>NC_059484.1:19217486-19520938 GCF_018139145.2 Gymnogyps californianus
TTTCTTTTGTTTAGTACATATAAGTCAAAATAACTGATTTTTTTTTAATTTAAATAAAGTATGAGAAAGCTTCTCACTCCTTGGTTAGAAGAACATCTGTATCTCAGATGCCATATGTGGCTGCATTTGGTAAAGGAGTTTTCATGCTTGGTGACTTCGAATATTTGGGCAATTTAAAACTGGGTTTATTTATATTTCAGTGACAACAGTCTTACCTTAATTCTGCTTCTTCAAGGAAAGAACCTGACTCATTCTTGTGCTTTTTCAAAGGACCTTGGCAGGAGTCCTCTAGAGAAACAAACCCAGATGGTCTCAAGCAGGCGAGCCTTCGCTCGTCGTCCTGTTGCTGACTGCTTTGTAGACTTAACTATTGCAGCCAGGCTTGCCAGAGGACCCATCTGAGTGCCCTAATGCCACAACTACTGCTAGATGCCCCAGGAAAATGACGCAGCAAGTTTGATTGTGGCAAATTCAATTTCTGTGTCTCTTGCTTTATTGTTTAGGGGTTTTTTTATAGCATAGATAATCCATCTCTGTGCCAAAATCCTTCGAAGTTATTCCTGGAACGAGGGAGAAGGGGAACAGCTTCCCTTTGTAGTATTTGGTATTATTCCTGTTCTGTTGCCTTTTGCAGAGGTGGTTCGGCTGAGCCTGCCGGAGGACCAGAAGATCAGCGTTACCACCATCACAGTTGGCCTGAGCACTGTTCTGACGTGCAGCATCCGCGGGGCGCTGCGGCCTCCCATCATCTGGAAGCGCAACGGCGTCATCCTCAACTTCCTCGACTTGGAGGACATCAATGTAAGTCCTGAATTACTCCTGTCATTTTCTTTTTAGGGCATTGAATATGACTTCATTTAACAGATGATAGTTTTAAGGGAACAAGTTTCATCTTGTTATTATTATGGAAAACTGGAAGCTGGCATGATATTTTGTTTTTATGTGAATATGTCTCAGGAATAAAAGCGAAACAACATATATGCAGCTGAGAGCAGGGGTCCTTGGAATATGTTATTATGAAATTAAAACTCAGTACTGTAATAACCCAGCACTTAAATAGCACTGGTACCTCATGCCTTGTTGCTCATTCAGTTTGGTGCAGCCAAACTGGTCCACGGACAGCAGCCCTGGAAACCCAGGGGAAAGCAGCTCTACAGACCATTAACTCCTCAGGGATCTGTCGTGGTTTAACCCCAGCCAGCAGCTAAGCACCACGCAGCCGCTCCAGTTCCAGCAGGATGGGGAGGAGAATCGGGAAAGAAGGTAGAACTCATGGGTTGAGATAAGAACGGTTTAATAACTAAAGTAAGATATAATACTAACAATAATAATAATGAAATATGATAATAATAATAATAATAGTAATGAAAGGGAATATAACAAAAAATAAAGAGGGGGGAAAAAAAGGAAAAAAACCAGTGATGCACAACGCAATTGCTCACCACCTGCTGACCGATGCCCGCAGCGATCCACCCCTCCCGGCCAACCTCCCCCGTTTATATACTGGGCATGACATTCTGTGGTATGGAATAGCCCTTTGGCTAGTTGGGGTCAGCTCTCCTGGCCGTGCTCCCTCCCAGCTTCTTGCCCACCTGCTTGCTGGCAGAGCATGGGAAACTGGAAAGTCCTTGGCTTAAGATAAGCACTACTTAGCAACAACTAAAACCTCAGCATGTTATCAACAGTATTCTCACACTAAATCCAAAACAGAGCACTGTACCAGCGACTAAGAAGAGAATTAACTCTATCCCAGCCGAAACCAGGACAGGATCTCTTTCCTAGTAGAAAGAAACAGGTTCATCGAAAGCATGAAACAATACATTTATGGTCGGCAATAAAATCTCTTCTCTATCTGAATCAAATAATATGTTTTTATCTCTCTTCCTCCTGTTTCACTTGCCTTTCAGCCAATTCTCGTCTCTCATTCCTCGGCTACTATTTCTGATGAGCAGTTTAAAATTTGGGATTATTCAGCAGGGTGTGGCAATACCCTTGCAGGGAGGAAGATGAATCTCTTAATTCGCAGTGCTGGTCTGATGTGTGAGTCATAGTTTGTAGTAAAGACAATACCTGAATAATGGTATAAACTTACTCATTTATTTAATAACATTTAATTACAGAGAGAGTGGAAGGTACTGTACAAAAACTATGGTCTGTGTTTCATTTCTCTTTGCATTAAAGTACCCAGTAAATCAGGTTTTATTTTAATTACACTACAGCAAGAGATGATTTATATTTTTGTTCAGCTCTTGTTAATTTGATAACCACTCAGTTCAGAGTTGTTACAGTCAATACTGTAGCTCCCTAAATTGTTGTGTATCCAGGATTGCCGAAATGTGAAAAATCTTTGTTTTACTCTTCTGCATTAATACGTGAAACTTTCAGCACACAGGGCAGAAATACACACTGCAACTCAATACGTTATTTGTTGACTCTACCTTAGCAGGAAAATCGTGTGCACTATGTATAGGTGATTACTGTGTGCACAAACTCAGTAATTATAACCATCTAAACATTCTTTCTTTTCATCAAAGCAAGTATTACCCCTTTAAAATGCATTTCTCATCACCATTTGAAGCATGATATTGAAACGCAACATGAAAGCAGCAGGATTGGCACAGGACTATACAGGAACCGTAACGGGGACGGGCAGGATTGCACTGCCAGTGTACCTGACCAGATTTTTTATAGCCATCCGTCAGCACCAGGGTTAGAATACATGACTGTCGGGTCAGTGGCACTAAAAATACATGGAAACCTGGCAAGCTGCGATGCGCAAAGTCAGGCGCTCCCTGCTGTAGTTGGAGGGTGGCACAGGGAGCCGTGCAGGTGGTTGACCTGGCAGCTTACTGCCTGTACCGCCTTGTGCAAATATTCTTCAGAACAGATCTGTTCCTTGACACAGATTAAGCTTAGTTTACACACGCTGCCAAAGTGCTTAGTTTAATTTGTGGTGAGCAAATCCAACAGCTTTGTGTGATCAGAGTCTAGAAAAGAGCCTTTTCTTTCGGCAGTTATATTCACTAGATAGATCTGAGATGTTGTGGTTTTAGGGTCAGTTTTGTTGGGCTCAAGATTGAGCTGGGGCTGGAAGCGAGGTTCAGCTGTTCTGAAATCTTGTTTCCACACACTCTGGAGGCTCAAGAGCGGTCTTAGAATTTTTTGGCCCAAAATAATGAAAATTCCAGGTATTTCTCTTACCTTTATGAAATTTTGGTTATGATCACATTAATCTTAAAAGGTTAAAGTTCATGTGTGAACTGGGCATAAAATGGCAGTCCAGGAATTGGAGTAGCAACACATCCTTGAAGGATGGATAGCACGTGGCTCTGAGGCTTCATTTGCAACTCCTACTATTTTAAATAGAATTATGAGTAGTACATTTTCAGGCTGAAATGCCAGTAACTGCCTAATTTAGCACTGGCCCAAGTGGATTTCTGGTTTACTTGCAAGTAATTCTCTTTCTCGTTGGTTATTAAATGTTAGGTGGAAGCGTTATGTCTTTGCCCATAAACTGACTGGTTCCTGAATGATTCAACACCCCCTAGGACAGTAACATGCAATACAGCAGAAAAAAAATAATCACTTTTTGATCTGTTTGAACTAGTATATCACTGAGAAACTATATCAAAGGAGCACTCTGAGATTCTTACAAGGAGGAAAACCAGGATTTATGCCTCAATTTTAATGTTTCACATGTCAGTTTATGACCTCTATCACCTTGTCATATAACACCTGCTAGTAGCGCGCATCAACTTTTTTTTAATCTAATAAACACCTCCACACCTTTTTAATCTTTAATTAAACTGTAAAGTTTTTTATGTTCTGTATATATCACTGCCATCTGTATTCAGGTCTGGTTACTTCAGGTGACACAATTTGGGGATTACCATCTTTTATTTTCCCTCTTCCACTATGGGCAATCTGTAGGACTCCTCAGCTCAGGTACGTCCCCTCTCTGGCTACCGAGGACAGGCACCTGCATGTCTGATGCACTTGTTTGTAGCAGGGATGAAGAGATGGTCCTTCAGCTGGTAAATCCAGTCTTTTTATTCCGATTAATCACAAGTTTAAAAAGTCCTGTACTCGTGGGGCGTGAGCCACGTTCATCTGCGGCGTGAACGCACTTGTGTTCGAGGTTGATACTTGTGTGTAGCATGGAAGCAGCATCAACATTCGCTTTGAGGTTTGCAATGTGAAAATACGTGCAGCCGTGCATGCTCGGCAGCATGGGTCGGGGTGGGTGGCAGCAGACGGTTCGAAGCTTCAGCCTTTCGTGGGTACAGAAACTCACATTAAACAATAATCTATTTAAAGGCATTGACAGCAGGAAAGTAAAGGCAGTGTGCTTCTTAATGTACTTGAAGTCAGTTAATTAAATTACTTCAGTTTTCTTTTAGTACGCCTCAAGCAGAAACTCGATTGCATTTCTGCTTTTCACAATAAGGTTAGCAATTTGGCTAATTGGAAGTGCAACAGGAGATTAATTGTACCTTTTTAACTTCAAGAAAATCCTCCCTGCTCCTGGCACAATGGCAATCACATACAAACCTACAGGATATTCACACACTTGGAAAAATCCTCATATTATATTTCAATTAAACTCTTTCTCTTCTAAATGCTAATTCAAGAAATCAGATGAAAATAGAAGCCCAACTCTGGAAAAAAACAGAATCCTTCCAGCTAGGAGTGAGAGCAGCACAGGAGAGGCACTGCTGAAAAGTCCTTCATGGCTTTATTCTCTCCAGATTCGTGACAAATGTGATATGAGAAGGTTGACTGTGTTCCAGATTAATACTAGAAGTGACAAAGGCAGTCAACAAAAACCTAGATAATCCTAAATTTGCGCAGAACTGAAAGGTTGAAGATTACTATAAAGCTTGGTTAAGTGCATTACTTAAATCATTTTTATGTGAAATCTTGATTGGCAACAAAATATTAATAATTTTTCACTGCTCTCTTAATCAGAAGCTTTCATAAGCAACATAGTAATAATTTGTCTTGTCCTGTCTGTGAAGAACTCTGTTAATGAGTTGTCACATAGCTATTGCAAAAGAGCCATCTTAATGGTACATGTAATTAAACGATTTTTCTTGCAAAAGTTTAAGATTGCTTTTAGCATAAAAATAGTATTTATCCATAAATTACCCACCCATATTATTTATCCATTAGAAGTCCCTTTGCAGCTATACTTTAAAAAAGTCAAATCAACTTCTCTGATGCAGAAAATAACTATAATGTAGCTGAAACTGATAAGATTGTGATAGCTATAAACTGATTTCTGACTACAAATAGTGAAGTGGTTAAAATGTGTCATATTTCAAAATAATATACGTTTGCCCCCTAGGAACAAGCAGTGTGTTTTCCCAAATATGTGATTATGAAAGCATTCCTCAATTTGAAAATGTAACAAACTCCTCATGGAGTCAAATGTATTTATACAATATTTATAGGATATTGTTTCACATGATTTGACATTATCTCCAGAGAAACATCCGTAAATTTAGAAACAAAATTTATAAACAAAAGTTATTCCTTCAGAAGCATGGTGAAAGCATACACAAACAACAGAGAAGAGACTGTTACCAGAAGAAAACAAATGTTATGGAATGCAGGTAGATAAGAAATTGGTGAATTACCAAGCGTAAGGCAGGTCACTATAACATAAATTCATTAGTGTCTTTCATTATTCATTTCATCTTAATCTGTACCCTTTAACTCAAATCTGCATTAGATCATTAGTTCAAAAATAAGCTTTTCATAACAGATCGTCGAAATACAGGTTTCTTCGTTTCTGCTGATGCCAGGTGGGATAGCATGTCCTTGCTCTCCCAAAAAATCCCATCCAGGGACACACACAAGACTCCAGAGTGAAGTCCCACATGGTGGAAAGCACACCAGGGAATTAAAGGCAGGGGAGTGAGAGTGCTTTGCAGCTACTTTATGACTTGTCTTTCTCTTTGTGTGATGAAAAATCAATAATTGCCCTTAAAAAGTATACTCCCAGGAGTTAACAAAATACAGCTTATCATTTGTTTGCTATTGTCACTTGCATGTATCAATCAGCTTGTCTCGCACAAAGTACACCGAGAAATGTCCAGTCAGATGTCCACGTGCCAAATTCTCAAAGAAGTCTTGAATGTTCCTGTCCGATGTCATGCATTGTATTATAGCGTCAGGATGTCGCACAGGCTGAAGACGGGGTGAAGGTGTGATGAGGCAAGCCCAGGGAGAAGCTGTTCAGCACGAGGACAAACTCCTCGGTTCGGGAAATGGCTGAGTGGGAGCTGATGGGAGCACAGCAGCGTGTCCTGCTAAGGGTCGCCCAGTTCCTGTGCGTCTCCTCTGCCGTTGCCTCCTGTCAGGGGAAGGAAACTCGGTTGGAGAGACCTCTGCTCTCACCTTCAGCCGTTCTTGCCTTTGAGAAGACCATGTGAAGAAAGTCTGGGTGTTGCCGCCGGGGTTCCTGTCATCACCCAGGACTCCGGAGGCACCTGAGATATGTAGGCTGAGCTCGGAGGTGTAAGTCCCTGCTTGGAGGAAAAGGGGTGATTCTCTTCTCCAAACGGGTTTTCCTCCTCCCCATACAAATCTGTGTGCCTTACTCCGGCTGAATCCAAGCCTGCCTCCATCTCTGCCCACCAAACCTCTGCCAGGTCCACGGTGCAAAGAGCGTGCGGAAGTGGCAGAAGTGAATCTGGGGGGGCACAGACCACTTTCTAGATCGTTGATTGCTCATATTCCACATCTACCTGTGCACCCGGGAAGATTCACCTCTGTGGGTGTCTCGTGGCTCTGACAAGATCTGTGCCTACCTGCCTTGATACACACTTCATGTATATTCATGTGAATGTCCATTTTCCACATATAATATTTGAAACCCAAAGCAAACGGCCAACCTTGAAAGTGCAAGTCACTTGGATTAGACTTCTCATTAAAACAGGCTGTATGAAGGTGATATATGCCTGTTGATGGTTTTAATGTAGTTTCACTGTTAAATAATAAAAAGGTCATGCGTGAATAACCCCACTTAATACCCCGCTAATAGAAATTGGGCTGTTAAAATTATCAAACCCTGTGTCATCCTAGATGCTGCAGTAATACAGTGATGGGAGTAAATTACAGGAAGTTGCATGTTTAGAGCCAAGTTTTTTCTCTTTCAAATCAAAGTTTAAGAAATTGCACAGTGCTTATAGTATCTTAGGTCTTTGCAGGCTTTAAAATAAAGGCGAAGTGGAAAATTAATACTTACAGTATTTTCAGAATATAGTCTCTCACTTTGCTGTAATGAAGATCACAGAACTTGTATCCACTTGTGCCCTCGCTGGCATAGCTCATTTTTGGGTCACAGATGAAAGTGTGTAGTTGATTATTGCAAATGCAGAAATACCTTCATGGAGACAATAGAGTTGTTCGCCTGGTCCTAACTAGCTGGTGGAATATAAGGCTTCATTCACCTTCCTAAACAGCCCATTTTTGTGGAGGAAGATGTTACTCTGGGGTGGTTTTGTTTTGCTTGCATTTTTTAGAAGCATATAGGGCACATACCTTGTGAAATTTTTGAGAAACCTGAGATGTTAGATGCAACTCTCCTATAGACGAATTGCATGTACTCGGTCTGGGCGTTATAGCAGAAAAGCAGAACTATGAATGCGGCGTGAATCTTCTAAAAAGGAGCAAGAAGAAAGGAGTGAGCCCATCTGCTGCGAAGTATTAAGGTAACTAGACTGGCAGGCTTAAAAAAATGCATGAGAAAAAAATTGAGAATGAGATGAATTAGGACTCTGAAACCAGCTGTATTCTCCTGTACCTGCTCTGACTGTTGCAACTGATAATTGAATTACAGACCAAAATCCATGAATCCCAGTTATCTACCTCTGTACTGTAGGGAGAAAGTTGGAGTTTATAAATATAATTTCCTCCCAAGATTGGTACTTACCTGTTCAGTCATGGTCTTTGCATTTCTCTGAAATGTCCAGTAGATCCAATTAATAGAAACATTTCACTACATCCCTGGTATGCTAATTCCTCCCTTCCAACAGCTCCGGCAGGAAGACCTACCATTGATTTTCCTCGTTGTTTTGTCTCTGAGTTTCTTAGGATATAAAAGTCATCCATTTTTATCTATATTATAATTGCACAACTATCTAAAAAGTTCATTTCCATATGTTCAAGCCAGAAACATTTTTGGCTCACCAGCAAAGTCTTATGTTGTGCTGAATTCTTTGAGCAGAAAAAGAAGAAAATAAATTAATACTCCATCAGGCTGTGTTTGCAATAGTTTTCTGGCATTTGCTTAAGGCTGAATTTTTCTCCATGTAAATTACTAAAGTGATAGCATGTGTAAAACCAAGAACAAATAATATTAATGAAGCATAAGTTCTCAGCTTGTCTCTGGAAATGAATTATTAAAAGCACCAAAGAAAGTGATTTAAGAGCCCATGACTAATTTAGTTTTTATTATTTTTATATGAATCACTCATGAATCTATTGTAAAAAAGATCAGAGACATTTGATTAGTGAGGAGAAATCATTTTCAAAGTGATAGCCATTGTTGTAGATTTTGCATAATAATAATCTCATTAAACGCTTGGGTACATTTTGTTTTAAAATCCTGTAAACATTATCAGAGAGAGATTTCTAGGACTCTGAGGATCAGACAGGCTTTTTCAACGTGAACTAGTCAATACATTTTCGTTGCTGTGCTGGTTACTATGAAATCATGATGGTGTTTTTCTTCGTCTAACGGAAAACCAGTGACACCAGCTAGCCCCAGTGCCGGGATTGGTTTTGTCAGTAGGCACTGAAACCATATGGGGAAGGCTCCCAGCTTCGCTGGGCCTGGCAGAAAGGGCTGAAAGGGAAGGGTTTAAAAGTGAAGCAAATTATTATTATTATTTAGGAAGAAATCGCAGCAACCGGTGGGATTCTCCTAAGAGAAGAAGCCACTCGGGGAGCTCCATTCCCTCTGTCGTTATTTCTGCTGTGAACACTTTTAAATCAGCATGGCGAGGGGGTATCGACCGTCTTTGGGTCTCACCCCCAACGTCTATTAGGAGCATTCAATATTTAACTGGGGTGGTTTAAAATCACTGTGTAGGTTTAAAATCGGATGGGCCGGGCAGCGGCTGCTGCCCAGGGGGTGTGTGCCCCATAGTGCCGTACTGCGGCGTGACGTGTGCCGTTTGCCGATCACTGGAGAGATGGGGAGATTGTCTGGTTTTGTGTCACTGGGACTTGTTTTTCTGTTCCTTCTTCCTATCTATAGCCTTAAGGCACGTATTTTTTTTCCCAAGTAACTGGAAGTTATCCTAAAAAATAATAAGCCTGAATCTACTCTATGCTAATTCCTCTTCAAACTTCCTGGAAAACAGGAAACTTTGCCAAAAATTTAAAGGTTTTTAAATATGTTTCTGTTCTGTGTTGGAACAACCCCAAGACGTGTTAGAAAGCTTCATGAAAAAGCATCTGAAATGGGCCAAAAAGGTGGGTGGCCGGTGCCCCACGGCCTCCGGCATCGCCCCCGGCCGCCGGCTCGGCAGCCCCGGGTTAACGTGGGCTCCCTCACCGCCGGCTGCGTTCCTGGGTGTCAGAGCAGGAGATTTGTGGCGTTGCAATCACGTACTGGATTTTGCTTGAGACAGAATGTGAACGAGATTTACAAGCAATATGCAATGTTTTACACATTTCTAAGCGGGGTGTCTCCAAGCCGCGGCAGATTGCATGACCAGGGAATGCATTAGAAGGGAGGAATGGGATAAATAAATATGAAAAATCTTCTGTTTGGAGAGACCGATGCCTTGGGTAATCAGTAGTGATGGAAAGGAAATACAATACCAAAAAAAATACATATCCATTTTCTAGGATCTGCTTTGTTATTTTTTGAAACTGACTGTGTGCAGTAGCAACTTTTTTTTTTATTTTTGAGATTACCGAGCTGTTATCAATTTTAAATGCAGGGTGATGCACTTTTTTAATCTTGAAAAGTTGAAACATATTCTGAGGTCTCTTAATCAGTCCTTTATTTGAAGGGTAACTGCAAGACATAAAAGAAGCTCATGATGGGCAGAGAACTTTTTATTCGAAAAAGGGCGAGAAAACATGAGACAAACTGCTGGAGAAGTCAATTTATCATCTGCCACTAGTCGACCTTATCAATTATGAGATATTACAAGCATAGCTTGCTGAATTTTTTTTTTTTACCAGAACGTGTAACGTTATTTTATAATGAAATTCATAAAATAGAGGTGATGAACGCCCTATCCTTATCTGGCCACTTTGATGTAAGGCTCACCGGTTTGTGGAGTTAGAATGGTTTCTGCCTCTATTTTCATTGCTTCTGTTTCTTCCTCTTCACAAGAAAATTCACCTTCAGTGGTAAATGAGGAAAACCATGTCTCAGAAGTTACTCTTTTGCCTTTCTCCTGGTTGCCTATCCTTTTTCATGGGATGATACATAAAAATGTCTTTTCAGTTCACCGTTGGGCATTGCTGGGGTAGGAGTAGGGCAGTCCCAGCTCCCGGGGGGCGTGCAGCACTCGCTGAGACTCCTGGACAGCCCCGAGATACTCTGCTTCAAAGGTGGGATAGTTTTAGGGAGAGAAGAATTATGTTACATCAGTTTTATGGATGTTTATGGTTCCCTCTGACTGCTTTCAGGCTTGTGGTGACTTAGAAACCTGGCTTTGCAAGCAAAAGCTGTCTGAAAAAAGTCAAAGCACATGAAATGTTTCCTCTGCCTTTTTCCAGCGTGAATTCTTCCCGTTCCCTCTGCCCACCCCATCCTCTCCCCTGCCAGTTCTCCCAGCAAGCTTACACGTGCGTGTTTGGGTGGAGGGATGGAGCTCAGAACCTGAGCCTCTAAAAGTGTTTTGTGCTAAACGGTTTCTGAGAACTTTTGTTCAAAGAGCTCCCACTTGCCTGATACACGTTGTTGAGAGGCAAGAAGTCCTTATTGACCCGCAGTTCCTTCTCACTTGATAAAACTGTGTGCAGCGCTACGGTGTTACACCCTGTCGGGGACCGCTTCCCAGCAAACCAAAAGAGCAGCTAAGCACACTGTCAGTGTTAACTTACTGTCCTGGTTTCGGCTGGGATAGAGTTAATTCTCTTCTTACTAGCTGGTACAGTGCTGTGTTTTGGATTTAGTGTGAGAATAATGTTGATAACACACTGATGTTTTGTCGTTGCTAAGTAGCGCTTATCTTAAGCCAAGGACTTTCCAGTTTCCCATGCTCTGCCAGCAAGCAGGCGTGCAAGAAGCTGGGAGGGAGCACGGCCAGGAGAGCTGACCCCAACTAGCCAAAGGGATATTCCATACCATGGGACGT
Source organism: Gymnogyps californianus (assembly GCF_018139145.2). NCBI lineage: Eukaryota > Metazoa > Chordata > Aves > Accipitriformes > Cathartidae > Gymnogyps > Gymnogyps californianus. The sequence goes on from NC_059484.1 coordinate 19,228,817, forward strand.
CATGCCCAGTATATAAACTGGGGGGGAGTTGGCTGGGAGGGGCGGGTCGCTGCTTGGGCATCGGTCAGCAGGTGGTGAGCAATTGCATTGTGCATCACTTTTATTTTTTCCCTTGGGTCCCCCCCCCCTTTTTTTAATATTCCTTTTCATTACAATTATTATTATATTTTTATTATTATCAGTTAATATTATATTTTATTTTACTTTAGTTATTAAACCTTTCTTATCTCAACGCATGAGTTCTACCTTTTTTCGCTTCTCCTCCCCATCCCATTGGGAGGGGGAAGGAGTGAGCGAGCGGCTGCGTGGTGCTTAGTTGCTGGCTGGGATTAAACCCCGACACTTACACCCCGGTTAATACGGTGGCAGTGGCAAGAGATGCACCGGAGCAGCTCCGAAGAGCTCCCGAAGGCAGTGCGGTATGGAGGGGTGTGGGAAGTAGCCCAAATACCAGGGCTGCCCACTGCCTGCCTGGGACGGCTTCCCGCTGTGCTGCAGGGCTCCTGGCTGGGATGAGTGTAAGATGTAGAGTGAGAGGCTATTAACGAATCAAGGACTCATCATTTCCTAATGCTCTAGAGCTTGGGTTTTTACAGCACTTTCCTTATAAAATACACACAGAAATTGCTTGTGCATAAGAATGCATGCATATATATAAGATGTAACTGTGAAATCCTAACGTACTAATTATATCCACAGGGAAACACAAGGAGAAACAGTGAGCTGCAATAAACACCCAGAAAGAGTCATTAATTTGTTAGAGAATTCAGTATTCTTTTTGTAACAACAAAAGGTTCAGTATTGAACCTAAATTTCATGATCACTTTTTCCTTCCCACATCTAATACTGGTCATTCTTAGTAACGTTGTAGTCTTAGGCGAATTTACTGCGTGTGTGCAAGTTCTAATGCAGGGCAGATAATTTCCTTCTATGCCTGACATAAATGATATGGTGTTAACCTAAATCATCTTTGATAACCTTCTTTAAGTGCCGGAAGTCAGAAAATAGTTTTTAAAAGTCATAAACCATGCTTTTACCAATATAAGCTTCTCTTTACAAAAAAAATGCCTTTGGAGAGGAAGAGAATAACACTATAATCTTGCATCAGTTTGTTTTTGCAAACGTCTTTACTTATATTAATACATTTGTATGCATTGGAAAAAAACAGATCATCCATAAAAAGACAATTACAGAGCACAAACCAAGCATTCATAATATTTTTCTGAGATATCTTAAAGGAAGCAACATACTTAAAACAGAGAAGATTTTATTGTCCTTTTTTTCCACAACTCCTTATAAATCATTCCATAAAAGTAGCCATCCTGCTTTTATTGATCTAAACTCAATTTGAGTTGCTTTGGGATTAACTTCAAAAACCGTTATTAAGTTCCCTCCACTGCAAGCATTTTCTCGATGTCATGCAAATATCATTTGAACAGGGTTGATATCTTTTCTATTTGCAGTTAATCATGAATCTTTGCTTTCCGGCAGGAAAGATCTAGCTGACCAGAAAAGAGGCAAATGCTTGAAATGGGAATTTTTGAGTAGATATTTGTAATAACGTATTGGGTAACTTAACCAGCTTATCCCATAGCGTAGATGCCAAATCGCCCTGACGCCCAAGGTGGCAGTAATATCTGAGATGCTTTTGATTACAGATAGTAAATTTCAGGATCATCTATGGATTTACTCTTATTCTTTATAATTGTTCATACATTTGCACATTGGGGCAGCACAGGCCTTAGGGTAGCAGATAACAGAACCAGGGTGGTTATGTCTGTGCCCTCTCAGGTCAAGGTCTGTGCTTTGGGAAGGGTTGTTGTCCTGCCTGTAAGCTCTGTATTTCTCGGTGCTCACTCTCAATCTGCCTTGTAACACGTCTAAAAACTAGGCAAGTTCCCAAACTTCCCTTCTCCCCTGCCAGTGCTGGCCTGCCACTGAGAGGAGAGGCATGAAGACATTTCTCTGATGCCAGACAGAAGTTATTGGAGAAGATTCAAAAGCCGGCGGAAGCAATGCCAGATCAATCCCATACTGCAAGAGATGGGCTACTTTGTACTTTTCTTTAAGGGTGCCAGCTGGCATTGCAAGTCTGCCTCAGAATCGCAGCTTCCTTCGAAAAACGTTCGAAGTGTCATGACTGGAAAGGAAAGCTTTAAACTTAAGCAGATGCACCCTGAAGAGGCAGGAAATGTGAGATATAAGGAGCCCCAAATGGTTGTGGTTTAGAAAGCAGCCCATTCAATGATCAAACAACTCTTGCTCATAATTTCTGAGTACCTGGCAGGGGGTTTGGCAGTAACAGCATGGATGAGGATGATTCCTGGTAGCATTGGACCTGCCATGGGCGCAGCAGGGAAAGGGAGCGGCGTCAGCACCTCTGTGCATGGATTCCCTTTCTCCGTCACAAAGAAAATGGGACCTAAGCTCTTGACTCCCAACCAGCAGAGCAAATTTGCATTCCTGTTTTACGCCGTCCACCCTGGTAGGTTCAATCAAGTCATGCTGGAAGACCCTGGCTGGGAGTTTTCACCTCCTCACCGCTCTTACAGTGCTGCGCTTCCATTTCGCTCCTGGTAGCCATGCCGGACAAGGGCAGCAGCAGGCACGACTTTGTGTAGGGGCTTTCCCGTACACCCCTTGGCTGCAGGCTGGCTTTCCACCTACACAGTGGAAATTTGAAAAAAAGTCCTTGGGTTTTCACAAGCAAAACCACTTTTCAACACTCACCCTGTTGAGTTTGCACCACCCTGATTCTAAGTTGAATTTACCGTACTTTTGCAGTGAAATTCTGCAAAGTTTCATTAGGCATACTTCACGCATGGAGCTGATTAAAGAAGAATCGTTCTTTAAGCTCATGAACTGTTTTTTAAATGTATCCTGGGTTTGCGTAGCAGTACAAACATTCTGGAGCTGCAGAAGTCTGAACGTTAATGGAGTAACAAGAGAAGCAGCTTCGTATACCTGTCAGTGCTGTGGTTCTGTTAACTATAATTTGAAATAAATTCCGAAGCAGGGCACTTGTACAACATATTCAAGTGCCAAAACCTCTCTACTAACTCATATTTTCCCCCTCTATAATCAAAAATTGAAGTAATACGAGAGCAAATCTAGGAAGATGAAGGGGATAAAGAAAGATACTTGTCAAGCAGTGACAGATCAAAACAAGTTTCTTTCAGAAAATGCTTTTTGTCTTCTTGCTTGTCTCCTGCCTAGGATATTGTCTGAGATAAGTGACGAACAGTTTCAGTTCTCTCTCATCAAGTCTCAAGGTTACAGTGCATTTTCTAAGAACCAGCGTAGATAAAGGAAACCTTAACCCACCCAGAAGTTAGCATTTTATGCATCTGAGGTTAATGGGTAGATATTAAATTCCCCCATAAATTAAACAGCTGGATATTGCCATCTTTTTTATGTGCAAAGAGCACCTTGTTAGCAACCAGCACAAAAGTTCATATTCTCAGATGAGTTACTTTGCCTTACTCTTAAATTGCTGCTCATTTTCTCCCTGCATGTTGATTTATGAACTTTAAAACTTACCTTCAAAATTCAAGCTGTGTTCCCAAGCTGCGGTGCTATCAAAACCACTGAACAGGTAGTCTCCCTTCACGTGGTGTTTAAAATATTTTTACTAAGTAATAAGGTACCTTTCCTGCCTTTTGTTCCATACAGGATTTTGGAGAAGACGATTCCCTCTACATCACCAAGGTAACAACTATTCACATGGGCAATTACACCTGTCATGCCTACGGCTATGAAGAGCTGTATCAGACCCACATCCTTCAGGTGAATGGTTAGTAAATGGCACATATGACAATCCATGAAAACGTTCCCATAAGCAAAGTTGCGTGTTAATCTCATTCGCACAGAGACATGAAAAGCCACGCACCAAATTGTCTGTGTACGAAAGTGAATGCAGCTCGGGGTTCGCTCACTCGTGCTGTCACACAGGCAATCAAAAAGAAAGGTACCAAGGGGGGACGTGTATAATTACCCGGGCTTCAGCAGGTATCCTAACTGTAAAACAAGCTGTCAATAACATTTCCATGGAGTTAAGAGCAGTGGTTCAAAGCATCTCTTAGACTAATTACTACTTTTGTCAACAGAAGTGTTGCTTCAATAATTTCTTCTTCCAGAAAATAATTTCTGTTGCATGAAATAGCCCAGGATATTTCAATAACTACAGCACAGTGTTTCCAAAACTAGCTATCTAACTCCCAGCTATATATCAGATTATTACCTGCTTGTTGTCAGCTTGGTTCGCTGAGGGCTATTTACATTGGCTAAAGATATGGCCCGCTGGGTTGCAAAATGAGGGCAAACGATTTTACAGGTGAGAGAATCACACGGGCCATATTCCAGCATTCTCGTTCACCTCCGTCCCCTGGACCACATTTGCATCTGGTGGAACTTACATTCAGGCGTTTGCTGTCTTTCTTCTGACCTCAAACTCAGTCAGTCGGGTTTAGTTTAAAATTACATTAGCTTAAACCAGCATTTCATCGAGGGACTACTCCGTGGAGTATCCACCTCCCCAGCAGCAAAATCGTTGTCCAACTTTAAACCCGTATTTACATGTGCTAATACGACCAGCAGTATCTCCGGAATAGGAGACAGAGTAACCCGTTGCTCACTATGGGTAGATTTTGACGTACTCTGGTATGAAAGTATTGAGTTTTACAGGAAAATTCAGTAACTTTTTGACAAGGGATATGTTCTAAGGAAAATTAATATTTAGCTCTTTCTCTTGATGTGCGCAGACCTCTACAAAGGAGAGCTTTCAACTGGTAAGAGCAGATAGCTACACACAGGTTAATAGAGAGAGGCTGATACGAAGAGAAACAGTAAAAAGGGCTATTTATGCACTTTAAGAAGTGCCATGGTGGACGTGGGGTTTAGGTTTAACTGCAGCTCAGGTCTTCTGGACGTGTGTAAGTGCTCCCCACCCACAGCGAGTGCCTGGAGGAGAGCACGAAGCATCCAGTTGATTTGAATGAAAACTGGCTTAATGTTTCTACATGATAATTTGTCATCTTTTGAGATAGTAAAGTCTCAGCAATGTGGATAACTAGATTGTGCATGCTGCAGCTGGGAAAATAGGTTTCCTTCCTCAAAGTGCTATTTGTTTGATGAATGGCAGCTGAAAGAAAAGCGAGCTAACAACTTAATCCCGTGTATATTATGTGATATATTATGAGGCCTGAATGGAGTTTAGTTGGCAGACAACAATGTAGACTTTATCATCACTGAGAATATAAGGCCCAAAGGCTTTGAAACTAAAACCAGAATGAGAGGAAAGCTAGATGGAGTGTGGGGAGGGGTTGATTCGTTTCGTACTCATGCCTGCCACTTAGATTTAACTTGTTGTTGAAAGATGCCATTTTCTTTTTAAATGGAAGTTTCACACCACAGCTGCATGTGGTTTTTCGTACTAATAGAAGAACACTCTTATACAAAAACCCCCACTATCCATGTTGGCTTTTTAATGTTGCTGTATGGTCACTAAATACTGCAAAAAATGCCATGCATTCTCGTATCAACCCGGGCTTGCTAGAAGACACTGCAGGGTCTAGAAATCTTTGTCTAACAGCATCTGATATTCCCGTGTGAGCCATTAGGCTTTGCAAAGCCGGGTTTTTGCAGTTCTTGATGTGGCTGGCTGGCTGCCCGCATCACTAGATTCTCTCCTTTTTTGCCTGTGTCGTGGCTTCCTCCAGCAAGTGATGTTGGGGCGACAGCGCCGATGACAGGACAATGTTGCTTACCTTCAGATGCGTGGTGGGGTTCCCAAGGCAGAGCCCTGCTCAGGAAATCCTTCTCAGTTTTAGTAACTTAAAGGACAAATTGAGGAATTTCTCTTGACAGGAGTAGAGAGAAGAAACTGAGCCGAGCTGAATTGAGTGAAGATGCCGAGAATCTAAGTATAGTTGATGGGCTCTGTTCAGCGCTGGGGATTGTCTCTGTCTGTCTGTATCAAACTAAAAACTCCATCTTCAACACAGGAGGTTTTTTGTTGCTTTTCTGTATTGGACTAAAATGGTAAGAGAATGTGACAGAACCAAGTCAGCCAGAACTCGGATGTATCTGCTCGCCTGTCTCCTCCAGGGAGGGACTGATACACTTTTAACATCAGAAACACAGGGGTTTTTTATTCTATGAAAAGGATCAGAGTTATTATTTTTTTTTTCTTTTTAATACAGAAAAATCCAAGTTTCTCTATTGGGAAAGAGTAGAGAAAGAAGAACCAACTGGAAGTAAAAGGGTTTATCCCCAAGCCTTCCCAAGCTCACTGTGTCTGTACAGGCAGGTCCCAACTTTTAAACTGCGTTTCAGTTAGTTCAGTGTTTTTCAAAGCTGTAGGAACTCTTCCAGTGTCCTTTGATCATTTCTGTACCACCTGGGCCCTGGCTTACTCTTTCCACTGAGGCCCATCAGTCCAGCTACAAAATATTTTACTTTTATTGCCTTTTTCTCCTTAAAAGAATCTGACCCTAGTTATATGCACCCTCTTCCTATGCTTTTATCCAACATATTATATTCTCTTTATCTTGCTTTCTCCTTTGTCTCTTTTTAGAACATAACACTAGCTTGTAACAGCTCATTGATTAGGTGGTATAGAAAATTAGGAAATATAAGCTTAAATAGAAAGCTTGGAGCCCAATTTTGACAAAATTAAAAGTTTCTGGAATTCAGAGCTCTAGTTAAATGTATTACAGACTCATCAAATTTGTCAAAAGTTTACCCATAGAAAGCCTTGCTTTCATCCCAGTGTATTGTCACGGTTGTTCCTTTTCTTGCCCAAGGAAAGTAAATTCACTTCGCCGCAGTCCAGTCCTGCTGGAAGACGGGCACGCGCTTGTCCACGGCAGGCAAGCAGCGTTCTTACTGATGCTTGCTGCTGTACCCGTGCCACGCAACCCAGCCACGCGCGTGCAGCGCTGTGCTTGGGCTGTTGAACCAGGCTACAACGCGATGCTAAAAGCAACTCCCTGTTGTCTGACTCGGCGTCAGACAGTGCACAGTCTGGACTTGCCTGAAGATCCTCTCCAAAGCAGCCTTTCTGAAGGGGAAAAGAAGGTTTGTTTTGCTCGACTGCCGAATGCCGTGCAGTGCTTCCCTTTGTCTCAGCTCGTTCAGGATATCACAGAGAACACGGGCAGATCCAGATGCTCATTTTGACAAGCAGAAATGAGAATCCTGTTAGGCAGAAAATGTGATGAATGCCCCAAACTGCTGGCTCACATCTTCTGGGCAAGAAGCATAAAGCACACATGTGAAATGCAGCCTACATGTGACATTTGATGTGGTAGGTTTGGGTTGAGCTCATCAATCTTAGGATTCACAGCAGTGGTAAAATTTAAGTCAGTCTATTTATACAGCTCGCCCTTAATGTCTTTGGAAGAAAAGAACGCGCTGAAAAGCAGCACAAAGTTTAAGAATGAAAAATTCATCTTGCGTGCTGGTATCTTTGATCAGGGGAAGCCAAGAACAGTAGGAAAATTATGTTCTCTCCTACGTATGGATATTGCTTGGGAAATATGTACAGCATACACTAACTGTAGGGAGGAAAAGCAATTTATCACATTCAAGAGGAAGAAGAGTTGCTGAGGATAAAGAATCTCATAAAATTGTAATCAACTATGAAAATTGATAGTTTGCAAATCAAGAGACTGCTGAGTGTAGGGCATCATTTTCCTTGGTCCTTGCACTCTGGAAAGCATCAGCATAAATCAGAATATTGTATTCCTTGAAAACAGTTTTAAAAAGCCATTTGATCCTCAGCCCAATTATAAGGGTCCAATAGGACAAATTTTCCAGTAGCAGAGAGATGTTTTAAACACGGATGTTTTGTTCATGTGGCTTTTCAAGAGAAAACATACAGTGCTACAAACTCCTTTCAAATCCTAAATGTCAAGATTAAAACATCTCAAGTCAATGATTAATCTATTAATTATTACTAAGCCCTGGAGTATATAGGTCCTATAGCAGCAATGTATGTCTTTGAGGCTTGATACTGCCATCTGTGCTCGTCGTGTGCTTTATCACCTGAGCTGTTTTATTGTAATGAATTGGTCCGCTCGCGAGTAAGGTACTACTCAGTATGCAGTAGTAGGCAATCTACCCAATCTCGTACTTGTTTGAATGCCTCTTTTTTCCTACTTTGCTTAAGATAATAGCATTTTTATATTGCCCTTGGCTGCAGACACAGTAATGGTTAGCAATGATATATATTCACCAAGGGAAATAGCAAAGGATAATCCATATATTCCAAAGTCTGGAGCTGAAATCTTTGCAAGTTTGAAGTAAAATGTGCTTACTTGGAATGTATTAATTTGTAGCAAGGACAATAAAAATGCATTCTGCAGTTTGCTGTTATCACAAGGCAGTTGCATGCAATAATTTACCTGTGTAATGAATTATGTAAGACAAGGGAGAAGAAATAAAAAGTTTAAAAATGGAAGGAGCAGGAAAATGATAAGAGAGCAGGAATGGAGATGCAACACATATTTTTGTAGGTGAAAACAAGCAGTTTCCTCATTAATCACTCTTGAAAAGACACCTTGCTATAATTTCAAGTTAAGCTAATTTTCATGCGGAACATTGATTCAGTGTCTAGGACCCCTGAGCTACCTTCTGCAGTGTAAATCTATTGTGTTTTCAGCTCTGCGGGTAAAAGATGTGGATTACTCACATGCAGACTAACACGGTGTGAGGCAAAAAACTGAGAGATGCAAGTGAACTCTGCTTTGTGAAGGAACGCCGTGTTTCTAGGGAGCATGATCATTGCGGCGGTCATTGGGAGTGCTGACATAAGTGCCCATGTGAAGAGGAAAGCCTAAACCAAACTGTTGTAAGAAAATATCAACCCACGCTGGTTTTGAGAGCATTAAATAGGTGATGTCTGGGATGGGCTCTTACCTCCTTTAAGAGCTGATGGGTGAGAAAAAAACACTAGGCTTGGAGTAAAATTGCTCTGGTGCCTTTGGCCATTTGGGATATGTTAGAGAAGGGCTCGAGCCCGGCTGGGGGATCTCCGTCTCTTCTGGCAGGCGGTCATATCCTGGCAGGAGCAGAGCTCTGCACGGGGCACGGGACCTCGCAGGCTTTGCTCCGGAGCTGGTTTTCATGTAGCTAGCTGCAAGCATGGGCACACAGATCTGTCTGCAAGAGGCTGGGGCAGGCAAACCCCCAGGCAGAGAGGGTCAGCGCTGCGTGTGGACTGGAAGAGGCAGGTTGTGCCATCTGGAGAATTAGGAAGGTACCTGGGGACATCGAGTACTAACTGTCAGTTGACTTCACCAGGATTTGGGCATCTAACCTCCTTGGGTATCGTAAGTTTTTTCCTGTGCGTTTGTAGGAGACAAACCACCTCTCATCTGTGAGTCTGAATAAATCACGTAGACTTTCAAGGGACCTCAGTTCCTAAATCATTTCGTTCTAAAAATGTTACTAGTAGCAAGCAAACCATAGGCGAGACAAGCATTGAGTGCAGGACCTTCATAAATTTCTGTCGAAGTGGACAAAAATTACTATCTTTATCCTATCGCGCCTGGAGACACTGACTCGGAGCAATTTAAATTAATTTTCCGAGGTACAGCCGGAATGAGAAGCTTCTGACTCTCAGTCTTATTCTCCTGAATTGCCTGGGCACTGTCTCTTAAATAAACGCAGGGATGGCTCCGACAGCTGCCAGACGTTTCCAACAGCGATTGCTTCCTTTGCTTGCCCTCCACTTGATCTGGCACCTCCTGAAGCCAGGAGGAGCTGCAACCCTGATAGTAATGGGAGGAAGAGAAGATAAAAAGCTAGTAGATGCTTTTATTTAGAATTTGAAAACTCAATTTAATAAAACAAACTTGTCTTTTTGGTAACCTCCTGATTAAAAAGCTTGTGGATGGTGTTTTACTTACTGCCCTGCATCTTACAACACATTTTCTTTTCTTCTCAAGTAAAGGAAATAGAAGACGAGGAAGTAAGCCCACACGTCCAGTGCAGAGGTGGAGTTTAAAGCCATTTCTTTGCTAGAAGTCCCCATTTTTTTGTGCCTCCAGTTGCCCCTAGGCATTTCCTCTCAGATTACACTTGAACAATCTCTTGCTTTTAAAGCTATAAAAAACAAGTAGACTTGAGGGCTTTCTGTCGTGGCTGATTTCCTTCCAAGCTGATGACTCAGCTCTGGTTAATACTTGGCAGCTGGTCGGTAAGACAGAAGTAAAATACATCTCTCTCTGGTAAAGCCCATAAAAAAATAGAAATAGAAGGATGGAAAGTGTATGCTAGTGAATGTAATTATTTAAACTATCCCCATATGGATATATAGACGCATAGCAAGCTGCAAACGCAGATTTCATTTTATTCTAAAGCAACTGTTAGGACAATTTAATTTTGCCAGTCCTGGAGCCTAATGATGGACTATATAAAAGCACAGCAGTGAGTTAGGTACCTTAAGCCAGTAATTTCCAGTAGAAGTTTGTTATTAACTCATTCAGGCTTTCTTAAAAAAAACTCCACACATTTTCCTCAATCCTCCACTAGTGCCAGCAGAGGTTATTCATTTTCCTTGAGGAAGAAGTTGGGCCCCCACATATCACATCCATATTTGACTCGGACTGCAGTTTTACAAAACTGTACACCTTTCAACAGTTACATCGTGAGTCCCAAAATCTCCTAATCTGGTAGAAAAGTTGACCACTTGATTATGAAACACAGCAGTCCATGACCACCCTTCAAATACCATCAGCCATGATACAGCACGTCCTCACGTTTCCTTTTATTATGTCCCTTGAAGTGAAAGGAAGGAGGGTCCCACTGATATTTTTCACTGATACTGCAATATTGCAAATTCTCTTTAAAGTATGTGAGTAAATTGTTAAGAAATAGTTAATGGGTGATAGTAAGCCTTGTTGATGTGAGCAATGAAGGCAACATGATTGAAAATCAATGAACTTGTCTGAAATTGTAATATAATTAGTAGTTCTGCCAATTGAGTATATTAAATAGTTCAGAGGGGCCTTCCTGAAACAAGGTAAGTCATGTTTTGAAAGCGTCTCAGAAAAAAAGAGAAGTAATTCATAAACACTTTATTTGTTCAGAATAACAGGTAGTGAATGTACAGGCTATTTCCTGATGGCTATTTAATTAAAATGTTGAATAATATGCTAATTCTAATAGGCAAGAACTCCAATTCCTTCCTTACTAGATTCAGTGAAGGTTTGGAGTTTATACTTTAATTTTTAAATATGTCAGTACCCGCCTTAGGTTTTAATCCAACTTTACTTAAGTTCAATCAGTCACTTAATGAAAGAAAGCAAGAACGGTCTAAATACAAAATCAGATATGGAGGTTGCTCCCTGGCGTTGGTTTCTTAGTTTTCTCTTTTCTATTATTATTTTCTCTTTTCTGCCCCCAAAGTTGAGCTGTAGAAAAATCATTGCTGTAGCTTGCACTGAAAGCCGGGACGTTGCTTATCTCCCCGGTTGTCGGATCCGACCTCTTCTGCCGCGCCGTTTGAAGGCAGCGGCTCTCAAGCCACCGACAAGGGGTGGCACCTGGCGGGTGAGTCTAAAGTCGCCAATTCCTTGTTTCCCGCAGTGCCACCGGTGATTCGCGTCTACCCTGAAACGCAGGCGCAAGAGCCTGGCGTGTCGGCGAGCCTCAAATGTCACGCCGAAGGCATCCCTAATCCCCGAATTACCTGGCTAAAGAACGGCATTGATATCATGCCAAAACTATCCAAACAACTGACGCTCTTAGGTAAGAACAGAATTTTGATTAATTGAAGTATTGTAGACGGGGATTAAGGAGGATTATTTTGCACTTTACACTAGAAGTTCCTATACTTTCGCTAAGCCACGGTTGTTGGAAATCGTGTTACAAAACCCCTGTTCTTTCTTTTTATCTTTTTCTCCTGTGAATTTCTCGGGAAATACAGTATTGATTGATATAAGTGGTAACGGCATTCTGTTAAAAGACAGTGTGCCTGGTTCTCTACTGCCTCGCCTCTTGTGTACAGCTGTGCAAATCAGAAGAGAAATGCATTAAATTATTTGTTCAGGTGTAAGCACTACACTGGATGCAAGTCAGCTGAGAATCGGGCTGTGGTTCACCTATCTTCTCACGCCCACCTCTGCAGAGGGAATCAGGCTCTTGACTCCTGTTGGTCCTCGTTCAAATAAGGGTGCAACAGACACAATGAAAGGCAAAAGCATTTATTTGCAATTTTCTGTGTAAAAATATTAAAAAACCTCCCCACCCGCCCCCCCAGTCTGGCTGTGGTGTATGTTGGCAACACAGGTATCCCTGCACGGTTGGGTGTGGTATCTCAAACTCTTCCAAAGGTTTTAGGCGACAGTCCCACTCCAGAAAGCAAAATAATAGGAGGAACTGTAGAGAGACCCCTCCCAAACCCAAGTTTTTGGTGATCTGATGAAAAACAGTTTGCAAAATTGAAGTTGTTTTTTCTCCACTAAAGCCAAAGCATCTTTTTTTAACAAGAAGAAATAAATGGAATGTAATTTATTGTTTGCACTTGGGATTGTTCTTTGTTCGTTTCTGGCGCAGAGTGTGTATGTGCTAATGGAAAGAAGCAAAACATCAGCTCTCATGAGAATCCCCCAAATACCTCGAGTTACGTATGGGGAACTATTGTGCGGTGAAGCCACCCTGTCGAGCCGTCACCGGGTGGCTGCGGCAATGGAAGGCAATTACGGGCAGTAAAAGCAATTAGCAGCAGTGAGGAACACTGTTTCTGGGTGTCTTTCTTACAGCAAACGGAAGTGAACTTCATATCAGTAGCGTTCGATATGAAGACACGGGTGCCTATACCTGCATTGCTAAAAATGAGGTGGGAGTGGATGAGGACATATCTTCACTTTTCATAGAAGATTCAGCAAGGAAGACCCGTAAGCTTAATTTTCCATGTATTTATTTCTTTAAAGAGTATTTAAATGTAATGGTATACCTGCAATTTAATAGTTCAGTCCATTGCATGCGGTATGTTGGACTCTTACTCGTAAGGTAATGACAATTTTGTCTGCGCTTTGATCAGAGGATTGTATGCTGTTTTGGGAAGGAATCATGTGGGGAAGGTAAAATCTCCTCGTCTAGGACGATGGTGTCTTTCATGTGCCAGAAGTGTACTGGGTGTGGTACGGGCAATGTCTTTACTAAAGTAACAAATTGGCAATAGTTTTAGATATGAGAAAATCCAAAACCTAATATTTTGTTGAATTATATGCGGTTTTAGAAAATAAATTTTATTGATTTCTGTACAAGACTTCTTCTTTTAAAGCCAGTTACGAGTCGAAGTTCTCAAACATTTAGATGCTTCAAAAATGCTCTGATCGAATTATTTATTTTACCTGTATTTACATCACTAGCTAGCAAAATAGGTTTCCCTCAGTGTGAAATTATCTTCCACTTCAAAAACGCGTATTCTCCCAGCCACTCTTAGCTGCATGTCTCCCGTAGGAGTGCGGCAGTGTTATCTTGACCGCACTGTCCCCGAAACACAATTAATGAAGGAGGTGATTAGTTGCCCCAATGGAAAAGCTCCCAGAGGCCTGATCCTTCCTAATTCTGCTGTCTTAACTACTTGGGAGATTGCCTGGGTTTATGGTGATACTAAAAGGCTAGGTGCAAATGAGATTTTTGCTACTTTTCTGGCTGTTAATATAGAGCAAGAATTGAAAACGAAGTTAGCCATAAATATGTGCTCTCATGGCGATTCTTTGGAAAATATATTCTATTCCTCATTAAATAGATTTATGTACTCTTGTTAATATCGGTCGTTTTCCCTTGAATACTCGAGCAAGGGAAATTACAGTATGTTGAGAAATAATTGGATGTATCTTAAACAGAAATTCAAATGCAGATGTACTTTCAAAGAGTATTTGAATCCTAAAAGAGAATGTAGTTGCATGAAATTCCAAGAAGAAATGCAGCAAAGTGTGTGGCTGCTCTAACTGCCAGTCTCAGGCTTCTGAAAGATGTCATGTTTCCTTATTGAACCTGTACAGAAAATCACAGCCTGTACCATACCTCCAATTACATTTGAAGGTAACATCTTCTCTTTAGTAAGACTTTGATCTTTGCACAGGCTAAAGTTGGCTTCATTTCGGGGAGGATTTTCCCCACGTCAAAGTTTCAGAATTGTCTCTAGAAGGAGCAAATGTATTTAGAACTATCTATCTTTCCTGATATTTTATTTGAATGAATGTTACAAAGTTTTCACAAATTAAACAGTTCATGTAAACATGAGTATTAATTCAGTTACTTGCTACAATGAAGATTTTGACATTGTTTTGTTGTTTTTTTTCTTTTCCTGATTATTTTCTGGCTTTCCCAATTTTCTGATGCTGCAGTTGCAAACATACTGTGGCGAGAGGAAGGTACTGCAGTAAAGTTCTTTTGTCGTAGTGATAATGTGCTTGTCTGCTTTAATAATTCCATGATGGGCCATTCTCCACTGACTTGCCACTAACTCTATCAACTTTCACAGTTACCGGATTAAGTACAGACCAGACATTTAAAAGCTAAACTATTCAGATAAGAGATATCACCCTCGTAATATAAATCGTACCTGTAACTTCTTACGTTTTCCCACTACGAAATAATAGATAACTGTAAAATATATAAAAATGTGAATTTTATATAAACTGCCACCAGTGTGAGTAGCCTGAGATTCTCAAGCTGCATTGACAATTGCGCAAGTGTCAGAAGTGCTCCCAAATTACCATAATTGAACAAGTAAGACATAAATTCAATACACTGCATTTTTAAGCAAGCAGTTCAAGCTCTTCCTCCTCAGTAGCACGTATTGATGTTTACTAGGTGAGCAACAAAAATTGTGTTCTTGACTGTTAGGCAAAAAAAAAAAAAAAACCACAACAGGTTTTGCTTCCCTCTATCCTTTAAATCGATGCAGGGTAAAGGTTGCCCCATTTCTCCTTGTTTTAATTGGCAGTTAAGAGCTCTAGTTTGATCAAATTTATAGTGTGCCCTGCACAAGGTCAACATCTGTGTATCTTGGAAGCCGAATTAGAAAAATCCCATCCTAAACAGCTAATTGACTCAAAGATATTATGGAGGCACTTGAAATGAAAATTTATTTGATTTTGTGCGCGCTTGTGCTGTCATAATTTCCAAAACGCGCAGTAAGACGCATCGTGCCAAGGCCCAAGGAGCTCTCAAGCAGCTCGCCCATCTGCCTCTGTAGGTAGGGTGCCCGGGTGCGTGGATGGGGAGCCTCCCGGCTTCGGGCTCCTGGGGGCTGTGAGCAGGGTATCTGCGCACTGGAGGAAGGTTCTTGGATTGAAGTCCAGGCGTAAGCCAGTTCTTACATCTGCCAGTTGCATATGAGGAAGCTGGGACCTTGGTGTCCTTCCAGCCTTGTGGGGGAGGTCTCTCTGCACTTACAAACTGCTCTCGACCGTGTCCCCCTGCCCACTGCAAACACCCCTCCCTCCCGTTGTTCCTCCAGGCAGGGCTGCACGCTCACTCTGCCTTTGGAAGGTGCAAAGACCCTTTCACAAGCAGTGCCTCCAGGTACCCAAAACGGCAGTTGTGCTTCATGCCCTTGGCTCGGAGCTTTCTGGATTGCTGTGGCTTGGGCCAAAAGGTTTTAGGGGCGGAAGGAAAGTGCCAGCCCTTAGTGACCGGTGCTACCTCGGCCAGGTACGCAAACACCCGGTGCATACCTGCTGTCCTGCTGCAGGCACGTACACGCAGCAAATGCAGCTGGCTGGAGGTCAGGAGACGTGGCACAGCTGCCTAAGATGGCTCTCCAGCACTTATTCCCAAATACGCCACCTGCAAGTGCCTGGTGCGTGGCAATGAAGAGTGTCTCTTTACTGCTGATGTTCCTGTAAACGGCATTATGGGCACTAAGACTTGCTATTTCCCTTCTGCTTGGAAGTGAAATCTCTAGTGCATCTAATCAGTCCAGCATCATCTGCATGATGCTACATGGCTGTTTATATACTGCATCCCTTACACCCCTTTTTAAAAAAGTAGACGGATAGCCCTAGCAGATGCAGAAGTACAGTAATATTTAAAGAACAACTAAGAAGTTGATTGCAGAAAGTCTTATTATAATTCTGCTAAACAATATGGACTTACTGCTTATCAACCTTGCACATTTTAAATAAAAGTATGAGCAATGTACAGGGAAAACATGGGCAGTAAAAGCAGATTTACTGATGTTCTGAAACAATTCAGTATCTTTAGAGCAGGTTTATTCCCCTGCCTGTGTTGTTCTATAGTGTTTGATCGGCACATTCATTCTAGACAAAGAATCCATCGAACATACTTTAGCATGTGAAATCTTGGCACAGAGAAAGCTGGAGGAGAGGAACGGTATTTTTGTTTTTACGTTTTAAAGTATTCTGTCAATTCCATTAAAATGAAAACTTATAAGTAGCAATATTAACAAATGGATTGGTAGACTTGAGCTCCTTTAAAATGATCACATCCTCATGCCCACAAGGTCTGTAGTAACTAAAGCTATTGGGAAAATGCCTAGACAGAATATTGTGTAGAACAAGGTTTTGCTGCAAATCAAAGTTTTAACACGAGTAGTTGGTCATTTTAAAAGTCAGTCTATCAGTCTGTTCTCAAAACCTTTCACAGACCATGCACAAGTCAAACCTCAAGAAATGAGTGCACATAGCATGACCAGCCAGTTAAACAGGGAACTGGAAGCACGTGCAATATTTACTCAATGTACAAACTAGTTTTTAATGTTGTACAGAGAAAACTAGGAGTAGCCCAAATGTAACCTAGAGATTTGTTTTCATGCCAGTGTTCATTTCTGCAGTGAGTGTTGCTTTCTTTATACCTGAATAAAGGGAGCATATCGTGCCAGCAGGCAATCATCAGTTACATGAATGTATGCACTTAAAAAGCTGAAAGCCTTTTTGTTACCAAATTTAAGTTCTAAAATACTTCCAAGCATTTAGATTAAATTGAGGAAAAGTATCCAAGTATCACATCAGAGGAGAGTATTCCACAGTGACAAATTTGCCCTTTGATCTCAAAGGAGGGAAATACAAACGTACACTCGGATGGAGACTGTATTCCTCAAATAAAGAAAACTCTTGTTGTCATTAGGTGTCCTCCTGAAGTTTTTAAAAAATAAAGATGTTAGAGTCAGCTTCATCTGGAATGGTTCAAATAAGAACTGTTATGTTTAGGAGACCTTCCCCATTCTTAATGGGGGGTTTGTTATATTAGTTCTTCTGTTACACAGATGAGGTATTTTGCCTTTTGTAAAGTCTTTAGTTTTTGAACTAGTTGTGTCATCCAACCTGAAATGTCTTCAATTAAAAAGGAGAAAAAAGAAAAACCCTCCTCATTACTCCTCCGGTTCCCAATCTCGTACCTGCCTCACTAGTATAAATAACACAACTGAGCAAAATTCTCCATTGCCCACCTCCGTACTGAAGTAATTCCCCAGGCCGAGGAGTTGCAGCAGTATAATCAAGAGTGGAGTCTGTTTTACCGATGTCCATGAGATTGTTTAGAGACGTACCCCAATCAAGACTTGGCAAATACTTCGTAAGTCACCATAAAACACCTAGTTTGTCTAGTAAAAACCCTACTTTGTCTAAAAATCAGTGTGAAGATTACTCTCTGAAAAAGTATTTTAATTTAAATCGGTAAACTTTTTTAAAAAGAGAGTACTTGAATGCTATTAGTAATTTGTATCATATTTTAACCAGTCAGCAGAAAAACTTGCACTCATTTTACTGTAAAATAAGGGGTGGGACTTGCCAAGTCACTAACTCTAAACCTACCAGGGTAAAATTATTATCAAAGTATTTTTGTGACTAATTAAGGCCTTAGTTCTGAAATACACCCTCATTGTAACAGGATCATCAGACAAAATCACGCTACTGCCGTGCATGAAAATAATAATAAGCATCTTCACAATGGTCATAATTTGTTGCCTGCCTGTTTCCACTTCTTAGGGTTAAAATCCTTTACTCATGAAAATATGTGCACTCATTCCAGCCAGGGCCAAGTTCTGCCCTCGGAGGTATTCACTCAAATCCCACTGAAGCAGGTGGGAGTTGTGTGCATGCTGCGAGCGCAGATTTTGGTTCAAAGTGCCCGAATGAAATGTTTTAACAATATACTCGGAAAAAATTAGCCCTGACTCCATAAAGATAACTTAGTTCTCGATAGAAGTTCGGTAGCTTTTTTGCTATGTGCATGATCCCTCACTGTGGCATCACCTTTAAGGATCACGGCTCCTGTACCCGCCTGATGCCCTAACTGGGGTATTTCTGTGGTATGATTTAGAGAAACTCAACTTGAACATTGTCAGTACAGCAAACACCACATACTGAGACGTTGTACTCTGAAGCCACTTCTTCGGCACAAAAAGAGGGTTTTTTAGCACCAAAAAAAACCCCTTCTAGCCTTACTAAATACTATGTATTTTACAAAATTTTCCAAAAATGGATTTATCCAAATTATACATGTTTTTGCTGTGAAGTTTTCCTATGATGATTTAGACCCCAATCCTGCAAACACTTAAGAGTTGTGAGAAACTCCGTAGATGTGAGCAGTGTTTAGAGCTGCCACGACAGGACCAGCCGAGGGAATTGTAACACTGAACGTTGTTCAGATCTGTAGAACCGGGACCTTATTTCTCCATGGGTAAAACGTAATTAATTAGAAATTACAAATTATCACATCACCGTATCGTTGGCAGATAAGTACACTATCAACATTACTGGGGGTGACAGTGGTCATTGCAAACACTTACTGGTGGTGGTATGAAAAGGATGAAATGGTGCTTGGATCTTTCTAACTAGAGTGTTTGAAAAGATCCTGAACATTTCTTAAAGATGCTCGTTACTGCAATTGCATGTAGCTGAAGAACAACTAAATTATCATTGTTTTAAGGCATTTCTGCATGACAGAAATGATAAAATACAATCTCCTAACAGCAAAGCAATGACAGACAGCCAGTTTTCCAAATCTCCTGGAATGCCCCAGTTGGATAAATGAGTGCTATTGCGATGCTGAACTACTCCACATTTGTGAATTACAGTTTGCAAGATTTCAAAAATGTATTTGTTTTGGTGGCTATAGTTAGTTCATCCAGATCGTTTAAGAAAATAGAGAAATACATATATTTTCATTTGTGGAACAGATGTTAAGCACTTCCATTTTGCCTCACAGTTACAAGAAGGCAAGTTACCTGTAACAGCACAACCTTCAGATTAATTTTAACTAAAGCTTCTCTCTCAGTTCTCAAATTATTAGCAAGCTATTTTTAATGAAATCATAGAAAAAACAAAGTCATAATCTGAGGGAGTTAACAATGCAGTACAGGGGCTTCTTGTAATCAAATCCGGCTTTGGTACATATGCACAAGACCTGAACATAGTTATTTACGTACAACCGCCGCCACCAAGGCAATGCATTTTTGAATGTGTCTGTACCTCTTCACTCCTCGAAGCCCTCGTTGTGACATGAAATTTGATTTTGTGAATGCACCGACTGCATCCAAATGACCAACTTTTATGTAAGGCAGATTTTGTTTGTTGGGGGAGGAGGGAGAGTTCTTAAAAAAAGTCCTAACAGCTATGGATACATAAAAAAAAAAAAAATCCTACTCCTTTTGCTTTATCCCCCTTCAAGGCCTGAGTGTTGGGAATATGTTCTATGTCTTTTCTGATGATGGGATCACAGTCCTTCAGCCAAATGAATGTGAAATCCGGAGACACATCAGGCCCGAAGAGAGGATTTTCACAAGTTATGTAAGTCCTAAACCCGGCAGCTACAGCCGACAGCTGGGAAACTTTCTCTTAATCTCTTCAAAGGTTGTTATTGCTAAAGGACCTGTTTGACACAATGATGTTGGAGCTTGGTGGGCTTCATGTGGCATCCCTGAGGTGTATCATCTTCTCCTCTTGAAAATTGAGGGAACCACATATGTTATAAGACTGACATGGAAGATTACTGACATGATGCAGAGAATTTGACTAGTTATCATGTCAAAATGTAGGCAAAGACTTTCACTTGTCCTGCTTGACCTATTTACATATCCCTGCCCAGAAGTTGTAACTGGGCTGTAGGGAAAGTACAAAAGTCAGTAGCAGAGAGATGCAGGCATCACTCACTGGTGCTAACTGGCCCTTTTTACTGGTGGCTCCATAGGCAAAGGAGTGGGCTGCTAAGTGCTCTTTAGAAATAGTTTCCCAGCTTAAACCACAGCAGGGAGGCGAGTAAGAATGCATGGAACATGGTTGTGCCACGCTGGTCCTCTGCATTTTCTGCCGCTGAACCGGAGACCCACGCCGTCCTTGTTTGCTCTCCGGCATTTTCTGCCAGCACTGAGTTTACCTGACCCTTGCTTTAGGAAATCACAAGAAAAATTTGTTCAAGTGTCAGTGAACGTCAAGCACTGGCTCGTACACGGTGGAGCTCAACATGGCAAGTGGGATAACACGTGCCTGGAGGCCCTGCGAGGCCAATGTTTTCAGCGACCTGTGTTACATACTCTTGTGCGGTAACATACACCATGTGTATGCTCATGAAACTATCAATTCTCATAAAACACAGGTGCTGAAATACATCCAGAAATGCTTTTTTGGTCACTCCTTTATTTAGTTTTTTTTGAAACGGGAAGCTGAGAATGTGGCTCCCTTCTGAAGAAAAGGGCTTCAGCCTTGCTTTCAATTTTGGGAGGAATAAAAGGGGAGAATCACTATCGTGAGCACTGCAGGGCTCTGCTGCCATGGGTCAAGATCTTCTTGTGAATCTGTATTCAGTATTTTTTAAATCTCAATAAATTTGTGGTTGATATTGGTTTTTTTCCCCTGGATTTTAATATACCTTAGTAGAAATCCAGACTGATGCTCACCGCAAGACTGGTCCTTAGAATGAGCTTAGTATTATTAAGCCACACTTGAGCTGTTGCTACTCAAAGACAGAAGTCTTGTGTTTCTTTTCCAAAGAGCTGTAAATATTGAAGAGGTGGTTCTGGAGAAACAGGTTGAAAAGAACAAAGGAGAGAGAGCACTTAAGGAAATAATGTCAGCACAGTGGTGGGCATAAAAGGGATTTTTAATGTCATTACTTGGCTGCCTTTCAGAGAGACTTCTAAGGGTTTCCTACAGAAACCATAGGGCCTTTTGCCTTGGTATAGGGAGGACTGGCTTTTTTTTCCTCCCTTTTCCCTTTTAGTATCTTGAGTGTTTGCCACATAGACAGTGACACCAGCCTGCAACTTTAGGAGGGTTTCTACAACAAAGGTTTCTTCGTTTGCTATTAGAGAGCACAAAAGCAGACAGAGCGGCTGCAGCTGAGCACTGTAGAAGAAAGGCCGGTGACCTTTCCCTGCTCCCGTTGGTTTGGGTGGATGCTGTGTTGTGAGAGCCCAAGCCCCAGCGCACAGCCGAGGATGAGGAGGGCAGTTTGGAGGCTGTCAGGTGCTTGGCTGCATGAACGGCTGCTGGAAGCCCAAGGCTGGGCTTTTGTAGCATCTTTTAGCTTGCAGTAGCGTAGATCCCCAGCCTGGCTGGAGGGCCAGAAAGGAAAATGTGGCCAAGCTGTTGAGTCTTGTATCTTCAACCCTTGCACGTGGTCTCCACCGAGGTACCTAGCCGACAGAGCTGTGCGGCTTAGAGGTGAAATCTTCTTATCCATCATCATCGCTCTGATACAGACCTGGTGTTGGCATTGTTTTTTCTTGTTCCTGCTCTTTCCCTGAACAAGCTCTGCTGCTCTAATCACTTTCCCCTTAGGGAGGTTGTGCCATTATTTAAAGTGACCCAGCTGTTGTATTGACAAGATTTAAAGCCAGCGGTTGTGCTCACTGGAATATGTATGTGTTCCTTTAGTTTCACCCTCGTTTCCACACCGCAGCCTGGTCCCACACAAATGCTCTTTCAAATAAAGCAACTCAACAGAAGGAAGAGCGATGAAGAGTAGCCAACATGCAGAGGCTTGTTGGTGAGATCACGTGTGACTCTTCAAACTTGGGGTACCAGTGGGCTCCCCACTAAAGCTAATACCAGTTTTGCACAGGACTCAGTGAGTGAAGAATCAGAGACAAAATATGGCATCAGGCAGCTGTGAACAGGGTTTGGTCCAAAGCAGCAGGATTTGGTTCCTTTTGAACAGGGGAAGTTTCTGTGTTGGAGCAATAGACTGTAGGACCCTACTTGTTTTGCTCCTGTTTCCCTCAGCACAAGCATCTTAGAGCATGCTCTCCTGAACTGAAAATGAATTTATGAAAAATATAAAGCTGTGATTCAATTAATGTAAATCACTGCTTTTTCAAAGCAGAGTGTGATATTTCTATTGCTAATAAACGCTGACAGCACTGCAAGTCTTAATGAACCACGGCGTACTTCGAAAGATAGATCCATAGACTGTGCGCTTATTTAAATTCAATGTGAGTTTGCAGGAGGTCCAGCTGTTTAATGTCAGTGGGTAGAGCCAGGCTGCAGTGTGGTACCTGATAAAATTATTATTTCATGTTTTCCAGGAAAGAAAGGGGAAAAATATCATCCTAATGGAATCCCCAGGGAATTTTTTCCTATGGTTTTCAAGGCTAAGTTTCTTGCTGCTCCAGGCCCTGAACTTGTAGAAATTAAACCTTTTCTCCTCTTCTTTTTTTTTGACCCCTCAGGAAGAGATCTGTCCTAGAGTGGAAGGTGAAGGCACTCAGTCCTGCCTCTGGGCTTCAGCGGTCAATGTCAGAGACAAGTACATTTATGTGACACAGCCTAAGCAGAATAGAGTAATGATAATTGATACGCAGACTCAGAAAGCCATACAGGTACTTACAAGGGGAACTCTTTATTCACTGATGGCAAAAGACTTGATATGGGACAAAAAAAGTAGATCTTTGCCCAGTAGATCTGCTGGCATCACTAAAAAGTTGGGCCTGTGTTGCTTTCACCCATGGGATCACACTGTTTGTAACCTCACTGGCAGGAAAAAAATCCTTTACAGGCTGTTTGTCATCATCTTGGGGCTGCATCTGCAGCCAGGCTTGCAGCTAGCATGGTAAAATAATGCTAGAATGAATTTCTGGCTTACGCTTCCTGAGCCGCTGCCTGACCTCGGTTATAAGCAGGTTGGGAAGAATGAACTGGTGTGGGTATAATTCAAGCAGAAATTGGCCCCTGATCTACTGGCTATAAGTAACAGCATAAGATGGAGTGATGTCTAGCCGGAAAATGGCACCGAGCAGCCAGATTTTTCTACTGCTGGTGCTGCTGCCCCAGTCGATCTGAAGGTAATTGTGCAAAGCGGCACAAATGGGTGTAACAGTGGTACATGGGAATGTCTGCAGTAAACTAATACAATATTTGTCATGTGCATTTGGGTCACTATGTAAATACCTATCTCTGTTTTTTTTTAAGTCCTTGGATGTTGACCCATTACCAACCAAATTACATTATGACAAGTCCCACGACCAAGTCTGGGTGCTTAGCTGGGGTGACATGCGGAAGTCCTCACCAACGCTGCAGGTAGGTCCTTACGCGCCTGAGCCTTCGCCCTTCCTTGCCTTGGCATCATCGGTAGCAAGCTGGTGGCTGGTTGGTTGCAGGTAATTAACAGCATTTAATGGTCTGAATATAAAGCTGCTCTTTCATTTGCATATCTAGTGTGTTTTATTCATCCCTCCTCCGTCCATCCTCACATATTTTTCCTGCTGTTTAATTTGTTTTTGAGCAATGACTGTGCCGTAGGCTGGCAGCAGGACTGCTTTGCTGCCAAGGTCTGTTTTGTTTTAAGGCTGATGACAGAGCCAAGTGCCGTAAAGTCATACAGCAAGGGCTGGCAGCTGACTGCGAGCAGTACGAGCCTGCGATGCTCCAAGTCATTTGTGCAGCCTGCGTGAGTGCAGCCTCTTTTTAACTTGATTGAGGTCTAAAAGCAGTGGGTACCAAGAAGGCACAAAGAGCACACTTTCTGCATAGAAATGTATTACTCCTGAGGTTATTGGTAGTGTTTCATCAGAGGTGCAAGTCAGGCCAGGCAACACATAAAAGCATAAGCCTAAGGTAGGGACTAAGTGTGTGTTCACTGCAGAGCTGCAGCGCACCCTTCTCAGACGTTATGATGACCTGCGAATTTTTCTATCTGCAAAGAATTTGGGGGCATTGCATATAAAAGAAGCATTAAAAGGTGAATGAATTGTACTGTGCCTCCAGATTTGTCACTCTTTCAGGATTACTAGCCTAGCACCCTCATTATGCATTGAGCAAAACCATCCTGTTCTCTGGTTTGGTAAAGGCATTTACCTCTTCTTGTCTTCCACATAGGAGAAGTCCAGGTTTTCTGCCAGTGCACTAAATAGCTACCTATTTTCCTTAAACTCATTTTGTCACTTGTCTCTCACAAGCCTTCAGCCTCCTTTTGGATGATGATGGAGCATAATGTGGTAGAATTGTTCCTTTCATAGTAAAATGCAGAAAAGAGCTCTCTAGGGCATGAAAAAAAGCATAAACAGCAAAGGTAAAACCTCAGGGACAAATTCTGTTACTGGGTGTCAGTGACTCCGCTGGAGGGGTGCCAGTGAGGTCCCTGGAGCTGCTCTGCGCTCAGCACCGTCAGACCCACAGTGATATTGGGCTCTCTGGGGCACAGTAATGCACATAGGTTTGGACAATTAAATTAGCTTCCGTTTCTGGATTGCCCTGGGGGATTCACTCTTCTGTTGACGGCACAGAAACACTAAGGGTAGGCGTCTTGCTGCTGCTGGATGTCATACGACAGGGTTGACACCAGAGCTGATTTGATCCATCCAGACATACCCTTCTCTAGTAGTTATTTTCTGGCACTTGCTGCCCAACCTTTCTGGAAACATAGGTCTCATGTGAATACTTCTTCTACTAGAAATGTTTGCTTCTAAGTCTAAATTAAAGCATTCCCCAGCAGGCAGAGAACAAGGGTGGCTGTGCTTTCTGACCTAAAAACCTACAAATCTGGAGGCTACGTTAGTCGTGGGGCTGCCCAAGGCTTCGCTGGAGATGCTGCCCCGTGAAGGTGGGACGAGCCATCCCCACCAGCCACATGCTCCATCCAAGATAACGGCTGCAGCCTGCAGACTTTCAATAATAAAGAATGGACCAGCAACTCAACATGGGCATTTTCAGGAAAAGACACCAGAAACAGAATGGGGGCAAATAAATGAAGGTTTCTGAGGCCATGCCACCAGCTTGCCTCACCTGGGGATGAGCTGTTTCCTGTACAGAGTATAAGGAGACAAAATGGGCTCTCTTTACCCTCTCTGACTTAATTTCTTCCATCCAGCTGTGAGAGGTTTCTGTAATTAAAGGAGAGATGGCACAAGCATGTGATTATTAAGAAGAACACACCATCTGCACAGTTGGAAACCTGTTATAAGGCTCCAGCTCTCAGATAGTCCTTTCTGTTATCTTTATGAAGTGCAGTTACACATGTAGAGAATGAGATTAGCATCAGCATCAGCAGATCTTTTCTTTTTTCCAACCTTCTTTCCCAAAAGGTGGGCAGTGACTAATTTGGCAAAGTTCGTTCTTAAAGCCTGCAGTAGTTAGTTGCAGACATGCAATAAAATATCTTTTCTTAACAAAGGTGCTACTGCAGACATTGATCTAAATTTCCACTTGTTCTTCGGAAGTCAGGGATTTATCAAACAGCCCGTACAGCCGACTAATGGGATGCTGTTGTTTAGCCATTACTGGCTTGTGGGAAGCAAATGTCTGGCCTCATGAAAGCACTGTGCAAGAGTGGGCATCTTTCTTGAGCAATCTAATTGGAAGAAATCTAAATGGCACGATCAGAACAGCTGTCTGAACTAAACCTCGTAGGGTTTTAGCATTTCCTTAATGAATTATGTAGCTATAAATTCAAAGCAACTACTGTGGCACATTAGAGCAGCAGAAGTTCCTAATGAATGGTCTAAAGTCATCTTGAACTGAGCAAACAATTTGAGTATTTAACATTTTAATTATTGAGAACTTCTACCTCTCCTTTTCCGGAGCGGTAGAGGAGCTGAGTTCCCATGGCCGCGGAGGTGTGCCCTGTGCTGGAGGACAGCACGGCGGGGGACAGCCAAAGGGCCTTTCCCTGCTCCTCCCTGGATTTTATATGGTGGGGTAGATGGACGAACAGTTCTTCTCCTTCAAATTGATAATTAACTTCTGTGAGTTAGTGTTTGATCCTTCAAGCTGGTAAATTATCGCTGTGCATTTAAGTGAGATTAAGAAATATGACCATGAAATAGATGCTTATTTTAGACAGTGAGGAATAAATTATTATGGTCTTAGTGTTGTCATACTACTTCAGCTCCTGCATGACTGCTCTTTCTCGAGATATAAACATCTTATGAAAGTCGAGTTGTGTACTTACCTTACAAATGTCAAGCCTCAAATACTATTTATTAGCACACCTTTTTCAAGACAGCTACACCAAACAATATTTTGAAGTCATTAATCAATTTGAGTCTACTGCATCCCTGGGAAAAGCCACTCGGTACCGTGTATGACTATGTAATCTGTATTTACCTTTCTGCCTCACTTGCTGCCTTTCCTGTACTCAACTTTGTGTGTATTTATTGTAGGTAATACCAGAGGCAAGCGCAGGGGAGGATCAGCATGTTATCCGCACGCCGTTTGAAGGAGTGGATGATTTTTTTATACCACCTACAAATCTTATTATTAATCATGTTAGGTAAGAAATGATCTTAGTGAATAGCAACAGTGACCATGCTGCTCTCTTCTAGTGGGCATCCTTCTAATAATCTTACAGCACTTTACAAAGGTGAATGAATGAATGATCGAGCTAACTACTCTTATCCCCGTTTTCCCCTGTGAAGTGGAGAAACGGTTGAGCAAATTACCAATAGTTATTCAGCGAATCAATGAAACAATGAGAAACAAACCTGGACTTCCCTTAGACCATGCACAAGCATTCAAACCTCAGCTTGGTCAGCCATGCCTCCTTGCAGCAAAGTATGACACGCTGCCCTGGCTTGCTTGTGCTGGGAATTTGATGACCGGAAAGTTGCCTTCCCTGCCTCAAAACAACTTTATGGATCTGGGCAGAAACTTATGTCAAAGATTTATTGCCTGAAGTGGTAAAAGTTTATTCTGCCTGAAGCATAAAGCGTGCTTCTTCCACGTGTTTCCAGCTTGTTCGGATATTGGATCTCTGTGTGAGGTGTACGGTTTGAGCAGAAAAATGGTATGCACTGCATATTAAAAAAAACACCTCTGTGAACCATCAGTTTTGAATGTTAATGTGAGGTAGTGGCTAATGAGATTGTATAACTAACATACTAATAACTTGGAGTAATACTGGCTGCTTCCCAGCAGGCACAGGAAGCCTCCCATTAACATTATCAAAATTGATGATAACTGCACAGCAATTTATACTACTCTTACCATGTTATAACATAACAACTGTTTAACCATCTTCTGTCCCCAATATAGTTTAACTAAGTTAAACACTCAAAAAATCATCATCTAACTCCATACTTTAATCTTAGGTTCCCTGCAGTGAACACCGAGGACAGGGGGTCACGCTTAAATGATTATGTGTTGAATCTGATCCAAAATAAATAACTTTGTTTCCCGAAACACAAAATAATGAGACTTACTTCATGGCTGTCATTCTTAATTTTTCCCTACCTCACTTTCCCAGTTTGCTTTCGAAATATTGTTATGACTAATAGTAGTGCCAGGAGGTAGATGACGCTGCTGAATGTTAAAGCCTGAGATGAGAAGGTGTGGTCTGGGTTCAAAGACAGGAAGGTGGAACAATTACACTTTTTTATTGTTTTATTGTCTTTTTGCTTCAGTGTGATTAATCGGCTGTATACAGATGATCTTCCATAAGAAATCCTAAATGTAGATAATTGTCTATAGTTTTCCATGTGCAAAGCAGAGAATGCTGTGCCTAATTTCCTATTTCATTTATTCGGGGCCAAATCTTCCCTCAGCACAGAAAAATAATTGCTCACAGTCTAATGAGACTTACTGAGATCATGTTCTAAATTCTCCACTCAGAAACAATAAATGGCAATACCAGCATTTCCCAGGAAGGTGAATATTTAAGCAAGCTCTTCCGCAAGCCAGAAAATATTTGTATGTAAATGTTCCTGCATATGTATTTCAGCTGCCTGTTATTTCAGATGGATATCTAGGAATGTATCCATTTTTATTAGTTCCCAGGGTAGATTGTTGTCTATTAAAAACTCTCTAAGTGCACGGTTTTCTTTGAGATTTCAGATCACAGATTTCATGCAAGCGCTGCGTCTCTTCTGCAGCTGTGTGCACATAAAACACATTCTGACCCACTTTTTAAAATTAAAGTTTATGATAAGAACCATCTTTTAACTTCTTCAGGCATTTGGCCAAGTATTAAGGAAGTCTTGGGAAAAAAATGCTGTAAGGGAAAGCATTTTTTAAAGTGTACTTAAAATGCATTCATCCAGGAGAAGTACGAGTGTCATATCCAATTTCCCCACACACAGTGCACTACGAATCTCCACTGCAGATATTTTCTGAAGTCTCTAATGGACGTGAGTATAATGGGAAAATGAAAGGCTTAGCCCAGTGATTTTCATGGGATCATACACTACATTGGCTCGTTCTTTAGAAGTGAAATCATTGCCGAGTGTCTCATTGACAGATAGATTAAGAATAAAGAAATGAACCCAGTGTTTTAAGCAAAATATATATTATCTGCACACAAGCACGTTGTCCTCCACATTTTACAAAGCAATTTTACATCTTTCGGGGAAGAGATACAAAACTAAGCACTCACTTCATTTCCTTCTGTCTGCATTGAATGGATGAAAAGCTACTCAATGTAAAATTAGTTTTCGTAAGTCGGTATCAGTGACCTGTGAATCCGGGGGAACACAAACAGGCTCTTTCTATGGGTTCCTTCTCAAATTAAGCAGAAACCTTTCTTGGCTATTCTTGACCTTTTCTTGTCTTCAGCAAAGGTCAGATGTGCTGCAGCATATATCTTTTACAGAACATTTATTCTCTGCTCGCTGTTGTCTGCCCTCTCTTGAGACAGAAAACAAAGACCCCTTTTCTTCAGCGCACCCTGGCTGGTTATCTTCCTCGAGAAATGTTTTACACCTTCCCTGGGCCGGCGGGCCGGTGCTTAACAAAGTCTGCTCTACACCTCAGCCTTGCCAGCTCCTGCAGTGGTCCCCAGGCACCACGGGTAGCAACCACAGATCACAGCTACCCTCTGATGCTATAATTTAAGAGATGAGGTTGGACATGGTCTTCACTCAGTGGTTATACATACAGCTCGAAGTTGCTCTCTGGCCCCAACCTGGCAGGGATATGCTTTATTTTGAGCAGTTTTCTATTTTGAGATTGAAGAAGTCTTGAGTATATATTGAATTACATCTCTGTAGACCTGAGACAGATTAAATACAAAACTGCTCAATGCTAGCCTACGAAACACCCAAGCCTTGATATCATTCCTGTTGTAAATTGGTCTTCCCAATAAAAGGCTTCAGCTCTTGAAGATGTTATTCAAATACCCAAGCACATATTCAGGCCTCCAGGATCAGGTTGCTAATTTTACCTGAAATATATACTTCCTTTTAGCACGTTTTAGAAGCACTAAAACGAGAGAGATTTCTTACAGAAAAGAGACAGCATTATTGCACACACTTCCGAAACCAAGGGGATAGGGTTTCCCAGTTCTGCTGACTTTTGTCTTTTCTCAAGCATATCACCGCGTCTCCAGAGATGACTTCAGTGTCATGTTTTCTGTTTCAGGTTTGGCTTCATCTTTAACAAATCGAAATCCGCAGTTCACAAAATTGACCTGGAAACTGTGACCCACATCAAGACTATCAGCTTCAAAAACTATAGCTGCGTACCGCAGACCATGGCTTATACCCACCTGGGCGGTTACTTCTTTGTCCAGTGTAGGAGGAATAGGTCGGTGGCTGCGTCGCCGCAGCTCGTTATTGACAGTGTTACCGATGCCGTCATCGGCCCCAACAGCGACGTGTCGGGCACGCCTTATATCTCACCGGACGGACGCTATTTGGTCAGTGCGGATGAAGACAGTGGCAGGATCAAAGTCCAGGCTCTAACTGTCCGAGGGGAAATCAAGTTGATTTATGACTTACAAACAAACATACACGTATCTGATCTGACATTTCAACCCTCTTTCACCGAAGGCAATCAGTACTATATATATGCTACTTCACATTTGCAAACAGATGTGCTTTTTGTAGAGCTGTCAACGGGGAAAATGAATGTACTGAAGAATTTAAAGGACCCTATCACATCCAAAGACTGGCCCTGGAGCAACTACAACAGAATTATGAAAGACAGTGGATTATTTGGACAGTATCTCATTACACCAGCTAAAGATTCATTGTTTGTTATAAATGGGAGGCAAAATACGTTACGCTGTGAGGTTTCAGGTATAAGGAGGGGTAACACAGTGGTCTGGGTTGGAGAGGTATGAAAGGGCAATAGCAGTAGAGCCTTCGGCAGGCAAGTACCGGTTGGACCTTTACACTGCAACAAATGAGCAGTAGCATTGTATATTTTTACACTGGGAAAAAAAAAAAAAAAGAAAAAACAAAAAACCCCTGTATAGGCTTCATGGTACAACACTGGTCTACTTGCAAGTTTTATAATATAAGGTATGCTCTGCTAATAGGAAGTGGTTTTGAAGGGATATTTTTTATTTGGGGGTATGATTTGTGGTTATGAGAAAAATGCTGGGAAGCGAATAATATCTCCACTGAGATATTGTATAAGCCACGAAACCTAGTGATTCTGTAGAACAAAACAGATTTTGAGTTTCCATACCGAGGAGCTTTTATGTTATCTTCAAGCCATCAGTTTTCTTTCCTGTATACCTTGCCCGTTAGCTGTGCTGACTACCCCACCCCAACACAGAGAGACTACAGAAGCAATGACTGCAGTTAAAATTCACCTTTGGATGATGAGGGAAACTAAGCATCAGAGAGCAGTTTTCAACCCACAGAAACCTAGGAGAGCGATTTAATGAAAACTGATCAGTTTTCTCTGCAGGATGGCTTTGGGAGGATTCACAGATGTGATTTCAGAAGGAGGCATAACAGAAATAGTAACTGTCAGCTCGCTTTCTTCTGCACTTAATTTTGCTCTTGGTACTACTGAAGGCAACGTTATGAGTCCCCCCTCTTCTAATGCATATTTGTGTGATTGTATTTGAGAAATTTGGCGTGAAATATCCAGGCCATTAGAAGGGGGTAAAAGCCACGAAACACTGAGGGGGGGTCAGAGTTTGTAAAAAAATGTTGTTGAGAAGGGGGCATTAGTCTTTCAGCAGCTTGTGAGTGCGGTCAGCTTGGGCACAATATGCAAAATCTGCTCTTCGGGGGCAGAGAATTAGTTACGGTTATTCCCATAGGAGGCAGCAACACTTCTAGAAATTGTTGGTTTCTCTCATTAAATATTTAGTAGCACTGAAGTCACTTGGTTCTTCGTAAAATAATAGCTACAATGACAGAGGGTATTTTTAATAGAAAACTCACTCATTTTCTAGTCATAGCCTTAATTTGCCTATTTCTTTTCACGCATCCTGCGAAACAATTTTTCTTTGTGATTTTTTTCTTCCCATTTATAGTACGCTTGTTTATAGTCAATTATCTTTTAGTTATGAGCAAAGAGATTCATGTAAAACCAGCTGAATTACCCTAGAATGCAACAGCTGGCATTGAGAAATTTCGGTTGCGTTCCCATAAAAATATAGATCCATTTGCACATTTGGAAGATATAAAAACTTTTCTAGTTGCGTTTTTGTAACTTTCTATATCCATCACCGTGAAGTAATCAGGGCAAGAGCAGCTGTGGCTCGCAAAGCGGTGCAAACCAGGTGAGCACCACTGCCACCGTGAACGGGCTTTGAAAATGTGGTCTTGAGGTGGGTGAAAACTCTCTCTGAAGGTAAACATCTGGTGCATCGGAGCCACCCGTCGGCCTTTCGAAAGACCCAGCTCGTTTTGCCAATGACCTTGTTGCCCAGGCTTTGTGCGAAAGCAGCTGCTGAACGCATCCAGTGATACGTAGTGGCGCAGTAATTATTTTCCAACACAGATGCTTAAAGTCACCCATTTCACAATGCACACAGAGGGATTTTAAATAAGAAGGATGCAGACTAACACCGGTAATCTTTGCTTTAAATGTTAAGCTTTTACCAAAAGAGTAGCATTTTAGCACGGCTGTAGACCTGAAGTAATTTCAACCATTTCGGTTCTATAGAGAACATATAAAAATCTGTTCAGACAGACGAAGAAGGGGAGCTGAATCCTATGAATTCATTAAACATGGAGTCCTTGAAATTGCCCTTCAACACCCATAGGCTGAAACCTACATCTCTTTTTCACTTATGAGCCATAGGGGTTAGAAGAGACTATCCCATCATTGCAACACAGACATAGAAAACAGATTGGCATAGCCTTCCTCTAGCAATGCATGGTGTCCATGATTTTCTACTCATCTGGTTAGGAAACATACCCATGTCAAGGAAAGGAGAAGACCAGCTTTGTAAGTACCTTTAAATATGCACAACTCCTTTCTTGAACAAAGCTGTATCCATACATTGCAGTCATCCTAAATGTGTTTTACCAAGGCCAAACACTGCTCTCGTGTTATCTTTTATGACTTCTTGAATATTTTATTATGCCTATGGTAAGTTTCCCTGTAGAGACGTTCATTGTGTCATAGATCAAGCAAATATTACTTTTTTAAGAATATTTAAAAAAACTGTATATATCTGTTCAGGTAAATATTCTTGAGGCTGGTTTATATATAGGCTGTGAAAGATGTGTAACAGACCTCACTTCTTCCTGTTTGTCGCAAAATATTGGAATAGCGTTCACTTGAAAAATCCCACTTGGACCTTCCAAAGATGTTCCCTTTCTTCCCTCTTCAGCCCAAGTTCTGGTGATGTGTTTTCTAAATTATCCTAATGGTTATATATCATACTTAGCAAATGAAGTACAACTTAGATTGTCCACACTACTTGTGAACAGTTCCAATGACAGTCAAATCTGACATTAAAGTGCTGCACATTTGTTACGCTGATTTTATTTTTTTTATGACACAGAAATTTTATATATACTCAAAAAATGTTTCAACTCATTTTTGCCTTTCAGCTCTGTCCAAAAGAGACTCCATTTCCTCGTCTGCAGTTTCTTTCCCACTCCCTTCGTGTTCTCCACCAATTCACAATTAATTCCTAGCTAATAAATTAATTAATCACAGTGATTAATTGAAATGAATTTAAATTGAATTAATGACCATTTAGTTATCCTATGACACTGTTACGACCCGGACCGGACAGACCAGAGGGCCGTAGAGGTTCTGGGATTCCCCCGGGCTAAATTAAGGTGAAACGACACCAAACGATCACTTTGAACGCTTTATTCGAACAATCCAAACTGCGGAAGGCATAACAGTGGGCAGCGTGGGTTGCAGCAAAACGTTCACAAGAAGAGAGAAAAGAGAGGAATAAGGAAAAAAAAGAAAAGAAAGAGGGGGGGGAAAGAAAAGAGATAGTCACCACCCTTGGATCCCGCGATGTCGGCGACGAGCGTGGCAATCCTCCGGTGATGGGCGCGCGCCCGGCTCTTTGCAGTTGTGTCTTTTATAGTCTAAATCTCCGTCCACAGTCACGCCTCTTGAAGACTTATATGGGTTCATTCTAGACAGTTCTCAACATACATGGTAGTGTTCCAGAGGGTTCTTCACCTACTGAGCATGTGCGGCCCATTGGGGTGGTGGTCTTAGGGACTTTCCAAGGAGCTACAAGCCCCCTCCTCAGATAAGCTTTGTGTGGCCTCTGGCCATATGTGGTGGGTTACCAGGCTGGTTCTGCCAGAACACAGGACTGCATACCCTCCGGCACACCCCCTGTGTCCATGCCAGCCAACTTCCCGCCAATGGCCCTCTTCCTTATGCAGACCTCTACAATGTTTGAGACATTGACAGACATTAACTCTTTCAGTCCCTCACACCACCCCGTGGCTCAAACATTGTCCATACAATCCTTGTCCAGGGTGGCGACTTCACAGACAGCAGAAGGAGGAAACACAAGGTAAGAGTAACAAGAATAGGCAAAACAGGAACCCACAGCCCTAACATTATAACAATATTCAAAAGTTACTTTCCCTAAGGTCTTCTTCGACCGTTGTGATCCGTACTTGACGAATAGATGTAATGGGGGATAGCAAGCGAGAGATCATACATCTGCCTATTGCAAGGCCCATTATCAAAAATAAAAATCCACACAGTATCATGAGACCAATGTTTACAAGCCATTTTCCCCAACCTGTAAGTCCCAGTGAGCCTGCAAGAGAGGTGAGCCAAGTTTTCGGATCCCAGCCGTTAAACCGATCCTTGGGCTGCATCGCTTGAAAAAGTTCTCCGGTTTTCTCTGTTACCTCTCTCATCTTCTCTCGCGCTTCTTCTATGGTGGTAGTTGCATTGTGTATGGTGAGACAGCATTCTCCATCGGTGAGATTTAACATTCCACATACACCTTGCTCCTTTAACAATAACATATCTAAAGCTAATCTGTTTTGCAAAGCCATTTTAGACACTTGTTGAACCTGTAAATTTGTTTCCCCGAAAGCATAACGGGTCCAATTGCTTAGGACGTGTACTTGCCAGGTCAGATTTTCTAAAACGAATTGGTGCCTTTTAAGGGTCACATATGGGGTAAATATATTCTCCAACATCAGAGATGTTGTCATGCCCCAGGTGTAATAATCAGGCACCTGAACTCCATGCACTGCCCACTCAGGTCGCGTCTTGGGTCCATCACTTTCCCGGCGCCTTCTGTTATGATGGGGCACTGAGAAATTGAACACTTTAGAAGGGCACATTGTTGGAACGCCGATGGTACAGCGTAAACCTGCCATTTCGTGTACATGCAGGTGTGAGTACATTTTCCCATTCGAACATGCCCAAAAGGTGCCCTGAGGGGATGGATATCTCATAGTGGAGCACGTTAATGGGTCATAGGATTTAGTTACTCCGATTCCTCCTTTCCACACAAGGTTCCACTTGGTTTCGTGGGTAAGTGTGACTCCACATTTTAATGCAGTTTTTCGACTGGTAATGGGCCCTTTACACCTGGGGTCTCTACGTTTAAATCCTGGTACCGGAAAACCCCAGCAAGTACACATATCCCGAATGAAAGTTCGCAATTCTGAGACATACCATGTTTCTATAGGGTCCCATGTTAACGATTCACAACCAATGGTCCGTGAACAGGTCATTAAGGGGGTGTTCTTATAGGGTAGGGGATCTATTTCCTGCGCATCAATTATATTGTCTGGATCAAGTAAAGCATGCTTAAGGGACCAAGCGTATTCATAGCGAGAACGATTCTGGTGGGCATAGCTACCCCATCTGCGAGGAATTTGAATACACCAACCTGGGGATAGCGGAACATTATATTCATGTTGTAGGGGTTCACCGTGAGGGGGAGGGTCCCACCAACGTACCAGATTACAAGGGATCTCCTCCTCCCGGGGACACCACTTCGAATTCAGTACAGACATGCAAGGGAGTTGCACTTCCTGGGGACATGCTGTCCAACCCTCTCGGGCTGCAAGGGTAGCACTCATAGTTCCTATGCAGAGCTGTTGCTTCCAGCATGTAGCCTTCCACATATCCCTCCAGGTCGTGTTAACTGGAAACTTATAGGCTACCGGAGAGGGTATGTAGTCAGCTTCCCACCCCAGAGAAGGTGCGTAGTCAGTTCCCCACAAACATTGTTCCTTCCAGAGAGTATTCTGAATACACTTTTGGTTTAACATTTCTAATTTTGAATTTAACACTCGTGAGAGATTTAACCAAATAACGGCAAATTTGAGACCCTCTGACGCGGACGTAGGGAGGTCCACGCAAAACCCTTGGTCTGTCCGATTCCAGATTCGGACGAAACCAGTAATCAATTCCCATGCCAGGTTGGGTTGGTTATTCAGATTCCCCGTTGATTGAGACAAGATTATACATTCACAAAGTAAGAATATAAACTTTCCCCACACCATCTATTCCCTAATAAAGAACAGCAACGGGCCTAACAGGATCAGGCAAACAATGCAAAGAATGACCCGCTGAACAACTGAAACCCTAAGTCCCACGATGGGCTTCTGTCAACCTGTAATACATATATTAGAAAGACGGGATTATCCATCGGGTGTGAATGCGATGGTCTTTCCCGTGGGCGTCAGTAGCCACCCATGTGTAAAGATTCAGTGGGGTTTTTAGAGTGAGGGGTACTTCCCCTATAGTTGGCAGATCAGCCAAAACTGGCTGTCCCGGATAATGGAGGGGTTTTTCTGGGTCTTCATCTTCCCTTTTTCCCGGCAGTGAAGAGGGGGGTTTCGGACAGAAAGCAGTGAGTTTGGGACATCCGTTCTTTCCCCACCTGTTATTAACTTTTGCCACAGCGTCCGGGAGCCGTGCAGGCCACCCAGCACTGTGCAACTTGAGAGCATGTTTTAATAACCCATTCGTTCTTTCTACTATCCCGTTAGCCTGGGGATAGTAAGGGGTATGAAATGTCCATTGAACTCCTTCATCCTTTGCCCATTCTTGAACCACCCCGGCAGTGAAGTGGCTGCCATTGTCAGATTGGATAGATTTAGGTTTGGGTAGGTAACTGAACCATCGCTTTAACACTTTTACCGTATTTTCCCCGGTAGCTCGTGCCACTGCTTCGGCTTGAACAAGGCCGGAGACGACTTCTACCCCAACCAAAATATACTGTTTTCCCTCTGATTTTTTGAAAGGACCTATGTAATCTACTTGCCAAGTTTCCCAGAGACCCTTTCCATCCCGTAAGTGGAGAGGGGGTCTTTGCAAGGGATGCCGCTCTAATCGGGTGCGGCACTGACTGCAAGCAGAAGTGATCGTGTTACACAGTTCCCGAGTTACAGGCCAGCCTCTGCTACCAGCCTCCCTGAAAAGATCTTTAACTCCTGAATGACCGCGTCTCACGTGTAACCACTCCAGCAGGCGCTCCCACTCTTTTTCTTCGGCTTCCACTGCCACTGGAGCTAAACGTGTCAGCGAATCTACCTGATTGTTCCAAATATGGGCTGGGTGATCCCCCCTCTGGTGTGCGGCTACCCATCCCACCAAGAAAGTCCCCTGCTTAGCAACCTCTAATATTTCCTCCCACCTTTCCCTCTGCCACACGGGTATGCGATTAACTTCCCATTGATTCTGTTCCCAGAAGGGGAGCCACTCGGTACATCCTTTGAATACAGCATATGAATCTGTGTAAATAAAAGTCGATTCTTTGTTCTCAGCTTCTCTTTTAATCACACTCCACACTGCCACCAACTCCCCCACCTGAGCACTTCCCTCCCCTTCCGTTACAATCTGCTCCCCCGAATCAACATGTAAGGCTACTGCCCGATATTTCCACACCTTTCCCTCCCTTTTTGAGGACGCATCAGTAAACCACACATTTTTCAAATGAGGTTCAAATGGAGGAGCTGGTTTTATAAGGGAAGGAGGGGTATCCTGGTTGGATTGGCTATCAGGTGGCTCCTGTATTTGGAGTACCTTAAGTGCCCCTTCTTCTACCCTTCGTGCATGACAATAGTGATCTAATTGTGCATACCATTTCCTGACTGTTTCTCGCTGTGCAACCCCCGCCGGGGGTGGGGTCCCAGCCAGCACTGGCTTCAGGACCTTAAAGGGCCCTCTCAAAATAATCGGTTGTTGCTTTGTGATTTTTTCAGCCTCCTGTAGGGCTAGATTAACTACAAAAAGACCCTTCTCCCAAATTGAATATCGTTTTTCAGCATCTTTGAAGCTTCTCGAGTAGAACCCGACAGGGCGAGTTGGTCCTTCAGGTCCACGCTGCCACATGTGTATTGATAGGCCGTGGATGGCAAAGCCCCGCTCAATATGGAGTGGATCAGTCGGGTGTATTGGCCCTAAAGCCTGGTATACCCCAGCCTCAAAGATCAATAGTTTTAAGGCTTCCTCATGGACAGGGGTCCACTCCCAAGAGGTCCTTTTCCTCGTCAGGTCATATAAAGGTCGAGCTATAATAGAAAAGTCCGGAATATGTTTTCTCCAGAATACCAGTAGGCCTAAAGCGTGTTGAAGCTCCCTTTTGTTACCAGGTGCTTTCACTTGCTGGAGGGTAGTTAAGGTCTCTGAGGGAATGCACACTGTTCCTCCCCTCCACCAGATGCCTAGAAATTTCACTTCAGGGGACGGGAGTTGTATTTTCCCTGTTGGAATCTGGAGTCCTAAATTTTCCAAATGGGTAATTATGTCTTCCTGAGTCCGTCCTACCACGGAAACATCAGGGCCACCGATTAGCACATCATCAATATACTGATATATTTTGACTCCTTCCCTGGGGGTAATTTGGGCAAGTTCCTGTGCTAAAGCATAATGGGCAATAGTCGGTGAATGACAATAGCCCTGGGGAAGGCGAGTGAATGTGTATTGTACACCTTCCCATGTGAAAGCAAAACGCTCTCTGTCTGAGTCCTGCAGGGGAACCATAAAGAACATATCTTTTACATCAATGGTTGCCAAAATCGGGTGTGCTTGTTCCTGGATGGTTGCGATTAGTTCTGCTATGTTTGGCACCGCGGCGGTTAAGGGGCCTGTATTGGCGTTTAGGTGCCGATAATCGACTGTTAGCCGCCATCTGCCGTCTGGCTTGCGGACAGGCCAAACGGGAGAATTATAGGGGGAATGTACAGGGATAATTATTCCCTTTTCTTTCAGGTCTGAAATCACAGGAGCAATCCCTTCTCTAGCTCCTAGAGGGAGAGGATAGGGTTTAACATTCACAACCTTAGACGGGGGTAATTCCGGCGCGGATTGTAACAGTCGCACCGTGACTGTCGGTAAACCAAACACCCACTCTTTTCCCTTCGAGTCCACCCAAGCACGCCCTCGGAGCAAATCAAGTCCCAAGATGTTCGTCGGCAACCTCCCCAATATCATCAAAACCTCTATCGGGGATTCGTCCCCAGGCAACCAGCATTTTACTCGAGCAGTCGATTGAGGTCTGGAATTTCCAAACACATCAGTAACCCAAATTCGCTTTTTATCCGCCACTATCCCGTAGCGGTTAGCCACGTCCTCCCGGAGAGCCGACATCTGGGCTCCGGTATCTACTAAAAAGGTGACTGGAGTTTTAAAGGGACCCAGGGGAAAGGTAATTAACAAGTCCCCTTTGTCGTTTTCTGTGAGCCTCCTTAAATAGATCCACCGGCCATCCCCCGGCTCACCGACTGGGGACGGCGGAGGGGGTTTCCCGACTCCGGGACGCTCAGATCTATCAATGCAGTCTCCCGGGGGGGGCGGATGGGATTATTGTTTCAGGTTCCCGGGATGGGAGAACAAAATCCTTGGGGTTTGAGGGAGATGGGGATTCCTTTATTTTGTCCCAGCTTTTCACCAAACTTTCCAGATTGGGGGTGGGTAACCCATCCATCACCTCCCTGGGAATCCCCTTTGAGATGCCTTCTGTCCATAAGACATATCTTTTACTATCAGGGGGCCGCGTCGGCTTCGGGGGTGCAGCTTTTATTCGCCCATTGCCTTCCACCCTCCTAAGGTCCGCCTTGGATTTTGTCTCTCCCTGGCCGGTAAATCCCATCCGTCTCCCGTAATTAATCAATTCTTGTGCCACCTCTCCCCATGTCGTCTCCGGGGGGCTCCCCTTCTCTGGGGTCGAGGCGCCCTCAACCGATCTTGTAGTTGCACCGCATATAATTTCAAAGCATCAGGTAATCCTCTTATAAGGGGATGCAACCTGTCGGGGTCTGCCACATATTGCATGGGAGAGGGCTGTTGCGGAACCAATAACCGGTCATGCATCAACTGGAGGCACGCAGTTTTCTGTACACTTTCTAAAATGTGCCCCGCCGTAGGCGTTTTAATCGAGAAGGGGTCTCCCCTTTCCATGGGATCCAATCCACCCGCCCAGTATGCCACTCTTTGGGTCAGGGACCAGGGTTCTCTATTGTCATTTGTGGTTAGAAAAACTCCCGGACCCCAATATCCTCTCGCCTCGTCCTCACTCAGCAAGATACGGTCACCCCCGGTAAGAGACACTCTCCACACATACTCAGTTTCAGTTTCTCGGGGGCCCCGGGAATATTTCTCCTGAATTTTACCCAAATCAGTGGGAGAATAGGGAATGATACGAGTGGTAACTTGTTGGGGTCCTCCTTGACCACCATCCACAGTCTCAGTTTTAATTAAAGGTCGCATTACAGCTCCCTCCCCGAGGGAAAATATTTCTTTTATACGGTCTAGATCTTTAAGAGGGTATAACGGTTTTGGATTTTTCCCCTCGTCAGAATCGGCATCCGAATTTTCTACAACAATTGGGGAGCGGATTTCATCTAATTGTTCCCGCAATATTCGCTCCCGCTCCAAAGCTTCCGTCAAAGCGGTGTGTAGCCGTTGGTTAGTCACCCGCTCGGCGGTAAGCTGATCAGAGAGATGTCTTGTCTCATTTCCTAATTGCTCCTGCAGAGCCCCCACCAGATCTTGAAGGGATTTTATTGTCTCCCCTTCCACGTGTTGGGCCATGTGTTTATTCCGTTGTGCTGCCACCAGAGCTGCTCCTAAAACCGCACAAACTACTGCCTTCCCCTTTCCTTGTTTCAGTTTTCGTTCTTTAGCCAAGGTGGAAATTCTGTCGGCTACCGCTTGTGGATCGTGCCAATTATTGTGGGCCCAAGTCATACCAGAGAGAGAAGGTCGGGCGCTATAGCCCTCTAACCTCTCCAGGAGAGGGGTACAATCTACAATCGGTCCTCCCAGGGAGGCCATTATGAGTGTACAATTATAGGGACCAGATCCCGTACTAGTCCTCAGAGGACTGTCTCCCCTGGTGTATGACTCCTCTCAGAGAGGGGCTTTGGTAAAAGCCTAGTCCCAGTGATCGCTTTAGCACCAATGAGGGAATCCTGCCGACTACGCCAAATTTGTTACGACCCGGACCGGACAGACCAGAGGGCCGTAGAGGTTCTGGGATTCCCCCGGGCTAAATTAAGGTGAAACGACACCAAACGATCACTTTGAACGCTTTATTCGAACAATCCAAACTGCGGAAGGCATAACAGTGGGCAGCGTGGGTTGCAGCAAAACGTTCACAAGAAGAGAGAAAAGAGAGGAATAAGGAAAAAAAAGAAAAGAAAGAGGGGGGGGAAAGAAAAGAGATAGTCACCACCCTTGGATCCCGCGATGTCGGCGACGAGCGTGGCAATCCTCCGGTGATGGGCGCGCGCCCGGCTCTTTGCAGTTGTGTCTTTTATAGTCTAAATCTCCGTCCACAGTCACGCCTCTTGAAGACTTATATGGGTTCATTCTAGACAGTTCTCAACATACATGGTAGTGTTCCAGAGGGTTCTTCACCTACTGAGCATGTGCGGCCCATTGGGGTGGTGGTCTTAGGGACTTTCCAAGGAGCTACAAGCCCCCTCCTCAGATAAGCTTTGTGTGGCCTCTGGCCATATGTGGTGGGTTACCAGGCTGGTTCTGCCAGAACACAGGACTGCATACCCTCCGGCACACCCCCTGTGTCCATGCCAGCCAACTTCCCGCCAATGGCCCTCTTCCTTATGCAGACCTCTACAATGTTTGAGACATTGACAGACATTAACTCTTTCAGTCCCTCACAGACACTCATATATCAGTTGGGTATTCTGACACTAGAATCACGGAAAAAATAGTCCCTGGTTGACAGCTCGTCCCAAGATCAGATGCATTTTCCGTTCATCGTTGAGGTTAAACAGCAGTATAATGGAAATACTGGTTTGTCTTAGTATTTCCCTCAATATTTTCACTTTCTGAATGAGTGAGAGTTTTTACTTAACATCTTTAACTATGCAGTTCAGTGACTATTTAGAAACCGTCCACTTTTAAATTGGAGAGAAAACTCACGAGTGCCTTAATTTGGAATCTGTGACAATAATTAACATATTCTTATCATTTAATACTTTGATTATTTTTTTTTACCACTACAAAAAAAAAAAATCAACAAAAGCCCCAAAAGATTTCAGTGGGCAGAGGTGGGCATGCCCGCAGGATGGGTGGGAGATGGGAAACTTGCAGGGCTGCTCGGTCACCCCTGCAGAAGGGGCTTAGCGAGGAGGGCTATTGAAAAACACGGCACCCGCCTTGAAGGAGTTGGGCCGTTTGGTTGTGTTGACCTCCATGAACACGGCTTTACCCGAGAGACACACGAGTCCTGATGACCTGTCGACAAGTACTTATTTACTTGATTTATACCATGATTAGGTCTTAATTACTAGAGTGCCCGGTAGTGTGCTGGGTACTGCGTAAAACGGATAAAAAGGCCAAGATCTCAATTCTGTAAGGAGATAACGGCTAATTCCCCGTATGACCCTACAGCAGGTCAACACAGTGAACAAGAAAGTAGGAACTGAGGCTGGGGGAGATGCAAGAGTTGACATGAGTGCTATAACCTGGTTATTCATCAAAGATACGGGCATGCCATGATGTCTGTATATTTTTTTCCCTGAGACCCCCTTAGTCCCTCCCCGTTCAAGGCTTTATTTTAAGTGAATATCCCTGGGGTTACATGCATACCTGTTGCTCTTCGTTGAACCCCTGGGACTGGGCCACTCAACCCCAGGGATTTCCCTGTCTGCTGTGTATTTTATGACTTGCCACCACATGCTCGGATAATTTCTCCCTTAGAAAACCTGGGGTAAGTCCTGCTTGTTCTAACGAAGCGCGTCCCACAAGGCGAGCCGCCAGCACCTGCTTTCCGTACCAGCTTACGACTCCCACTCTGCCTCCCATCTGAAACCTGCATTTATTCCCTGACTGAATGCTTTGCACGTTTTCTCTTGGGCTAACCAAAAAAACCACCCCCAAACCCTGCAATACAGTTAGGTTATGGCAAGCAAAGCAGAGATCAATGTTATATTTACCTCTTCTAGTGCTGCTACTTGCTCCTAAGAGCTCATCCCCCCCCAGCCCAGCAAGCCTCCTCTCTGCCCTCCCTCGCACGCATCCCCACTGCCAGCCGTGTCCTTTCACGACAAGGTACCACCAGCTGCTGTTCCCCAAATGCTTTAAGCTCCTTTCTGGATTTCACTCCTCCTTCCCGCTTCGTGCATCTCTACCCTGGGCACGTGGTACCCCAGCCGTGATGTGGGCACAGCCTCTGCCGCATCGCCGTGGTGTCCTCCCACCCGCCCGGCCGCTGCCTGCTTTACCCAATCCCCTCTGGAGCAAGAACTTTTTCTTTATATTTTTCCCTTGTTACTTTTTGAAGCAGACTGAAATAAAACACGGGGAAGTCTCTCCATGTGGAGACCAGGAAAACCTGTGTGTTTCTTTTATCCAAGAGAGGTGCGGCGATATTTGGTGTTGAGGACGGGACAAATTCCCAGCCAAGCACAGCGAGCCCAGGAATGTAGTGCTCCTCTCTGCTAGAGGAAGAAAAAGGCACCTGAAATGTCACCCTTTTTTTAACCTGCTTCCAACAAGAGGGTTGGTTCTTTTTTAACACTGCTCTCTAAAAATAAAGAATGAAATAGCAAGGCTATGAGGATTTTTTAAATGACCCTGAAAACAGAGAAAAAAGACAGGCAGGCAGGAACCTCACCTCTGCTCACATCTGGTAAAAATTAGGATGCCCCTAAAATGCAAAGGCGCTGACTCAGGGCTCATCCCGAGCGGTGGGACTGAGCTGCAGCCCGGGCTGAATGTGATGAAGGGGGCTGCAAATACAGAGCTGCAACTATTCATTTATTTCTTTATTATATGCAATGCAAGCTGGCTCTTGCAGCCCAGCCTAATGCATTTGCCAAAATACCTTAGATGCTGAAATCCCGTGGCTGCCCAGTACGATGAGGTGGGATTTACAGCCCGTACAGGCGGAGCGGGGTGGTTTGAGCATGGCCAGTGCAACTTGTGATGTTCTTGGCCCAATCTGCTCTCTGCACCAGCTGAATTGATGCCCATAACTCAGTTC
Organism: Gymnogyps californianus; assembly: GCF_018139145.2. Classification (NCBI taxonomy): domain Eukaryota; kingdom Metazoa; phylum Chordata; class Aves; order Accipitriformes; family Cathartidae; genus Gymnogyps; species Gymnogyps californianus. The sequence continues at coordinate 19,272,830 of NC_059484.1, forward strand.
AGTGGCGTGTACGGCACAGAAGGTCAGCCCTGCACAGCCCGGCGGGAAGATGTACCGGTGCCTTCGCGCGGTGCTGTTCATGACCCTCGGCACCTTGACGCAGGATGCTCGGGTGACTTACAGTCCTCACAGACATGACTGGCTAGTAAAGAAGCTCTGGTTTCCTTTGGGTTTTTTTTTTTCCTTCTTGTAATTGTATTTGTCCCTCATTGTAAGAAAAAAGAAAATTCCTGAACAAGGGATGACAGCTCATGCTAGTGGCACAAAACTCAAAGGTGAACAAGGCTCTTGCATGTCTCATCTTAAGTTTGGGAAACATGGAGGATTGTGGGTCACACTTTCCAAATGCTCGTAGTTGCAAGACAAAAAGCAAGACCAAAAAAAAGTCATCATTTTTTTTTAACCAGTTCCCAATACCAACTTAAAAAAAACCCAAAAGAAAGAAAAAAGGGCCCTGCTGTGGTGCTTCTACCATGCAAATTGCCGCTGCCTAGAAGCTTGTTTAATTAAGCACTTCAGCATCTAACCCCTGGCAGTCTATGGTGTCTCTGACGCTTGTCCAAAACCATCAGATAAAGACAGTAAGCGCAGCAGAGAGCAGAAAGCCAGCTGCGTCTAGTAAACAAGACAAGCACTAAATCAAACAAGAAGTCCATCCCAGTTTACGAAGGTCAGAATACTGGCTTTTCCAGAAGTAAAACTCAGATTCCCAGATTAGCAAAGGTTTCTCCCCACAGTTGCATGTGCGTGATGCCGTGCGTGGCTTGATGGCCGCATCGCTCTCTGCGCCATCGGGTGCCCAACCCAAGAGCCACGTGCTTTCCAGTTACTCTTTAAGTTACAAGAAGAGGGTGCAATGACGGCTGGCACCTCAACCACCCCGTAATCATGGCAGAGCAGAGAGTGGAGCGTTACCTGAAGAGATTTCTTTTTTACTGCAAGGAGTATTGCAGGGGGAGGGGTTTTAATGTTTTATTTAAGACCACAGTAAACTCCATGTTAATTGACTTCCAGAAAGTGGAGGGAAGTTTCTGCGTAGGGAAGTGCATAATTTCTGCAGAGGATTTGCTTCAAGGGCTTGCAAAGCCTGATCTGAGCGGGGTCAGGCAGGGAGACCAGGCTGGCATCTTGGACTCCCAACCTCTCTTTTCTTTAGGCAGGTCCAACCAAGCTAGCAAAGAGTAAGAAGGCATCTGTTTTAGCTCAGCTGCACCCTGCAGGCCAGTACCTGCTGTAAGGTGTTTCTGAGTTAACACTCATGCAGAATTTTCCGAACACCAGCCCTGAACACCCTGTTGTGCAGACCATCCAATATGAGCAGCTATATTATATTTATCTGTATTTGGAGTGTTGCATTATTTTTACATGGAATCCAAGACAATTGCTTTAAAATATAGTGTCAAAAATACTGGTGGACCACAAATAGAGGCTAACTACCAGCTTATTAATTACCCTCTCTAGCATCCCTTTCTTTCAAGTGGCTGATCTGAAATGGTCTATATCCCATCTGATAGCTAAGCTTCGGGTTGTTCTCTTCATCCAGCTCATCAGCACATCTAGTCCTAGTGCAAATAAAATTCCCTGCCGTGTCGAGCACAGCTGAACTCCTGCAGGAAGATACCACATACTGACACAGACAGCAAGCGCCAGCGAGCCCCGCTCCCTCGGCAGTTTTCCAATTCCCAAGCTTGCTCAGCACAAAGTCAGCTCTGTATTAAACACAGCTTCAGCTTCGAAGCTGGCTGACTCTGGCATCCAACCGTTGGCACGCAGGATGCCATCTTTATCCCATAGCCAAAATTACTCAGTATTTTCTCTCTGTAAAATTATTTCAATCCGGTAGATACATCAGCTTCTTTATGATTTGTTAAGTAGATTTTATTCTCTCAAGGCAAGGCATTTTCTCAAGCCTGAAAACTCTTTATGTGATTCTTTTTTCTTTTTTTTTTAATTTTCATATCTTCAATAGCCTTTATTTTTTAATGGGGGAAGGGAATGCAGTCACGTTTGTAGACGACATCCTGGTGCGGCGTTGCCCTTTCTCCCCTCACATGTGGACCACATCGGCAAAAATCACAGCGGGTACTGGCAATTTCTAAAACCAATAGGACAGGAAAAATGCTGGAGCAGAAAGCATCGTCCTGCCCTGCATTGCTACCACCACCAAAGCAATACGGACCTGCGTCATGCCCTGTGGCCAGCAAGAGTGGAAAAGCGTGCCAGAGCCCACTGCCGAGTTAGCTAAAGTGTCTTGCATGAAGCTAAAAACCGTCTCCATCAGACACGTAGTGTATAGCAGAATATCAAACGGGGGAAAGGGAAAAAAAGAGGATTGATGTAAATATAAAGGTTTGGGGAGGTTTTAGGTTTAGAAAGGAAAGCAGCAGTTGCAGTGCTGGTGGTCCGTGGCTGGTCCTTCCCCGCGCCCATCCAGTGGCTTCGTCCAGCCCCATGTGCTGGAGCACTGAGCCTGGCACCACTGTCCACCCCGGCAAGGAGGTGGCGAGGCGGTTAAAACAGGGACTTCATGGAGTCAGTTTGCTGGATACTTTATGTTTGCGTTGTTTAAAACAGACTAACTACTGGTAGCTCTGAGTGTGCGTGGGAAAATTAACAGCATCCCTGGAGTGTACTAACTACGCTGTTCTCGCCTCTGAAGGCACGAAGCTTTCCCAAGCACAGGACATCCCAAACGTCCTGCCCCTTCTTCATGGACAAATATTGGGGCAAACATATGGCCAAAAATAATAACCCAACAAATTATTATTCTCTCCAAATAAAAGGTGAGGGGACTGCTGGCTAAGAGCTTTTTTATTTCTTTCCCCAAACTTCATTGAGGACACTGAAAACTAATGAAAATTTCTGATTAAATTTGAAAGCTATGGCTGAAGAAAACAAAATTCAAACACTTTTGTCAATACCTGAATCATTAAGAGCAGAGAGCAACTTTTTAATACTCATTTGCATTTTAATAGACAAATATCTGCCTCTTTTGCTGCAGCTTTATATTTTGGACATACAAGCCTGTGATCTGCCTGTGTGGATTCCTTATTCATCCTGGACTTCAACGTGTCCTTTAAGTCCGTCATGAAGCACGACTCTAGAAATAGCGCCAGGAATCTCGAGGGCAATTCCCACCCCGCTACGGCCGTGAGCCGGGCGAGGGCGCGGGGAAGCCTTCCTCCTGCCCGCCGCTCCGGGTTGAAGCGCGCGAGGGGAGCTCAGGGACCAGCCGCAGCCTTGTAGGGCAGCCGAAGAGGAGAAGTAGCACAGCTCGAGCGAAATAGTACAGGCAAAGCCTTAAGATAAATGTATGAAGTGGCCTGCTGCTGATGGATCAGGGGCTGTTTTCCAAACTGAGTGGTTTTTTACCTTTTCTCTTTCTCCTCTTGTCTCTGAACAGCATTTCCAGCTGCTCGTTCCCCCCACCACTGACTTCATCAATCTCTGAAATCTCCGTGTGCTCCCAGCTCTCACCAAAACCAGGATCCTGCACTCATCCTGCAGACAAAAGCTTATTCAGCAGATGAATCGAAACAACCCCACAAGACCTGCTGAAAAAGCCTCGGGAACCGTACTAGGTGGGCTTGGGGTGGTTTTTCTTTTCCCCTTGATAGAAGAGCCTCTACATAGACAGGCTAATTCACACGCTGGTGTCAGCGGTGCACTGTCCTGTACGTACACAGCTACAGCATGCCAACCCCACATCCCTACCCTTTAAGACTTGCTAAAAGGCCGGTTCATTTGTCTCAAGACAGACGACTAATGATTTTCAGCACTGAACGCATACACTGGAAAATGTGCAATGGAAAATAAAAATCAGCTTCGCCTGAAAAAGCCTCCTCTTGTAATGCTTGTACATGTGAATTTTCCCCCTTATTTATAAAATATATGAAAGTATTTTTAATACACCAACTTTAGTAGAGATTTGTACCAACACAGTATTAGTGTGCAACATTTGAAATACGTTTGTATTTACTTTGATGTGTTATATAGTACTGCTCACACAGTGTATTTGCAGTAACCCGGTCTAGAAGAGGAGGGGCAAAAAAGAATCACACAAAGTGCTCTCTATAGATACTGTCAATGCTCTTTTTCTGCAAATTTTACAATAAAACTTGACAAAAGCTCATGCTGACAGTGTCTGTTTTATCCTTTGGGTGTTAGGATTATTGATGACAGGATGCTGTTTCCTTTTTACACTGGATATAAGGCTGCAATCAGTGGCTTTTTAAACTGTGGGTGTATTCATTCAGCTGAAATACAGTTGAAGTGATGAGCAGGGCTCCTCTCCACCCTAAAAAAGCAGCTGAGTGTAATTTCTGTATGTATGCATGTGTTGTTTATATGCACAAGTTTATAACGGTATATTTGCAGCTGGGAGCTTGCAGATCCAGACTGGACAAATAATACATGGAAAGGTGCAGGAAGGGCTCGAGGCGTGCACGGGATCTGTCACCTATCACTGGCAGGGATGAACTTCTTTCGGGAAGGTACCGTGGCCCAGCGCAGCAGGACTGCAGTTCGGCGTACCCTTTTCTAGTGTATTCGCACTGCGAAACTCAGCCCGAGCCCTGTGCAATCCTACAGCAGCTTATGGGATTGCGCGGGCTGTAAACCAGGGCAGCCTTTGGCCCTTGCTGATTGATTCAGAGACGTCAATCTGCCTTTCTGGGTGAGCTGTGCAGCTTACCGCACACTTCTCCGGGAGCCTTCGTCCTCGGCTTTGCGAGGAGAGCGATGAACAGCCAACACCGTACCTGGCACCGGCCCCTCCGCAGATCGATCTGGTGGCAGACCTCCTAAAAGCAGTAAGGTTGGGATAGGTGAGCTCCCGGTTTTCTCATGCACAATGTACTACAGCTCTATGGGTTTATATTTAAGATCAGCCTGCCATGTCTGTGTATTTAATTTATAATTATAATTTTGGCCTGGGAAAAATTAGTCTGTCTTCACATGGAGCTATTGTAACACTGAGACACAGATGGCTGATTATCGAAATGTCTAATAGCATCTTTGTAATAGTCCTAAGGCAAAAAAAACCACTTTTGACAAGCATTATTTGCTGAAACAAATTCCGTTTAATTAAGACATGAAGTCTGCACTGAAAGACATCCTAGCTTGTCAACAATATTAACTGCAGCATATACTGCTAGAGGTTATGCTTTGCATTAAGGCTAAATGGTAAAGGACAGGAGCTTTTTGAAGGATTTCTTAGGTTTTCCTGTGTAGCAAGGCTAAGCTGGTCATTTTTCTTGAACACTATTTTGCTTTAGAATCTCAAATCAGTGCTGATGAGAACACCCAACTTTACAGCTTTGGAGGCTGAAATCCTCTCTGTACCCTAAAAACTCATTTCACCAGCACGGGCTGCTCTGCATGCCCTGCCCCAACGCCTGCAGAGCCCTGACATCCCTGTGGCTGGGTGCACGGGGACTGGGTCAGCAGGACCATCACCACTCATGAGTGCTTCTCATAACAGGAGGGGTGTTAGCAAACCATCCCTCGTGCAACCACATCAGCTGGACAATACTGCACCGGAGACTCAGCAGAAACCAGGGGCTTAGTCCCAGGGACGCGAAGGTTGCTGTGCACCTCTCGTTGAGTGAGACTCGTTAATGCACGGAGGAGTTATACACAGAGCCGGCAGCTCAAGGTCCGCAGTATTCCATATGGCAGTAAAATTATTCAAGGAGAAATTATGCAGATAGTCAACATGTTCAAGCCGCAATGACTTACGCTGAAAACATCAGCACAAGTAGCAGTCAATTTGTGTTGCGGTCAACGAACGCAGCTTCACTTGTTTTCTCCTGTTAGAGGCCCCAGGGGCTCAGGGGCCTGGGATACTCGGGGATGCTCTAATAAACACCCTAAGCTACTGCTCTTGCATCGGTATGCGACAACACTTGGAAGTTAGCAGGGAAAAAATGTTCAGTAGTAATAGCCATCGTGCAAGGGGCACAACGCTTCATCCACCAGCAGTTCATCCACTAGTTTTCTGGACAGACTAGAAGGCATTTTAATCAAGGCAGGATGGTTTTGGCAAGTGTAGGAGGAATAAGGGCAGCAGAGAAGGTGCCATTTTTAATTACTGCTGTTTCGACTACAGGCTGACTCCCAACTCTTGCTGCTCACTCATGGTTTCCTTGGATGCGATGGGAGCTGTGGAGTCCGGCTGCTTTGCAGGGCCTGCCTCTCCTGGGCCAGAGCAGGAAAATGCACCGGTCCATGTTATCATTACAGAGGGGAAAAAAGGACAATTAGCAGATGCACTTACCTGGCGTTATATTGAAAGTAAGAGTACAGCACTCTTCAAAGCAAAACCGGCCGCTGTCCCTCCAATAAGCTAAGAGTCTGCTGGTTGTTGCAAGCCAGATTTTTACAACCAGGCTTACATTGATTAGCAACTTCTACTGACGCCTTACGAGTGAGAGCAGCAGGAAAAGGTCTCCTGGTGCAGAGTCCAATGGCCACAGTATCAGATAAAATGGACTCTGGATAAGACAGTAGTTTGGGGAGCTATAATCAGGTTTGTGTCAAGCATCCCTTCAAAACGTCACCAAAGCAGGATGGAGGCTGATACAGTCTTCACAAAACCTTGCGTGGTGATACAGAATATGTTGAATTTGTGTTTATTTAAACCCTTCCAGCAATAAAATGAAATCCACTGGCAGTTGTTTCAAAGTGTTTCTTTAAGTCAACCAAACAAATCCCTGAATTATCATCTGCAGCAAACAAAATGCAGACACACTATTAAGCCAGGCTGTAAATATCATTGAAAAGCACACTCTGACCAATAAATTAGGGCTGTGATGGCAACGGTGTTAATGCAAGCCTGGAAGGAGACGCTTACTAAGGGCAAATAATGTATTTGTGGTGTTGCAGGAGAGGGGAGAGAGGCAGCTAATGGATGCCAGTTGCGTAGCACACATTGTTCACAAAACCGTTCAGACCGCCGCCAAGTGCCTCGCGATCGATGGGTGGGTGATAGCTGGGAAGATTTACACTCGCTTTCACACCTCCTCGGGAAGGCTGGGATGGTCCAGAGCATGCCGTGAGATTGCTGAAAACTCAGTGCCAAAAAAAGCCCTGGGTCACCCAGCCCTGGCAGCAGGCTGCCGGTTTCCAGACCTTCAATAAAGTGAACGTGGCATCTTCCAAGGATTTGCTGTCCTTTCCCGCTGTCAGAGGGAAAAATATTTGTTAGACGAACTCTACAAATGGGTGTAGCGAGCTGTCTGCTGTGTCTGGAGCTGGGAGCTGAAGGAGCACGGGAGCCTCAGCCGCCGGGATTGTGGAGGCTGCTGCACGCAGCCGGGGCTCCGCCAGCCTGGCACGTCCTGGGCTTCGTGTCTGCTCCAAAGTCACAGCCTGCCGCCTCCCGCCCGCTATTTGCCGGCATCGTTTGCTCGGCTGCGTGAGGTGGAACAGGCTCCTGGTGTAACAGCGTTCGGAAGGGCTGTGACACGTTGGCAGCACCCGCCGGTGGGTCTGAGCTCCGGTGCAGGCAGCTCCGGCACCAAGGGTGGAACCAGGGCTCCGGCTTGGCACGTGTCACCAGTGAGCACTGCTGCTCCAGGGGCCCCAGAGCCGCACCGTTCACTGGGGGGGGTGACTTTTCCAGGTGACAGGGACAGGACACCATCTGATTACTAGAGCTATGCTGAACGGAAGAAGAAAGCCAAGAACAGTAAGAATACAACATTATAATCCTTTAACAGATCAGGACATACTTCATGGTTTCCAGCAAGCTTCTACAGCAAAAGCCCTCTTTTTTTTTCCCTTATTTATTTACTTCTGCTCTTGAGGTTAGATTCAATCAAAGTGTCAGATGGTTCACGGACGACAAGAAAGCTTTGCAGGAGGAAACTCAACACATGATGGAGGTTTCAACCTCGCAGGACTTACAGCAGAGGGGTTCCCACAGGCAGCAGAATAAAGCACTGCAGGTGTCCCCCCACCCGCTAAACATGAGAAATGTTCGTGAGAGCCCTTTGCTGCTTGGGTTTAGGACTGGATCCCATGATGAGATAGATGGCAGGGGTGACGTGACTAATGCCACCTCATGGAGTGACTTTTGTGGGGTGAAAGAAGGGACAGGGACCTAGCCCTGCTGCAAAATGTGCACGGGAGCTGCCTGGGAGATGTTAATCCCTGCTACAGGCACATGAAAAAGTGAAGCAGGGAACAAGCAGCAGTAATGGAGCTCACTGCAGGATTGGCATCTGCCAGTCCGACTGCTCTGCGTATGAAGCGCAGATGTCCTTCCACCTTCTGCCTCACTGGGCAATATTTCATGGCAGCAAGCTGCTTTCCCTTCTCTGTGCAGCGTCCAGAACAAAAAGGATCAGAGCCCTGACTGGCTACTGGCATAAAAAATAATTGGAAGGAGCAATGGTCTTCTGAATATGGAGCAATCAATAGGAATACTGGATTTGCCAATATTTTAGGTATTGGTGAAGGCAAAGCCATTTTCAAAATGGAAAAAAAAGAAAAAACATTTGTACCTGCAAGCCTTAAGATGGCTGTTAGCAGTATTAATAATCTGATCAGTAATGGCTTCAGTCCAGCATATGGGGATTTATGCCCTTAATTCCCTTCGAAGATAAGGTACTGCAGGGTAGGTGAATCCCTACTGAGATGTGAAGCCAATGTCCTGCTCCTGGACAGTGTCAGTGTGCCCTGTGCGCCCGAGCCCTGGCCGGCCAAGGGGTGAACCAGCTCAGGGACTGTGCTGCTGAGCCCAAAGTTCATCAGCTGCAGCACCAGTTTGTAGTTAACTGCAAACCCGTAAGTTTAAATCAGCATGCTTTGTTCTTTTTTTAAGATGCTTTATGGTTACTACATGGGGCATGCGATTTCATCTTCCGGCGGTAACAGATACTCTAGCTAAGTAGCTTCAGTTCAGTGAAGATGATGTTTAAATCTTCATTAAACTCATCATTCCCATAATAAATATTCACTAACAAATAATATTTTTAATGTCTGAGTGGGGGAATTTTAAGTTATTTAATCATTTGTCCCATTTTATTTACTATGTTTTTGGTTGTGCCATCACGTGATTTAATTATTTAATGACAGAGCAAGGCAGCAGCCTCTACCATATATTGGTAAACCACAGAAGTCATATATGTCACATACATTAATTGTTACTATTAGGACTGTGCAAAAAACATCCTGTGATGACAAAAACATCAAGAAATAATTCTTCTTGTACCTTTACTCCAGAGGCAAAGACTGGATTGTGGTTGTATGGCATAGCTTGGGGTTACACGCAGTCATAACCTTTGAGGGGCAGTCCAAGATCACTAGTTAAAAATAGCCATATACAAATATAAATAAATCCAGCAAATACTATGGCAACTGGAAGTGTGGCATAAACAGATTACACTGCACCCTCCCGTGCCCTGGCAGGTTTGATCCGCACAATCCCAGTATGGACCCGTCAGATGTTACCCAAAGGTGGCCCCATGGGTACCCCAGGACTGGAAACCTTGACTGCTGGTTCCACTTTAGTAGAGCAAGTCTCACTACATTGACTTGATGTATGAGTGCACGAAGAAGTGGGAAAAAAATAAGGAAATTTTAGTAGAGATAAATAGGAGTTACAACGCTGTCATCTCTAGCAACTTTGGCGTTTCAATTCATTAAAAGTCCAGACAAATTAGATGTTTGTATTCATTTAAAATAATTTCTCCTCTTTGACCTAGCTTAATTTATCATTTTACATCTTTCTGCAGTGCTTAGGAAGGCTGCTGTTTAAATGAACCCAAAGGAATATACAAGTAAAATATTAAGTAGTTATCATTAACAACACGGTACATTAAAACCCCGCACCATAGCTTCCCTACAGCTATTTTTGCCAAGCCAGACACAAAGTATTCTCCTACAGATGTAGGATTTGTATTTCTTGCAGTATTAAAGCCGAGACACCTTGCGACAGTGTTTTCACAACTAACACATCTATCTCAGGAATTTAATTGTAGTCACTGCAGAGGAAAAGAAACAGCAAAGGGGAAATCCTGCACTTCAACTTCGACTAATCCTTTCTCAAATTTTTTTTTTTCCCTAATAAAAACCTCCCATGGTTTATTTCTGTCGTTTTGTATAAATTTTGGAATTTTACCTGCTTTTACAAGTAGCTACATTTTGGTGATGATAAGTGCTATTTATAATTTTGTACATTCAAATATTTTCAGAAAGGAGAGGCTGGATAATCAACAAGCACCTACCCGACCATGCATATCTTCAATTTCAGAAATGAATTTTTGTTTACGTCAGCCCAGGGCGTACTCTGACAGGTCCAACACACAGTCACATTTAGGCACTTGTTGAGAGTTACAGGTAACCCAAGAGTAAGGCTCTCTCGTAACTGCGGTATGCATTTCTCCATCATCAGAAACAGATAGTGTCAATGAAGGCCACATAAATTATATTTATCCAGCGGGCTTAAGCAAAGGCATAAGGAATCCTACTAAGGGTTTGGTATCTTCTTCTTAAATGACATGTATTAATGTGGTTGTCAGGTGGAGAGAGGGATAAGGAAAAGATACAGGACTTCCCCAACATCTTGAGCAAATCAGGGACAGAATGGAATAAACTAGTAAAGACAATACAAGTATTAACTACATGAAGGTGATGTTACTACTTTATTGCAGTGCTTCCTGCATAACACAAAAACATAAAAAACTCTAAATGGCGACAAAACCTAACGTTATCACCAAGCAATATCTTCCATAAATAGCTAATCTGGGCTGCCCTAACATCGTCTCAAAAGATCCTTTCCAGGATGGTCCTCTATTAGATGCCAGCAAAAGCCATTACTGTGTTCTAATAATAGCAGAGCACACATATACATGTACCCTGCACTGGAAAACAATACGGCACCTCTGTCCAAAGCACAAAGAGTAAGTGCAAAGAAGCAAAATGTATGTATATATATTTTTAATATGTATATATATATTTATATTTTTTATATATATATATATATAATCAAGTTGCTCTCTGAAGATGATGTGGATTTTCATTACATCTAGCAGTCAGGACACAGTATGCAGCAGACGATGTGCTTTCCCCTATGTCTCCGACAGCACCAAAGTCCGTGGCATGGCATTACTGCCGTTTCAGCCCTTCCTTATTAAAAGCTTTTTCTAGAAGAATTAATTTAAATGTACACTTTTGCTGCTCATGGCCATGAGTTTCCCAGGTGAGAAGGCTGACTCTTAGTGTCACGACTACCATCTGTTGACTGTCTGAGATGGGCAGGAGGATCTTTCCATGTGGTCTGGTTTGATTTCTGCCTGAAATCCGCGCTCCTTTCTTTGGATGACATCCAGAAAACACCTGTGATTTTTCATTTTGAAATACCATTTGCAGCTTGCTACATGCTGACTTGGGAGTTAAGAGATCTGTGGGGAAATGAGTGACATCAGCATGAGCAATTTTTCATAATGACTCAGAAAATTACAGGATAAAATGTACCTATCAGCATTGCAATAAAAGGAGGGCTCAATTGTTCTCCCCTTCAAGCGTGTGGGACTTTCTGCTCCAAACCAAGACCCCTCTCACCCCGTGCTGAACACGAAGCACAGGGCAATGGGCCATGCCACGGTTTGCAGAGCAATCCCAGATGATGGACCCAACCTCTTTCACCCCAACTCAAAAGCCTGTGAGACTGAGGTCAAAGATGTTAGCAAAAAAGCCAGGAGCTCAGAGAGCAGGAGGGAGCTGGCACTTTAGCAGGTTTGGAAGCAGAATGGTCTGTTAGGTGTGGAGAGGAGAATTAACTAAGGATTAGTAAATAAACACTGTTTTGGCCATCAGCTAAGCCTACAAACTGCAGTGGCCTGCTTGGAGCATTCCTGTTTGCTCTGTGCCGCAACGTCTCTGCAGGAACCTGGCAGAAGATGAACCTTGTGAGAAGGGACACGTCAGAGACGTCGCAGCAGAGCTGGGCTCTCGACTCCGGAGCAAGCTGCCAAGAGCAGCAGGACTCTGCTAGGTGACAGGTGAACAGGCAGGGGGACAGGTATCCACAGAAAAATATCTATAAATAAAAGTCATAGTCCAGTGAGTTCTCCCTGGTAAGGCTATTGCAGCCGATCTCTAGACATGTCTGTGTGTGAGCAGAAGTTTCTCTTCATGTTCAGTAGCTGTTCAGGGCTCAGAAAGGGACCTCTGCCATACTGGCTTGTAATACAATAATATATGTGTAATATCTGAAGATCAAGACCATCTCTCTATTAAATTAGATAACAAATAATTAGATAATTTTAATTTACTTTATGAATCTTCTAGAGACTAAACTGCTTACAGGCAGCTAATGCAATAAACTTACTTTATAAGCAGAGAGCAACATCTGTTACAATGAAGAGTCTGCAGCGCACATTAGGATTCTGTGCATGCCCAGCCGTAGTTAGAGTAAATGTATCATTAAGTTGGTATCCTTTCCCATTCAAAGCACACTTTTCAAGATTTATGTACTGCAGACAATAAGATAGCAGGAGAATCAACTTGCGCTTGACTCTTCTTGCATTCACCCCCTGTCCCATGGCAAGATAATGTTAATAAAAAGGGTAAGATGGAGTGTGGAAGTTAGGTCACTTCCACACGTGGCAAAGGAAATACAATTTCAGCCCCACACACATCCAAAGGCATGGCAAAGGCAGAAGCTGTGCTAAAAAACTATCGTTAAGGTCACAAGATCAAGCCCTAAAAAAATCAAGCAACTTCATCATACAGCCTTCCTTGCATACACATTGCTGTCAGACATGCAATTGCAGGGAGTGTCCCAGGCCACAGCCTGCCCAGTGTAGGCAAAAACCTGGATTAATGTGATTTCTAAAAAATCTTAAATATCTTAGCTGAGTAGCTGCAAACTGCAATTTTTCCAAAGGTTTGTAAACTCAACAAACTAGGCGAATAGAAGTGACAGAAAGGGACGTTCTTGATAAAGAAATCTACTCTTGCCATGGATGTGACATGCCTCGTCCAGACCTGAAGGGTGCTATAAAAGATCAACAAATATATTTCACTTGGGCAAAACAATGTATTTAAGGGAACACGTCAATCCAAACACCTACCTTTTTCAAAGTTACAATGATACCGCATTTGCAGAAGTGACCAGTGATTTCTTAGGTGCCCTCACTGTTTGAAAGGTAGAGGAACCTGGTTTTGGGAGGATGGATGCTTTATTGTCATTGATGCAGCTTATTTATATTTGTAATTGAACTGGCAGCACAATATAAAAATAAAACCAAATCAGCCGAGCAATGCTACTGTGCATCTTAGCAGTAATAGAAAACCACATTGTGCCTTCAGGCAGATGAGCATAGCACTAAAGATATCTCCTGATGTCATTTATGTGAAAGTTTCATTTTTATTGTAAATTAATCTACCGTGTCAGTCACACATACAAATCCTGTCAATGGTCATCACACGCTCCAAGAAAATGAGCCTTGCGTGCTGCTGGATTTTGCAGTTGCTGACTTCCTCTATTTAAGGAGAAGTCAACAAGGTAGTATTAATGAGCAGGAGTTTGGAGATAAGCACAGTTTATCCGTCTTGGTGGGAAAGAGCCAGCCCCTGGCACAAGCACGGGGCTGCATCATCCATGTGCTTGCTGTGGGTGAAGCTGCTGGGAGATCCACGGCAGGTTCGTTCTTTGGGAAGAAAGACTGTTGTATCCATGCTTTCACTAGCAATCATGGGCTCTTATAATCCCCCTTTTCTTCTTTTTAGAGTCTGGGGCAAGTCCCAGTGAGGGTCACTGAGTGTATGGATGGTTTGTGTCAACATTTACAACTTTGTGTCAACATCTTCCCTCCAGGAAGATTAAAGGCTTTGGGGAGAACAAACTTGAACAGCATGAAATAAAGCAAAATAAATCAACACAGGAGCCACATCACCGTCACCTATGCAACAAAACCCCTTCACAAGATTTTGTATGATGTAGTGGAAAAATCCAGCAAAGAAAGACAGCTGATTTACCCTTCCAGACAGAGCTATTGGAGAGCTACCCTCCGTGCTGAGCTCTAGATAAGATGCAATCAAAGTTCCTTTGCTGCTGGAAGGTGTCACTTGCTCTACATAAGGACATAGAGATACTGGCGTGATGGATGGCCAAGAAATGATCATGACAATGCTAGTACAAGGTTACTGTACGAATTGCTGTACACTGACATTGGAGCTAACTGCATCTTAAACATGGAGCACAAGGCCCTGTGATGTTCAAGAGAGCGGGAAACAAAGTGCTGAAATCTTGGAAGTCGTAGCCCTGATGTACCATGATGCACAAGAGCCCCTGGTTATACTTCACTGCTATATTCAGCAATGAGCTGCTAAAAAGACTCTTTTTTTTATGTCCTGAAGATTATTCCATCCTAGCCTACAAGTTATTAAAAATGCCTGGGGCTTTCAGCGCCGAGGAGCCAATCCCTGTATATTCCCTCCCCTTTAGCCCGGTGGATGGGAAGAGCCTGCGTGTCCTGTGTCCTTCTCCAGGCAGTTACCGCAGAAGCAGACGGAGGAAATGTGCACAATTCACTTTTGACTCTGACCGTGAGTTTTCAAAGGAAAGTTCAGCGCACGTCTCAACGCGGAGCTCGAGGTCAGGGTTTGTCAACGTACTTTATATAGGAAACAGAGGCTATTTTTAATCTCAGTGTTCTTCTGGTCCTGAAAATGTGCCTCTTCCCCAAAAAACTCAGCCAAACCAGATTCACAGAAAAGCCTACAACTGCACACACTCCGGAGGGTGGCAGATACCTCTGTTACTGTGTACTGAGGCTTACATACGGATGTTGAGCTGTGCTTTGCCTGTGTGATCCAGAAATAACCACGAGGGAACATCCTGAAGAGTGCATGAGTCTTACTGGGAGAGCGTTAGAGAAGATGTATGTCCACAACCCTAAGCACAGGCACATCTGTCCTGGCGTTGGACCTGGAACTTGTTCAGCTTTAGATAGTCCACACATTAACCTACGGACCCTGTGATCACAGTGCTCTGACTGTGAAAATTGGGTTGAATATGGGGCTTCGTGCTCCAGATTTGGACTCGTTATCTGTGGTTGGGTCAACTGGCATAGAAACAGACGTAAAAGAGCTGCCTCAAAATAGCTTTCGGACTCGTGGGCCATTCAGAAAATTGCATAGGATTCCCGTATGTGCAGAAAACCCTGTACAAGCCGTGACACGAGCTGCTCTGGGGGGGGACAGAGGTATCAGCTTAAGATGCACTGAAAATTTGATAACTGGATTAGGCACAAGAAAGAATTTCCTGAGGGGGCAAAAATCCACGTCTTCTCTACTGAGGAAGATTTCTAGGCCAATCTTATTTATCATGCATTCATTTGTTAAGTAAATATTCATAATATATAAATGCTAGTGTCACTTTAACATTCTGATTAGCATGGTACATCTTTTCCTCTGTCTGGATAATGGTGAAAGTCATACTAATTGAAGTAATGTTGTGTGTCAAATGATATAGAGATGATTTACTTAAGACTTGAATGTCTGCTCCAATTAACTTCCAAAGTAAATTGCACTGAAGTTCCTTTTTCTGTCTTTTATGAAACAGAATACATAAAAAGTATGAGTTGCAAAGCAGATCTGCCAAAGTTCTCTTATATTACCCCTCCACATATTCACTGACCTTCTGCCACTCATTTCCAAAGCAGAGAGAAGCCTACAAAACTCGAAACAGTTATCCCCCGCTCCTGCAATAAATTCGTATCTGTTTGCAAATACAGGATCAGTGCGCTGCCTAGTCCAGATTTCAGGCTTTTCTGTACACTGCACAGCTATTACAGCAAGCAGCCATTAAACAGAGAAAAAAAACTGTACGTGGAATAAAGGATGTGAGAGATATAAAGTCCATATGGTTGAGTGAAAGAAGTTCATTGTGTCTAAATTGCTTTTTTAACTGTTGCTGGATGTGTTTGTAATCCACCTTTACAAGTCACACAAAAAAGCAGCACTCGGGTGGGTTACCGTTGAAAGCCTGACCTTATTAACATCCGCTGTGTCTTGTCATTTGGACTAACATTACTGGAATATATGGTACTGACCGCTCCTATATTTTTGCAGTTCAGAAGTGCATTTGAAAAGTAGTTTACATGACCATCAAGCATCCATTTCATCCCAAGTGAATGGAATGAATAATGAAAGAAAAGGAAACATCAGCTGGGCACCAACAGTAAAAACAGAATTCTTTTGGCCACATCAGTTTCTAATGAAATGAAATAGAACAAAATACTCAACAGTTGCACAGATATTACTTAAGAATAAGGCGGGGAAAAAGCATGAAAGACTGGAATCCTAGTTCATTTGATTTTTAAATAGCAAAATTACTAGCTCAGTTGCCAGCATACTGCTCATATCTCAAGTCTATAAAAATTAACTGTAGGAGACCTTATTCAGGCTCTGATTCAAAGCACTTCAGCCCAAGGTGTAACTCCGCGCTCAAACCTAAACCCACGCATCCTCAAAACCACCTAATCTCCTGAACACTAAGCATTTGTTCACGTTGCAGTGATTTTTAAGGGGAAATTAGATGCAGGCTTCATGACTTTGCTGAATCAGCTCTTAGCAGATCTTCTGGACTTCCACAGTCTGTAGTGCCAAATCCCAGGAAAGGGTTTATGCAATATCTACAATGTCTAAGTGCAAAGAGCGCATGAGAGGATGCCCCAGCGGCTCCGTGGGCGCGGGTGCCGGGATCCCGCGGGGCTCAGCTGAGGACCACCACCTCCACCGTGCCCACAGCCCCGGCCCTGGGCGCTCTCCTGCTGCTGCCCAGCCGCTCCTCAGCATTTAGTACCACTTTAAATTCTCCTGGCGAACCAGAAGTACCTGAGAAGGAACAAGTAAATATTTAAGCTACTGTCTGAGTTTTAACAGGTATTTCTGGGGAGAGCTATTGAATTTCTATCTGGAAAGATGATTTGTGTGCCTAGAATATCAGAATCTGATGCTCACCCGGGGATGTTCAGAACAGCAAACTCTCCCCAGAAATACTTGAATTACTAACATTTCAGCTGGTCTTTTAATGACTCTTGCCTCAGCTGAGGGCACTTTATCAGTATTCATGCAATGGGCCGGTCGGGGAAGCTGCAACCACACCACTGACTTTTCAAAGCCAGGAATGAAGTTGATTGACACCCATCAGCCACCAACAGCAATATCAAATACAGTTTAATCAATAGCAGCTGGCAGTGCTGGAATAGCTTTGGAGATGCAGACGTGCATCCAGCCCCATGCTCTGTCAGCGTGGTGGATATCAGCACGGTCGCAAAAGGGACTGCACTCCCACCGGCTCCGCTCCAGCGGCATAACCTTGGAAAGGACAGAAGCGAAGAGACTCAAGCCTGAACTTTCTTATTTTTAATTAAGTTAATTCCTTGGGTTACTTTAATTTAGTAATTTGTATTTAATTTCCTGTTTAAGGGGGGGAAAGGATGAGGAGAAACAGATGTTGCCCCCTGCAGTCTGTAGAACAAAAAGAGCCATGAAAATTCATCCGTCCATCTGATTGCTTTTTTATTAAGTAACAAACACAGATGCTGGGAAGGTGGCGAGAACTGAGGTATGTCAAAACATTAACTTCTGTTTTGGGGTTTTTTTCATTCTGATTTGAATTACCCAGTAAAAAATAAGATGGAAAATAAGGTAATAAACCTGTTTTCTCTTCCAGCCATTGAATACACAGCAAACATCTGGTTTTGTCTTTTTTCTAATGTATGAGAGAGGAGCGTGACTAGGGACTTTTTGCAATAAAGCACTGATTTTCCTAAAGGATGTTTAAGCAAAGGTTTATTTATGTGCTTCATCTGTAAAGGGCTGGCGTTTCTGTTTCATGTAGAAGTTCAAAGTCATAACTGCTAAAAAAGGTGCAGGACTGATTTAATGCAGGCTGACATAAATGTAAGTTTTGGCGACGCTGTTCGAAAACTTGTCCAATGGTGTAGCATTTTGATGTATCCTCTATGCATCTTGGTATGGGCTGCAAATGCAGAAGTTGCCTTAAGTTGCAAAGCAAAAGGAAGCAGGCATGCTTCTGCACTAGATGGGGCAGTAAAGATAGGAAAGAGAAAATAAATTCTTCAGATCTGTTTGGGTTTAGCCATTTTTGTCAGATCTGTCAAACACATTAATAGATTCAAAAGATGGGAAATTCTGTAGCAACAGATATATAGGTTACGTAGGGAATGGCCTCTTCTGAACGTGAAAATCTATTAATCTATTTCTAGAGCTCTCTGGTTGTAGACAACTGAGTTTAAGATGACACAAATGAGATTGCTATAACTTTCCTTTGATTGCAAGTCAAGTCATTGTGAAATGAGGAGAGCTGAGAGCCTGAAGGCTGAGCCCAGAGGAAATACGGAGGGCTAATCCAGAAGCAAGAGCAGAGGAGCCTTGGCCATCATTTTGCTCTTGGTCACCTCTCCTTCTGCTCTGCCGACAGAACTGCATCAGTCGCCAGGCTTTGGCTCATAGCTTCCACTCAGCTATTTCCTCACGGGCTCAGCCACGTCTGGTTTAGAGATCATTGTCATCAAATTTGGTAGAGACCCTCAGGACCCCTTGGTTAGACCATTTATACTGAGAAATAGTTTGACTATTTCTGCTGCACTTTTCGAGCTGGAGGACATGCCTATCCTGCATCTTGTCTGTGTAAAGATCTTTTTATCTTCTTTGGTTTAAGCGGTCAGAGAGCAGTGTGAGCTATACTTTCTCCCAGCTCCAGGGGATCATGGATACTCAGACCCAGAGTTTGCAGTAGATTTGTTTCCGGTAGAGAAGAGAGTACATATGGAGGAGGCAGTCTGCAGGCATTAACTGGAAGGAGAAAAGTCATAACTTTGCCCTGGAAAAGTGTGCAAGCATCACATTTTTAGGGAAGAGATCGTTCTGCTGGAAGAAAATTACACTGTTTTCTTCAATAAAAAAAGTATTTCAAATCACTAAAATATGCAAACCATTCTCTTATATTCCGCTAGCTCCAAACCATAAAAATTTACAGCTGAAGCCAACTCCGTGGTGGGCTGACACTGGTAAAGGCGACTAGACCATGACTTGTTATGTAAATAAGCCCATAAAAGTCTTGAGTTTTTACATGAAAATCAGATCTGCAACAACCATTCCGCCTTTAGCTTTGTGGATTGTTTAATTTGTATGTACATGATTATGCAGCGTTATTATACAGAGAAGGCATTTTATAAACCTTTAAATGATCAATCAGTTAAATAAATAAAGCATCTCCAGTGATGCCGTACTAACTTTTTAGGAAGCACCTCATCCTTCTGTCATTAACATAATAAGCTTGAATAATGTTTTCACAGCAATTACCACCAGTGGGTCAATGCCTGCTATTAGCAACCTTTCCTCCATGGATCATGAACCTAATAAAGCATGACAGCCCCAGAAGACGGTGTATGTCAGAAGACTTTCTCCAGTATCGGTGCCAGGCTGCTTTAGTGTGGCACATATTGTGACAATAGATTGTCAAGGATCATTCAATGCAACAACAATTTACTGTCTCAGTGGGAGTTTTCTCATTTTGAGAAGTTCAGCAAGTGTTGTAAGTCTGTCTTATCAGACATAAGAGGAAAGTACATATAGACCAAAGTGGTTTGTAACACATAAAAGTTGTACCTGCTCAGACACTGCTTTTTCAAACTGTATTTCCTCTCCCTACGTCGTTACCTTTTGGCATTAGTTCACACGGGGTCAAGCTGGCACAACATTCAGGCTTTAAAGCATCTTGTTGCAGAAGAAGTGCCAGTAAAATCTTTTAGAACAGGCAGTACTTGGCCGCTAAACTTAATTAAAAGCAATGTGATTTAAACCCGACACCTGGGGGTTACCCGGGGGTTGTGGAGGTTAATTGCAATTGTTACTGTATTACTTTCCAAACTCAAATTTTCGTTCCTTGTATGCAATAAATCCTGTGAAGTCAGGTTACAAAAAAAAAAATAAGCTCCACATACAAGACATGCTCTTCTCTCATTCAAATATAGGAAAGTGTCCTGCAGACAGTAATTAAGTCTCTCAACACCTTTGCAGAGCTGGAAAATAACCAGCTTTATAGGTTGGTGGAACTGATATTGCAGACTTCATGCCAGATCCCCAGTGACTTCAGGGCCAGCATGGGAGCAGAACCCGTATCTCACTCCCAAGGAGCATCCCAGAGATGCCACCTGTCCAGCAGAGAGGTTTCAAAGCAACAGGGTCACTAGAAAATGTAACGCTGCAAAATCTTCCGTTGTGATTAAAATAGACATTTTTCTTATAAATACATTGATGGGGTTTTTATTTTCTTATGCAAAATACATGCACAGACAAACTTGTCCACAGAAGTAAAAAAAATTCTTCCTTATTTTAACAGCGATAGGTTGCCCTTACCTCCAGCCTAGAGATTTGGATCATCTGTTGGGTGCTTTGGAATAATCTGCTCACTTCTTTTTACCACCAGCCCTTGCAGAGTGAAACCATCACCTTCTCCAGTTTGGGAAAGTGAGCTGGGGCTTTCAACAGGCAAAGGGACTGCAAGAGCCCTGCTCAGCCTTCATGATGGGCACTAATCCCTTGGTAAGCAATAATGTCAGATTTCCTGAACAATGTAATTTTACTGAATAAGCGAACAAAAAAAATCAAGCTCCTACAAGCACGTGGATAATATCTGAAGTATTGACTTGAAAATAGATTTTGCCTTATTTTTTAAATTCTTTTCTCCTGCCACTTTGAAGTAACAACCATGCAAGTCTCATGTTTGGTACTCTAACATACAGTAAATTACTGTATTTAATCTGCAGAATTTAACATGATTTATGCAATCAGGAGTTTGAAAAACAAACCCCACCTCTGTCTTCTCTTCTTGGAAACATTTCAGTTATTCCCAGTTTCAATTATTTTCAATTCCACCAGTGTGATCAGCATATTTAAAATTCAATCAGCCTTCTCGTTTAAAACATTTCATGTGTGTGTCACACTAACAATCAACAAGAGTCCTGAATTTAACATCTGTTCCTACTAGTAAATGGTTTTAATTTGAGAATTGAAAAAATATATAAAGTAATTACTAGGCACTCAATCACAATGAATAATGTGTTTGCTACCAGCAGTTCTGTCCTGTCAGCAAAAACTCTGGAGAGGCAGAGCGGCAGAAAAGTGGAATTGCTAGAAACTGGGGAAAAAAACTCGAAATACTGAAACTGGGAGCAGGATGCTGCTGTGCCTTTCCTTTGGATAGACCCGGGGAGCACAGGGGTCATTGCTGGCGGACGCGCGCTAGCCGGCTTGTGGGTACCAGTGACGTTGTGTTGGCTTTTGCATCTCATCACACTATCCCTCTGCCCATATTCTTGCTTGTCTGCTGAAAACAGGTTTGATTTTGTTGCCACAGAAGGCAGGGTGGGTACAACGGCCGAGGCTGTGCCCAGCGTGGCCGGGCCCCCCCGCAAGCAGCCCACCGCTCCTCTGGCTTTGTCCAACACAGCTCCCTCCCATCACCTCCTCAGCAAATATTACTCATTTTGCTAGATGCTGACATTTTGCGAGCTGAACCAATATTTTTTTCTGCAAGCAGTAAATCCGGTTCACGCGAGAATAAAAGGAAAATCTGAAATAAAATAGCAGAAAGAAAGCCTGTGAGTTACAGAGCAAGTCTTGCCCAGCGCTTTGCATACAAACGGATCTGATGCCCTGCAGAAAACATGTGCCTCTGCCGTGCAGGCAGGGAAAGCAGAAGCAGATAGCTCAGATATCGCAAAGCAAAGTCCTGCAGAGGCTCCTGAAGTCGGGGCTGCTGGGGCTGCTCAGCTCAGACCCAGATGGCCTCGGTAGCCGTTATCCCTGGAGACCTCTCGGCTGCTGCTTCAGAGTCACTCTGCAGCTTCCCGAGGGAGATGCTGTCCTCCTGCCAGGTCCACAAACAAACAAAAAATCACCATGTTTTAAAAACTATGAATAGATATACATTATACAAACTTTAAAATGAATCGTTTCATCTGGTTCGTTTCCTATGTGAGTAAGCACATCATGCCCTTCGGGTTTTTTAGAAATCAAAATTCGAGCAAAGAATCACTTCTGTCCTTCTGAGCATTAAAAGCTTTAATGTTGAAGACTTCACTGGGCTGGAGGCATTTTCACCCCAGGTGTTTCTGGAGAATACGGGGCTGGATGCCAACAGGTCTCCGGGAAAGCCTGGACCAAGAGCACAGACAGATCAGACAGGAATGTGCTTTTTAGCCTAACGGAAAGAAAGCACATTTTTCTCTCCTGTTTTATATCATTGCAGGTAGCATTAGCACAGCCTGATGCAGTGGATCCATCCCCTGAAGAGGCTTACCCCTCTGCTTGGCCTAGCAAACAGCACCCGCCACTGTCTGACACGCACAGCTTGATTCATTTTATGTGTTTATGCTTTCCTGAATCGCATATTGGGGAGGATTTATGATGGCATTACACACCTCCCGGAGAGACGGCCGGGCACGTTCACAAGCCGCTCGCCCCGTCGAGGCCAGCAGCTCCTCGAGTCCAACGCGCCGCGTGATGTTTCGGGGTGATGGACTGAGAGGGGCATCCACCACTGCCCAAAACACTTAGAACCAAACCTACTTTTCATTTCTGCCCTGATACTGATATTTGGCGTTGGCACTTGATGGGGATTATGGTGGTTACTGAACCTTACAGACACGGAAACTGCTTGCATGATGTTTGGGGGCAGGCTCTCCGTTAAACAGGTCTGTTTGTTTGCCATTAGAAATGATCCCTTGAAGCCTGCAGATGGATAAAAGTGGTTTCAAAAGCCATCATGCCTGCCACGTTACAACTCCATCCTATAATACTTTATTCCTGGTTCCTGACAGCCCCTCACACGATGACTCCAGAAGAGCCGACGCTCATTTGCAACGCCGGGGAAAACGGCCCCTTCTCAGCACTTTGCTCCATTGACTCGACCATTAAATGCTTTTGTTCTTTGGGGAATAAACTTTCTCTGCCCAGGGGAGCAGGGATCCCAGGGCAGAGGTTTGTATTTTTTATCCGGGACATGCTGCTCTTTGCACCCATATCATGTTATATCCCAGCAGTGCATGGATCCATTTATGAGCATCTGATAAGGGTAAGCAGAGTGAAAAATAAATAGAGGTTGGCCATCGTAATACAGTTGAACTTCACCAAGAAAAAGAATGACTTCTTGCTTTTCTGACGTGCACTGTTTACTCCAAACCTACCAAAAAGTGCTGTTTAATGTTGCTGTTAAATGCAATACCCTTTACAAAATCTATATACTCTGCGCAGTGCCACCAACCTTGCTGGAATAGGGAACATTATTCTCTTTTTTCGTGTAGTCCTCGGAGCACGAATCCCCAGACTGCAATAAGAGGCTGCAAAAAATTCCCCATACGGGATTTCAGTGTTTGATGCTAAGCTGGAAGGCCAGTTACAGCCAACGGCAGGAGAGGGAAGAGATGTGGCCTTCAGACCAGTGAGTAAGTGCGAACCTAAGGATCCCACCAGCAACACAGCTGGGAAATCGGCCCATCGCCCTGCTATCTGTTGGTCAGAGCTGCTCGGCAAGGTGTTTGGAGCAGGGATCAGTCCCCTGGGGGTGGCACCATGCCTGGCCCAGGTGGAAGGGTACCACCTCCGTGCCAATAAATAACAATAAACCACGCTGCCGTCCCTGTTCCTCCCACGGGTCAGCTTGGGTCTCAGTATCCTCCTTTGTAAATCATTGCGATTCTTAAATGACCATTTGAATCTCCTATCATTACCAAGGCATCTTATGAAATTATTAAGATTTTCATTGAAAGGAGAAAAACCAGCGATACTCTGCATCATGACGACTGAGCCCCTGGGGCTGCAGGAACCTCCTTCCCCCATGCTCCACGGAAATATCTTCAGTGTTAAATCTGTGTGTGCACTGAAGGAAGGAAGAAGCCGCAGTGTGCACTGGAGCACAACTGATGATACTTGTCAACACAGTCACGTTACAAGCAGTAGTTTTAATAATTTTCGATCCTTAGAGAAATTACCAAATTCTGCACAAAATTACCAGTTTTTAAGTAACAGCATTCCTCTCAACACTTCTTTTATTCCAGAAGTAATATTTTTACTTGCAAATCCCTAATTCTTCCATTGCAATTATTTTAACCATCATTGAACAGCAACTAACTAATAAAACAACCTAAGCCCTAGACATGCTCTCTGCTGCAAACATTACGGATACCAATTCCGCTGCAGGCAATGCAGAAAAAAATTCACTGCTTCCAGCTCACTGGATTTAACCCAGAAAAAAAATACATATTTTATAGAAACATCATCTGATGATTCACTGTATATTGAGGAGGAAGGGGAAATTACAGAAGAAAATATGGGACACATTCCAAATTATTGCCATTATACTGATGTCAAATTAAAGCAGTGAGCCAACAGATCGGTTTGGAGTGTCTAGAAATAACTTCTTTTGCCAAAATGTTGTTTTGTTGAGTTTAACACAGGCATCTTTTGCTCATCCCTTGGAAATACAGAAATAAGATCACATAGCACTTTTTATTCCTAAGAATTTGTGATCGTGGAGGCGACACAAGAGTGACTGGATGCTCTCTGGTACAACGTGGTATCTGTATGAGACTGAACACATTCGGTAGCTCTCACTCAATAGATATCTGACCTTGCTTTGATATTAATATCAAATTATATGTATCGATATTAAGAAACTAAACCTCATTCAGTGCTGCAGTCAGTCAAGGCCGTATCTGGCACAGTTATTACCTCTGAGCATACCTAGAGGTGCAGCCAGCCAACACTGCAGAGATGCTGAAATTTTCCCAATATTGTTTGGACCTGTATTTTAGCATTTTTGTTTTATTTTTAGCACATTTTCAGACACAGGAAAACAAATGGAAACAAAATGGTAATTATTTTGAAATACGGTGATGTAGAAAATATATATTCACTCCTTTTTGCCTCGGAAGTGAGAAAAGTCTTTCACTTCTCATTCTTGCTGGCAATGCTCCATTCGGTTCATAATTTAGATGTATGATTTTGTACTTCGGATCTGCTCAGTCAGATGCACAACACAATTCTTAATTATTTCAAAATTATTTAAATGGAATAATAAATCTAGCGTTTGATGTAACATGGCTGCCTGACCCAAAGAAATATGTGGGTAATTATCATGCTTCCCAAGTGGATTTTTTTCCCCCAAATCAGTCACTAATTATTGGCTACACTCGCAATGATCACTTGGAGTAATTGTGATGTTTTGCCGCATTGTTTCGGACAAGAACAATATAATCCTCTTAATGAAAATAGATGTATAGATTTTATTCCTAGGCCAAAACCCAAATGTAGTTGGTCTTATGGTTATGAACATAATAAACTGAGGTGACTTAAAAACCCAAAGGGTGGGAACTTGCAATACTAATTTTCTAAACAAGAAAACTCAGTATCAACCCTGGGCACAGGCAATTTGTGCAGACTCTGGGGAGACCACCACCGCAGTGTCTCCTCAAGGGAAAACCAAAGCCACCCAGCCAGGACCACACCACGCTACGGAGAGCTGCCCCTCTGGTTTATTTGCTTTTTTTTAACTGAGCAGGGAATTAATGCTATCTTGGAAAGTAGCTACAATTCCCTTATCATTGCAGAACCCTTAACAAGGTCACAGCAAATGGAGGTAAATGTAGATCAGTCTAGTAATGAAAGGGTCTAGCCATGAATATAGATTTTTGGTTAGAAGAAGAAAAATCAGTGTACCTTAGAAATGTTTTTAAAACTTTTCTGTATAATAACTCACATGTGATGATAAAACACCATTCAAAATCATACCTTCTCAGTCCAGCACAACCTTCTAACTCCCAACTTTAGGTAGCGGAGTCCGCTTTAAAGGTCAACAACCTAAATTAAAAATAACCAGCGGTAATAATATTGATTTATCATCTCTAGAGGTAGATTTTTCACAAGTGTCTAGTTAAACTTCAAGTAATCATCTCCTCAATTAGGACACTTTTACTCTCAGTGCAGTTACCAAAGTGCAGGTTTCAGCTGCATTTAAAGTTGCTCTCAGGGCTCTAATCCATGTTCTGTCTTTGATTGCTCTGGGAAAACTAAAGAAAAAATAGGTTGCTGAAGCATGAACAAGGATGAAGAGAGCCAAGAAGAAGACATGAAACAAAAGCTCTGCCCCCAATCCTGCTCCATTTCATAAATCCTTGATTAAATGTGGAGAGGGTGGCATAACCTCAAAAAAATTTCCACAAACTTCTGTACTATTTCAGATGAAAAGAAATGTTCCTTCTCACTTTCCTTTTAGTCTGAATATAGCTTTTTTCTTACTGTATTTGCTTTAAAGAAAAATACAGCTTTGCCTACAGATGATGGTATTTTTCATTCTTTAATTGTATTATATAAATATACAAAGAGAAAGGGAAAGAGCAGCTCTGCACACCGCCTCGCCTTTTTGTACTGGGCTTCCTGCAGGTTTACCTTGAAAATGTTCTGATAGCCTCTGTCTTTGCAAGCACAATACCTGGTTGACTGAAGTATGTAGTAATACAGAGTGTGAACCAGAGTGAGGAATGAAGTCCCTTAATGCGAGTAGTAATCTGAGTGGTGGTGTTAAAAAATGCGTAATACAAAAAAATATATATTATGTACTACCTTCAAAATAATATATGTGTGTGTATACATGTATATATATGTGTGTATATACACACACACATACATATGTATAGATGACAAGTTTACCTATCTATCTATAAAGAATAGTGTATCCTAACTATGATCTCTTTACTGGAAAACTTTCCAAAACATAATAAGCAAATCAGTTAAATAAAACCTAGAGATATTATCGTCTGTGATAACATGGAGCTGTTTGTAATGACACACTGGTCATTTCCTCCGGAGAACTGCACTACCAAAACCAGCACAAAAGTTCCCAGCCAGGCGACTTCACCCGTGGCAGAACTAACCAAGGGACCTGCAGACAATGCGCTATGACTAACTTTGTTTTGCTGGCATTTCATAGGAAATGCATGCTTGTAAATGTCTGCCAAGAGAAATTCACCCCTGATTCTCTTAGATTTACTGTTGGCTTTCAAAAGTATAAAGCGTGAGCTAATCACAGCAGCAATTACCAGCTGTTTTAAAGACAGAAAACACTTAGTGGGTGGAAATAAAAAAGGTTGGGTTTGTCACTATTGGCCATAAATTGGTTTTCTGAAGATTTTGCTAGTGAAACTCTCCGCCGGCTGCCAGTGAAGGCTGTGTGTTCCCCCGCACTCCGTCTCTGCTCAGCCTGGATCACTCTATAAAACCAAACCGCTGACCCCCGGCACCGTGCTGCCATCAACGCAGAGAACGGCAGTCGCCCCAGCCAGCGTCCTGTTTCTCTTTGCTATTCTGCATCTCTTTTCAATGCATTCACATAGAAGTGAGTCGTGCTAATCTTACTCTTATCAGCAGTTGCCAGGGCTTGGGATGGTAACTTTGAATTAGCATGAAGTGAGTAATTCCCCGAGTCCTTCGCAAGAGCTTTAAGCAATAGCTACTGTACGAAATTACTCATTTCCCATTGCTGTCAGCAGTTCTTTTATTTACCATGATTTTTCTGTCCTTTATCCCCAGCCCTAATTCTGACCTTTAACTCATCTGTTGTTACATTTTATGCTTTCCACAGCCCTCATAAATTTCTATCGCTCTGAGAGGCTGCAATGGAAGATGCTGTGTGACAGCAGGTACTGCTGCTCTCGCTCCCCGGCTCCTGGGCAGACGTGCTTTATGCCAAGTCTGGTTTTTGCGTGTCTGCCTCCATCAGAAGGGCTGATATATGGGAGCAACTAATCATCCCTGGCAGGGCTGCAGGAAAATGCCCCCAGGGCATACAAGAGGGATTGGAAATATGGACACGCACAAAACTTTGCAGCTTGTCTCATAAACGTGCACATCACACAGACAAAATTAAAGTCTTTATGATGGCAAACGCAAGCCAGGGAGCTCGGCAGCTTGGTCCAGTCCTGTCCCTCAGGGCATCCTCTCTCGGTGGGTGTAAGGGGCTCCTGGGCAAACGGACACATCTAGAAACAATGTTTGCTGTAAGCAAGCCCCCATCCCTACGTTGCCACTTTGACAGGGTTTATCGAATGCACTCAGCTGCGGTTCCCGTCTCGCTTGTGCTCCGTGATGGTGTCAGTGCTTCATGGTTACGAGATGTCACACCATTAGCCCCAACGTACCTGGGTTTGGGGACCAGAAGCGCCAGCGCTCACCCCTTCCTGCACACCCCCAGCAATGGAAATGAAGGGCAGAGACCGCTACAGCTTTGGCTCCCCTTTCACAGTGACATATTTCAATCAGAATGGCTGGTTCTTTAATTATTTCCTCATTATATGTGATACAACACCACTTGTGTGCGAGCTGTTTTAACTAATGTGATTTTGCTATGGAGAATGTGAGAGAAAGCACTTCGTTAATTGGCTTGCCTGCGAACAGCAATCAACGTGACTAACATACCCTGCACCACCAGGAAAATACAAATTGAATCATTCCCGCAGCTTTCATTTATGCGCTGCCCATCCAGGTGCACGGAAAACACATTTCACATTAAATCCAAACCACATAGTGGACACACATTTATACAAAAGTATTAAATTGTTTCTATTTATAAAGTAATTCTGGATGAGATTATAGATTCCTGGCTTGGATTGACTACAAATTCTCCATCCTGTGACTTGATTAAAATGCATTATGAAAGAAAGATGGCAGCAAGGCAGCCTGCATTTTCAAGTCAGGGAAAAAAGCGCCCAGCTTGCCCCGCTGAATGTCCTTTTGAGCAGTAGGAGCTGCTTTAGCAGACTGCTGCGTCTTTGCTGCACACTCAGATAAGCCCAGCTCCAGAATGCCACATTTTCCATTCCACATTTCCATTTAAAATTCCTGTTTTGCATGCTATTCTGAGACCGGTTACTTGCAATCTGGATCTTAATGCAAATATTTAAAGCTTAAGATAGAAACAGGAATAGCTAGCCCGAGAAACTGATAAAGCATTAGAAAGCCTTTTATCTTTCCAAGTTACCATTTCACATTTGATTCAGCACGGTAAGTAATGGTGCATGGGCTTATATGTGTATTCTCATTAATGAAAATAAGGACAAGAACAAACAACTGAAATAAATGTCACATGAAAATGCAATTTTTAGTGAACGAGAACGTTTCCCATTGCTGAGCCCTGGGGGGGCTGGGAGTGGCAAGAAGGGCTGAGCTGAACGCGAGGGCTGCGGTCACCCCCCAGCTTGCCCGGGGACCGGTGGGACCTGGGGGAGTGGGACTGGCCAGAAAACCACGGCAGTAACACCACCACCAAACCTTATACATATGTATTTGTGTGTGTATGTATATACTTTATATAAATACCTATATATACTTCTATATTTAAAAAGTTTTTATATAAATATAACTTTATATATGTACATATATATTGCAACAAATTATGAACTCATCAACTTTGGTTTCATTCTGATTTGACAACTCTTTAATTTTTTCTGGCATGAAACTACCCTTGAAAAAGCTGATATACCAGCAGCCTTTTTTCTGGAAGGGGACGAGCCAGTTTCAAGCCCTTGCACCGCCTGATTCGGGCAAGGTCGGATCCTGCACCTCCTGCTCACCCCGCAGGCTCCTTCCCTGCAGAGAAATGCAGAGCGATGCAGAGGGATCTGCCTGCTGGAAATCTTTAGTAAAGAGGACACCAGCTTACAGCGGTGGGAGGGACGGAGCACTCTTAGGGCATTTTTCTTGGACACAAGAGCTGCCAGAGTCAGAAAAGATGCTGAGAAACCAAGGTCTTACCTAGCCTAGGTGAAGGGCCAAAGCAGCTGGGAACCTTGCTCCTCACCGGCCCCGGCCACACCGCTTTTACAGACTCATTGCCAGCGAACTGATATTACCAGGAACACTTTACCAGCAGACTCTTGATGCTCCTGGATTTGTCCTCGTCTTCAGCCTCTTCCTTTTTCTCCTTTCCCATAGCACTTCCTTAGGCTGTGGCTGCTGTGTTTAGTTTTTCCCACACAATATCCTACTTTGAGGAATAAGTGATCTTCATCTGGGCATTGGCAGCAGATGCAGACATGATAAGAAATTCAATTTAGCTGGTGGGCCAGGCGAGCAGAGTCGACACAAACCTGTTCAGGCCGAAACAATAACCCAAAGGTAATGCTGCCAGAGCGGTGCCTGCCGCAGCACACTGCTTGCTGCAATCACTGAAACAGAAACATGTTTCAGGAGATGAAGATATTGTTACTGGGAAGCAAAAAAAACCACCCCAAAACCTGTAGGAAACTATAAGGCTCAGCACCATCCTTTACCATTAGCCCTGCAGCATCTTTTCCCCTCCGGATCTGGTTCTGCCTGTGCAGAAATAACCCAGAACTGATACCCACTGCAGTCAAAAGACCCAACCTCTTTCCTTTTTCTATTTGCTTTGCACGGTGCCTCCAGTCGAACCGCAGCCAGGCAGTACCGCCAGGACCTGCAGCAACCGGCCCCGAAGCCCCGACCCTGCCCGAGACCCAGCAGTATATCGCAGCAGATCGGTTTGCTCTGTCCCGGGTGCGGGCAACATGCATTGAGACCAGGGATCTCCTCTGGCATCGTGGAAAACACGATTTTGCATCCTTTGCTAAGTGTTTCTCTATCCTGTGAAACAACTTCAAGAACTATTTCGCTACTGCTTCCAGGAGGACTTGCACACCCGCTACCACTGGCCGTAGCACAGAGAAATGTTCATATCAGATCAGATCCAAGATTTCTCTTCTTTATACAGTATCTGAGAGCGTCTGGACCTAGGTATCTCACAGGAGGACACACAGACCCAGGTATTGCCCTGTATTCTCCCCACTTGATCTCCTGATATTTAATTTAAAACCAAAGCACATGGCTTAAACCTTTCCCAAGTGTTTGTCTCCGTCAGGTGTAATTGTGGGCATCCCTTGCAGCCATATGAATAGCTAATCTTCCTGGAATCTGTAAATCTAACATTTCAGATTTATAAGAAAATTCCAAGAGGGCATTCCTGAGTTTTATTTTCAATTTCATCCGCCTTTACGGAGTTAACAGCAAAATGTCCCTAATGTCGCTTTTATAGGGATAATCGAAGATATGTACCATAGCAAATATACCTCTAATAAAATGAAATGTCTGAATTGAATTAAACGAGATTCTGTTGATATCTTTTGCTGGAAAATCAACCTGTTTCTTCTTAAATTAACCTGGCCTTCAGTCTCTTAACACCTAATTGTTACTACCCTGGTATTCGCTAATGGGTTTTAAATCAAAGGAACGCGAATGATAATTGGAACTGTTTAAATTCCTTCTCATTCATTTGGTTCAGTAGTTTCCAGCTTCTTGAGCCTGGCTCTGCCAATGCACTGTGTGTGTGTGTGTGTATGTGTGTGCACACGTGTGTGCATGCCTGTGTGCATGTGAGCGTGCTCTGAAGATACATGCATACATGTGTATGCTGCTGGTTTTGTACTCATGCAATACACAAAACCCAGCTTTGAATGGCAAAACCACACTAACGTATATTCAGCCAGTGCTAAATTTCAGTTTGGTGATCGAATTCTCCAGGACTGTTAAAATGACATCTAAATATGTCATTTTCTTGGGATTCAATACTTCTGAAACTAGCAGACTCTCATCTAATTTTTACAGGCTCGTATACAATTGTCCGCGTGGGGTCAGGTTGTGCTATAGCAGGCTGGGAAGCTGGGTGCTTCTGCTTGTTCTGAGGGTACGATCTGGGGTTGGTAGCAGCTATAACAAGTACCTGATGATGTACTTTATCTGCTCATATTTTAACCCCTAGTCCCAGAAGGTCACTTGCTTCCGAGCTGTCACTGGCTCCAACAAGGAACGACATCTTTGACAGTGTCACTCCCCTTCCCCTTTGGCCCGTTCAGAACTTGCTAAATAAATCATAAAAAATACGACTTTAACATTCCAGTCATACCCGTCTCCTCATCTGGTTTCAGTGATGCCAGCTGGGTGGAATTTATGCTCAGTGTAATCAATCCAGATAGTTTCCTTCCTTGATTAATTTTCTGCCTGATATTTTGATCTGGTGTTAATTCGTCAAGGGCAACAAGAAAAGCTTCTATAGGTCGGTGATAAAAGGAAGACTATCTTTGTCGGCGACACGGACAGTGGGATTGAGTGCACCTTCAGCAAGTTTGCCGACAACACCAAGCTGTGTGGTGCGGTCAACACGCTGGAGGGAAGGGATGCCATCCAGAGGGACCTTGACAGGCTTGAGAGGTGGGCCCGTGCAAACCTCATGAAGTTCAACAAGGCCAAGTGCAAGGTCCTGCACATGGATCGGGGCAATCCCAAGCCCAACTACAGGCTGGGCAATGAGCGGATTGAGAGCAGCCCTGAGGAGAAGGACTTGGGGGGTGTTGGTTGACGAGAAGCTCAACATGACCCAGCAATGTGCCTTTGCATACCAGAAAGCCAACCGTATCCTGGGCTGCATCAAAAGAAGTGTGACCAGCAGGTCGAGGGAGGTGATTCTCCCCTCTACTCCACTCTCGAGAGACCCCACCTGGAGTACTGCGTTCAGCTCTGGGGTCCCCAGCATAAGAAAGACATCGACCTATTGGAGCAGGTCCAGAGGAGGCCATGAAGATGATCAGGGGGCTGGAGCACCTCTCCTATGAGGACAGGCTGAAAGACTTGAGGTTGTCCAGCCTGGAGAAGAGAAGGCTCCAGGGAGACCTTATAGTGGCCTTCCAGTACCTAAAGGGGGCCAATAATGGTTTTAAACTGAAAGAGGGGAGATTTAGGTTAGATATTAGGCAGAAATTCTTTACTATGAGGGTGGTGAGGCACTGGCACAGGTTGCCCAGAGAGGCTGTGGATGCCCCCTCCCTGGAAATGTTCAAGGCCAGGTTGGATGGGGCTTTGAGCAACCTGGTCTAGTGGAAGGTGTTGATGTATGGCAGGGGGGTTGGAACTAGATGACCTTTAAGGTCCTTCCAACCCAAACCATTCTATGATTCTATGATTCTATCATTCTGCTCCCTCTTTTAATCCTGCCATTTTGTCATCGGGGGGTGACCACCAGGCCAGCTTATAACCAAGCCTGTGCATTGGAGCTGCCCATGGTGGTGATTGCCCACTCCTGTCCCCTGCCCACCCGTGTAAGCCCCGACATCGCTCCTTTCCCTGGAAACACACTGGGTCAGAGGTCTCACTGATACGGGTGTCATTTTTTCTCCCTTCCCAAAATCTGAAGCATTGTCTCCAAGCAGGAGTTTCCAGTCTATTCTCTCCTCTGCTCATTGCCTGCCCAGCATATGTTAATCCAGATTTTAAAATAGGCATCTCTTCAGAGAAAAATAGAGATTGCATATTACAAGGGAAGAGAAGACTCCCAGCAACACCAGCACCTCCAAGACCCACGTGCACCTCAAAAACAGAGGGTTTATCTCTGCATAACTGTGTATTGGAAATATTTCTCTGCTCAAATGAAGAGATACAGCTGAAAACCAAAAGATACAAAAAAGTTAGCGCTTTTAACACTCAGCAAGATAAAGGCAGTGTCACTCATGGTCACAGATATATTAGAAGGATTTGAAAAAATCCTGCAATTTGTCTCTTCTTCTGACAAACAGAGGATGCTCGTGACCTGTTGCAGCTGCAGGTAGTGCTGTGAGTATAACAGCACGGATCCAGACCTCAGCAGGGTGCTCACAGGGAAGGTTTCCCCCGATGGGGTATTTTACCTTCGGAGTGAAAACACCTTCTCTCCATTCCTTGCTGTAGAGCACAATCAGCTGCAAAAGCCTTAATTGCTCCACGTTGGGCTTCTTGGTCCTGATTTCCTGAATGCCTTGAAGAACAGCATTAAAAAAAAAAAAAAAAAAAGGCATCCCTGTTCTTTCTGAGCATTATCCTCTGTGTACATAAAGATATACTATAGATATTTTCAGACATGGCTCCAGCCATGGCTCCAATATTTACTTAATGTTCAAGCAATCCCTGTTTTAAATCTCCCCTTTTTAAACACAGTTCTTACCAGTCACAGCGCGAATGTATAGAGTCTGACATCTCACACTGTGTATCACCGTAGGAAGACATAATCGGACAAGACAGTGCTCTCCGTTTGGGATTCACACATCGGCTGGACGTACCATTGCTGCTTAGTCATTACTGGGCAAAAGCTTCATTATAAACCCTCCAGAGCAGCGAGGGGGGGCACAGCTTTCAGACAGGGATCTCCATGGCTCTTTAGCCACACTTGGCAGCCTATGAGCTGAGAAAATACACGTATTTTAACCTAATCCTAGTCCATGGGCTCCAGCCAATCTCTTTTTCTCAGGAAATATGTAGTCATGGTTCTCTACGTGGCACTGAGATCCTGGTGCGGTCTCATTTCTCTGCTACCAGCGCTAAGATACAGCTCTGAGCTGACCCAATGTGTTCGTACATGATCCAGATAATTTTGACGTCAAACCAGGCAGGTGAGTTCAGTCCTGCACTGGAGCCACTGCCAGAGCTGGAGGCTGAGATGGCGATCTCGGAGAGCCCGGACTCATGCTGTGAGAATCGCCTTATGCAGAGAGTGATCACCCTTCAGATAGAGCCGAGACCAACGGGTGATGTGCAAAACACAACACAAGAGAGCAGAAACTGAAGCAAAAAAGTACGCTTTTAAACTGGTCAAGGTGAAAAAATTTAAACTTTTTTTTTTTAATGCTATCAGTAATTAGGTTTTAAATTTTTCCCCGGAATGAGGATGTCTGAAATATGGATCATACCCATCATACGTTTTCATTGGAGAGGATAATACATGTATTATATGGTGCAGCACACTTTTAAGTATAGCGTCTTGATCCCACCTGTTTTTAATTGAAAATACTATGAGCAGGTCCTCTGAAGCGTATTGCATTAGTCCTTGCAGGTCTTCCATCAAAGCCTTTCTGTAATCAAAAGGTGCAAGGCAAGTTTAAAGTAACCAAATTGGTGTCTCCATCATTGGCAGGGTTTACTGAAAATAGGAACGTTTTTATGCACTCAATATTTTCTCACTCAAGGCAAGTTGGATTTTTTGTATCAGATTATCAGCAGGCGGTAATATATTGATGCTCTAATGCTGCTGAAATAAAGACATCACAAAAAGCGCACTGTACGATTTTTATCTCGAGGAAATCTAATGCAATATGCCACTTCAAATTTTAGTTATATGTCCTTACACCATAAAGAACCGTAGGTATTTTGGCTGCATAGCAGAACTAGTCTTCCAGGTACAACCTTTCCCAGCTGCATGACATTTCACCCTTACCTTTTTTAATACAGCATTATAAGACAAATATTATCAGCACAAAGAGCTTTAAAACCACACTACTTGAAAGTTTAGACTCTTGAGGAATACAGCAGTCCCTAAAGACACCAAGCACCACCAGGATGAGAAGCAGAGTAGACCTTCCCTGCCCTGTCAACAAGCATTTTAAATCGTCATTGAAAAAGCTCCACAGTTACATTATGAAGGAAAGTATCTGGGCAAGTAAATACTCCCTGATTTCCCCTGATACAAGGGCATGCTGCCTGCGAGTCGCTGAGACATTTCAAGATCACGCTGCAGTTCAGGCAGGAGCTGATGAACAGCTTATGACAGGTAATGAGGAAGAAACTTCATCAATTAGAGAGCTGGGAAAGCTTCCGACAGGAGAAGAGAGTTTTCCTGTTTATCTTACAACTGATCCCTTGCAATGAGAGGGTTAAGGAAGATGACCCGAGACACACGTGCAGCCCATAGCAGTACCCTTCTGTTGCTGACAGATTATCTATATAAAATGCCAAATATTAAAGTAACTATTCCCTGGGCTCTAGAGGGGAAAACTTCATCTCAGTTTGCTTGGAAAGAGAAATCTTCCTTATTTCACAGCTCAATCATAGAGAGTGGTCAGAGACAGACAGGTGAGAAGGAGAGCGGATCTGCTGACGAAGGGGGAGATTGCACAAACGTGGAGTGGAGAAGAGAGAGGAGCGCAGTGTCCATGGGATGAATCCATGTCTTAGTACCAAAGAGTTTTTCCAGCTGGGTATTTTATCACAGACCTTCCTGCCTACTCGTAATGAGGGAGAATAAAGTCGGCGTTCACCAGTTAACGCTGCTGGGGCAGTGAGACGATTACAGGAATAAAATCTGGTCTGTCAAAAGAGCTGATGGCCAACTATAACCAAATACCTACTTTGGTATTGCTGACCAAAAAAAAATATTAGAGGTAATAAGGAATGGAGATTTACGTTGTTGATGCCTTTGTTAACTGCCCTTCCCTCCTCTGCAGTAGTGCAGCAATACTGTTCCTTGCAAAAGCCACAACGAAGCAGCAAACATTACCTGAACCATCCTTTTTTGTAAGTGTTTTAGCTGCCCTTAATGTAAGAAAATCAAATTAATTAAAAATAAAAACAAACCACTAGCACAGCAGGACGAGAATCAATTTTGCTTTAAAATTATTACTCAAACCTGGTGCCGAGCTTATATAAGCAAAAAATATTACCAAGTTTTGCACTTTTCCTCCACAGCCCTCATTCCCTGCGAGGTCTGGTGGCTCCATGCAGAAACTCCCTGCCTGGCCACAGTCCTGCAGACGGGTCAGGGCGATGGTGCCAGGGCCACAGGGTGCCTGGGGTGCCCAGGGTGCCAGGTACCAGGTACTGCCACAGACCTGCTCGAGAAACTCAGGAATATTCATGCAAAGAAATTCCTGAAGCCAAATATAGGCGGCAAAAGTTTGTTTCCAAGGGTTATGGTCAGTCGAGGAACGGGGGTTTACCAGGAGCCCAGCATGTCCCTTCTACACTCAAAGAAATATCTTGTAATGAAACATCCATGAGAAAGTCTATGCAGCTTTGAGAAATCATTTAAAACTATCTAGTGCTTAAAAACAGCAACTTTTTTGGCAGATAATTCACACACAATAAGGAAGATGGGATTTGTCAAACAAATTGCGCACTCAACAGACACTGCTAAAAAGCTTCCGTAGGTTACCAAGCCATTTTTAGGCTCAGGATGCCTTATGAATATTTCTCTAAGCTGCCTGGTTTCCAACCAGCTGTACTAGCGCATTGTCCCACTAGATGCGAGTTGAATTTACATAGCGTGTTGAGATAATCAGAGTTGTGATCGCTTACATGAAACAAACGAGACAAATATTTAAACAAATAAACAGTCTATGGTTTTATGAAAACACGATGACTGCATAATTATTTCTTCCCAGGCTCTGAGAATTCCTGCATGGTTTGAACCGATGTTTTCAGAGTGTGACATTTAAAAGAGGAGGAAAAGCACTGGGGCAAGTCTGAGAAGATTGCCTTTCATGGTACTGGTGCCTCAGCACTGCGACCAGCCAAGAGGACTTGGTGGGCAGCTGAGTGGGCTCCTACCCCATTCCTTGGCATTGTCCAGGCATCCACAGCCCGCATTGCCCACCAGGAAGGAAAGGCTTGCCACAGCTTGAAGAGCTCAGAGACCAAAGGCTGAAACACACCCCGGGGTGCCCAACGCTACAGCTGGAGTATCTCCTCTGCTGTCTTTCATTTTCTCATCCTCCTGAAGTGCTAAGATTAATGACTTTGCAAAGTCTGCCCAAGCGCTCTCCTCTGGATGTTCCACTTGAAGACTCCCGTTTCCTCAGCCACTTCCACATGACCCAGTCGCTGGGACAGTAAGCCCCATTTTGATCTGAAATTCTTCATATTAATAATGTCATACATTACATTTGACAGCCTCTAACTGATTCTCTGACTTTTACATGGCAAAAACTTCTGGCAGTGTTATTGGCTTTCCCTTTTTTATTAACTGCTCTAACTGGCAGCAAAATCCCCAGCAGAATGGGATGCTCCCAGGGGAATTTTTCAAAGGTTAGATCCTCTCACGCTGATGCAACGTTTTTGTCATTATTCAAGAAGACAGATTAATCACTTAGGCCTATATCCTAATCACAGTAGGGAAAAAAAAGTCAGTCAGGTGCTTAAAAAAGGTTTAAGCATTTAAATATACTTCACAAATTTAGTGCCTGGTAATCAAGCACTGGAACAGGGAGAACAGCAAAGGGGGAGAATGAGACAAAGGAACAGACGTTCATTACGAGCCCAAACAGAATCAAGCAACACGGCATCAGGAATGGAAAACATAGCTGGTGAGATGTAGGAAACTTTGTTTTTTTCTTAACAAGAATGTAGAGTCTAGCACAAAGAGTACCGACCCTGCAAGTGCCATAAAAATGGTAGTAATTCACAGCTTCTGAGGACACGGAAGCTACAAGCCAAAGTCACTCACAGATGGATTCCATAGGTTGTGCTGCAAAATAGCTCCATAGTTTCTCCAAAAAACATAATGCTGTACTGCATTCCTACAGTGCAAACACTCAAGTGAAAACGCATGGGCCAAGAAAAACAACATACAAGCTGGCCTTGAAAATTCACCGTTTATTATAATTCTGTGTTCAGTCCATTAGTCCGCCTTGCCCTTCTACAACCACAATACAAAAAGAGAACAATAGTTACTTTTTGGAGACACTCATTGTAGAGAATCCAAGTCACCCTAAAAGAATGTGAGATTAACGGTCTGAATTGAGACATTTAACTACCTTGATCACAGAGACTCTTGTGATGGGTGAGAGATTATTGAGAAAAGTCTAACGAAATTATTTATGTTGAATGTGTTTATGGTTAATGGAAAAGTGGAGCAAGAGCCATTTTAGCCATCTAACATATGAAAATGAACAATTCTCTTCTGGAACGACAATGGGCCACAGAAGAAACCTTTTAAGTATGTACTAAACCCGTTACCAGCTCCCATTTGAATCTCTCATTTTGGATGCATCAATGGCTATTGACAATCTGTCTTCCAGAATTTACACACTAAAACGCTTTTTCTTGTGTTTTCTTGTTGTGTACGGGGAGGCAGATGGTTAGACTTCTTCCCTAGGTGGAAAGTCTTTATTGGCAATATAAAAATGTGCTTTAAATATCAATTCCTCCTCAGGTGCACCTTTAGTATGTCAGGACACTGGTGAAATAAAGGACCTTTTCTCTGATTTTCCTTCCTGAAGAATTTCTACTTTGCTTCTGCTCCAAAAATTCTGCCTTTCAAGGGATTTCTGTTGTCTCAGCAAGCAAGTGCTGCAACTAACACATTGACTTAGCCCAAGTTTCTTGGGATACAGATGACATCATTTCTGCAGGCAGATGCATGATTTCTGTCCCATCAGTTTACAGTGCCCCTGAAATAGCTCTGAGTAGATGGAATTTAACCCTGAGAAGATAGAGCTGAACTTTACCTCCAGCACAGGTGGTTTGTACCTGGAGGTGAAGGTGCATACATGGCCCCTTGTGATGGCAATCTTCCTTTGTGGAGCTGGGCCTCGGCTTTTGCGTTCACACAATTAAAAGAGTTATTGAGGTGCCTAAGGAATGCCCCACAGAGAGAGGCCAATTTCCACCTCCCATGACTGACAGCGAACTTTCCTGTAGCAAATCGGAAACAGCATCTTATAAAAGTATAGCAAAGGCAGCCTGGTCTTTCACTTCCAACTGAAGAAGAAATATTCAGCATGATGCATTACGACTTTAAGTAAGTAATGTTCCCTAAAGACAGTGATATCCTTCCCGCACCAGCACACTGGCACCAAGCAGCCTGTTGTGTCCAGAGTACACAGACAGCAACACAACAGGAAGAATTAACGAGTATTTTCCATGTTACGAGCAATTATTTTGGGAGAGGACAGAAAAGGGTGCTCTGGAAAGGCTAAACAAATTTGACAGTGCCCAGAACACTCTTCTGCATGACAGTCACTTCAGCTGGTTTAGGGATGGACTGGAAAGTTTGGGTAAACTTGCATTTTCTTCATGTCTTCACTGTAAGCTTGAGGCTGGCTAGCTGAAACCTGTTGAGCATAATGAAACCTCATCAGACGTCCCATTGATTCGAAGCCTGAAGTGATATCCCTCAGACGGACAGGGAGTCAATGGATCTCTCAGGACAGAGTCTCTTTGCCAAATATATCTCCCTCCATAGGTTATAGTGCCCAAAGGGTGTTTGTCCTCCCTACCTCCTGCTGCTGAAGGGCAACCCCTCCTTTCCTTCCCTCCCTGCCCCACAAGGCCAGTTGGAGGAGTCCATCTCCTTTCCCCAGTTCCCTTCCAACCCAGCGATGGATCATGCTCCAGGTCCACTTGACTGAGCAGACCAGTCCCAGCTCCTTTGGCTCTTAGAGGGCCGATCATTGCTCCCATAACAAGTTTATCTTCCATCGTACTGAACGCTCTCAGCTCATGAATTGTGCAAAGGTATATTTTGACAGATGAAGTATATTTTCTTGTTGCTGAGCCATGGTGGAGCTCATCTGTTCAAATCAGCTCCCAGATTGTTTACATTCCCGTGACAGAGTCCTGTTCATCATGAAGTCAATATGAGGTCCGATTATTATGGTCAAATGGCTCTTAACTCTCCAGGCAAATCAGCCATTGATCTCTGAAAAACCCTGACGCTACTTGACTTCAGGCTTCCCTGTGAACTCTAGATGAATGAACAGAGCTGCTCCCACGGGGCTTGCAGACCACGCCTGTTCAAGGCCACGTACGATTCCCTAAATACCATTGCTTTATCCATCCCTATTCTGGGTTTTGTTGCAGGACTCTTAGTTCGAATGAAATTTGGCTGAAAAAACATATTCCAGCTCATGCAGAAAAATGCTCAAGGCAGCATCTTGCAATAATTTAAATAAAGTAATTCTCTTCAATGGCCCGGCTCAGGGAGGCAGAGCTGAGAAGAGAAGGCTTTTGCACTGTTTCCACGTATGTACGCAGACAGACATTAAAGTAGTTTTCTTTGTAAACTTAGAAGAATCACAACAAAAGTGTTGGGACTTTGCTTAAATTCCAGACTTTTAATTCCATCACATAACAAAGCTGACGTGGTTTGTCTTCCTTCCAGACATTACAGCAGTAGCCAGCAATTTAAACCAGATCATTCAGTACTTGTCAGATTAGCGTAAATCCCTTCCTAACATGCAGGACAGAACAAGCTTAAAATTAATAGAATGAAATGGGAGATTGCCCAAAGTTATATAGAGTATATTTAGTGTTTAAAGGCTTGATACAGACTCTATTGGAATGGTCCTATGAACTTCAGTAGATGCTGAATCCTACTCTTGGACTGCTGCAAGCATATGTGTACAAAAATGAAGACGAAAGAGCAGCTCACGTTCTATCTCTGATCGCTACTCAGAATAGAGAGCCTGGCATATTATGGGAAAGTAGGCATTTTAGAGGAATTGATAAATTTTTAAATTTATAGATTATTTCTTAAAACGAGGAATTTATCACATACGATTGTACATACATATACATCCGAAGTAATGAGGAAATGCACGTATTCTTTACTCTGCAAATCTCCTTATTTCAGTAGACAGCACTTTTTAAATGCTGCTGTACATTTGTCATGGTGAAAGCATTTCTTTTTCAGATTCCCAAGTATACGCTCTTCTGGAAAAAAGGCTCTCCTATTGTCCTAGGGATATTTTGTACAGGGTGCAGACAAGGGGCAATGCATTTTCACTGTTCCCTGAGGAACTGAAGACATTATGCTTCAATAGTTAATTCTTTCCCTTCCTGAAGCACATCTTGTGCCTGTACAGACCTTCACTCAAATACACAGTGCATTACAGCAGAATTTAGAGAGCAGAATCTGTCCCTCATTGTGGTGATAAAATTTCACGCAAAAAGAAGTTACCCTGTGCACAACCATACGTACAGATATAATTGTAAAACTCAGCCAAGTATTCAGACTAACCGATAATTTATTTGTCAAGTTTCATTTATTTGTCTTAAAAATGTTCAAGAGAAGATGTTGAATTTATTCTTGACATTTCTCCCCTGTAGATAATAGCTTGCATAAACATGGTATGAATATTCAATGTTCAAGCCTTAAAATTTGGACTGTCAGTTACATAAATCATGAAGTATTATTGCTTTTCCTTCATGACATATGTAACTAAGCAACAAATCATGAATTTAAATATTAAATTTATTACATTCTGCCCTTTTCACGGCGATAAGTGGTATAGAGATCTCAGCTCAGCAGGTGGTGGGTCGTGCTGTCCTAAAGCTGGAGAATCAGAGAAACATATCAACTCAAAATCCAAATGAGGCCGCCTTTTCTGGATTAGAATTTACATAATGAGCATTATTGTCCTGGCAAGGCTCTATTTCCCAGGTATTCCTAAAAATTAATTCAAAATACCAAGAACGGGGCCAAGCCTAGACTTGTTCTTGAATTCAGATGACGATGCAGAAAGACTACATGTCCATGGCCACCGCTTCATTGCTTGTTGTAAATTACCAGAGCACCTAAAGAATTCGTAAGAATTGCTGCAGTTTGTTGCAATCAAAAATGGGATGTGCTGTGACAAAGAGCTGGAAAAGCAGTGCAAAATGAGGAGCTCTCTTCAAAAGGGTTGGAAGAGACATTTGTCATTTAAAACAAAAATTGAAGACTTCTAAAGGAAAAAATGGCAGAATAACCTTAGAGTAAGAGGTATTAAGGTACTAAAGGGAGTAACCTTTAAAGCCTGCCTATGAAATGGATCCCTGAAGTCCTGAATCATAATAGCAGAGGGGAGGAAGAGAGCCTTGAAATAAATGAACATTAGTCCAGAAATTTCCCAGAGACGATGGAGAGTGCAGGTTTCATGCGAAACTATTTATTTCTGAACTCCTGAGTAGCATGGAGTGCAAGAGGAAAGGAGAAAGGAAGGATAATAGGAGGGGAAATAAATCTCTTCTTTTAAATGCATTTAGTAGTGTAGCAATAGGGGTAGGGATTACACTCAATTTAATCTGAATGGATAACACAGTACAGGATATTATCTGTAGTTTTCTTAAAATCTCCCCTGAAACGCGGCTTTAGCATTTCTTTCTGCAACAGTAGCTTTGCTCCCCGGCTGTGCCATTTCCCACAGCACTCTGCTGTTCGGTTTAGCCCTCTGCAAAATGGGCCTTGTGACACAGCACAGAAAGAAATAGTTTAATTCAAGGGAGAAATCGAACTAGTGAATAGGGTGGCAGGAGTCCTGAGATGGTTAATTTGGGGAAAATTATATGAACC
Organism: Gymnogyps californianus; assembly: GCF_018139145.2. Classification (NCBI taxonomy): domain Eukaryota; kingdom Metazoa; phylum Chordata; class Aves; order Accipitriformes; family Cathartidae; genus Gymnogyps; species Gymnogyps californianus. Next base: position 19,316,013 of record NC_059484.1, read on the forward strand.
ACTTGTGTAAAACAGCATGGGATCCACCGGTAACAAACGTAAGCTGCTGTTGTTGCTGTTAACCAGACAAGAAGAGATAGAAGGGATTGCAGGAAGACCTACCTAAAAAAATCAGCTATTTGCATTCACCTAGTTTGTGCAGTCTTTGTGAAGCTGAGAAACCATTTGCGGTTTTGCAATAACGGCTTGCAATAACAGGTTGTATTTGTAATCTTGCGAATTAGCATACCTCAAGGTGTGCAGTCCAGACAGGTTACAGCTCCTGGCTGCTCCAGCTTGCTGTCCTGGTCAAAGACGCACGCTACTCGCAGTTGCAGGGATGCAGGAATGGGTGACCCCAGTGAAATTCAGGAGTTGTTTGATCTGAATTCGCTTTACTCATTCACTTCAGTGAATACTCCGTGGCAGGATTACACCTCCTGAATCTCTCACCTTGCTTCATGTTCACACCTTCTTCTAAAGTTGCTACCCAGACACTGGACTAAGATTATTTTATGCGATCTAATAACACAGTACCCAACATGGGATAGACAAAATAGATGAAGATTAGTTCTATTTTTATGGCAAACTTCCTACTGGTCCTTAATTAACAACATCATAACAGCTAATCACTTGGTGTTTCCTACCTCCCCTCATTTTCTCAGTGACACAAGGGCGTGCGACAGGGGTGAGCGGCTGTACCACGTCTGCTTGCAATAATCTGTCACTTCACAAAGGGCTGTGGTGCCATTAACTGGGTTAATTGGGTTCATAATTGTTGCCAGTCCAGACATCTGCGCTCAGCTGCTGCCACCTAAGAAGAAAAAAGAAGCTAAACACAAGTTCCTCAAAATGCTGCCAATGAGAAACTTGCCTCCAGACAGCTTTTAAATCCCGAAGGAGTCACGGAGAGAAAGAGGATGCACAGGGGAGAACCCTCTTGGCTGCTGAGATGTTCCTAGTTTCAGAAGTTATTTCCAGAAACACAATTTCCAGAATACGAACCCCTGATTTCCCAGGACGGAAGTGGGAAAATTTCTAGGTAAATAAGACTAGAAATGCAAATGGGATTTGGCAGAGGGAAAATATCAAGGGAATTCTTTTAGCTAGCAAAACATTTATTTTTAAGTAATCTTCAATACTGGAGATGGCTCAATTCCTCTATAGTACCTTTCTCAGACAAAATACTGGGCGGAAGAAGTTATTGTTTTCTGGCTCACTGATCAAGAAATGCTGTCTCCCTCTTTCCAACTGAGGTGGGCATAGGATGAGGAAGTTTTAATTACTATGGGTAACAGAAGAGTTACAGGTAAATGGTAATTTAACTTAGTGAATGTATTGAATTAGACAGTATTTTGTGAAAACTTGCAACTAAAGAGATTTTTATGAAGAAAATTGAGAGATTTTGGCTTTTTCTTTCCCTCTAGCTAACATTTAATGTATAACTGTTGTCGTTGATTGACCTTACGTTTTAGATGAAAGTTTTGTTTTGGTTTTTTATCTGGTCTAGAGAATGACACTAAGTTATTTCATGGGATTAGCGATTTAAGTAATGATGTGAGTAGGTTGGTTGTCATGATTAGCAGAAGCTAAAGCAAAGCAGTATTTGCTAACTAACTGCAGAGAATTGAGACGATGTGGCTCGCCGCAGCGGCTTATTAAATGTATAATGAGCTCAGGCAACTTATAAAAGGGATCAAAATTCTGTAATGCAGGGAAGCAAAGTTCCTAAGTACCAGCATATTCCTGTAAGATTCTGAGGTGACACCAGATTATTGTAAAGTATTTAGTGAACAGACATTTAATTGAACACATGAGTATAGGAAAAAGAATTTAGGACCGTGTGTTTTTCTGAGAAGAATTTCAAAGTTTGGCTTAACCAAGCCAATAATTATTTGCACTGCAATGCTGCTGAGGTGGGAATCAGCCTCTCTTCTTTCATCGCAGACCATTTTTTCCAGCCACTAAAGTATCACCATTCGAATCTGTACATTGCTTCTGGAGATCTTTTTTGCCTTTCTCTCGTCTACTATACATAAATTCCCCTGGCATCATAATATTCCCCCTTTAATCAGACCCTGCTTTGATTTCAGACACTATCTTCCTGACTTTGCCTTGCAGACCTTTCTCTCTGCAGCCGCAGTCTCTCAAAGAGATCTCAGCACGCCTGCCTCCAGCCTTCCCATTTCATTCGATGCGGTTGCTACCAGTCTGCAAGGTAAAATAATAATGTTTTCAGCAATCCTTAAACTGTTGATTTCTACAAAAGACATATAGCTTACCTGCATCATCTTCCTACAAATGCACCACTTCCAATGAAGTTAGACTTTGTTTGTGTGGTATTTACGTGGTATGTCCCCAAAGAGATACAAATCTTGATCTCCAGAAAGTACGGTTCCAGTGTGCTGTTTAAAGACGGGATATGTGGGCAGGTGATGTAGATCTCATGGGACGGTGTAAGAAATTGGAAACAACTGCAGGCAAGTGAGAGCGCTGCCAAGAGCGGCTTTATCAAGGTTATCAATTTGGAGGTTTTTCTTGCAGTCAGGCAAGAGACTCCCCATTTCCATCAGGTTACCGACACCCCTCCCTTCTCAAACCCAACAGTACCTCTATTACCGAGTCCAGCACAGACACATCCCTGCTGCTTTCTGATCACGCTTTACAATTACAAAGTGTGTGTTCCTCCGGCCTCCCAAATGCCTCATGGCTATTTGGGAGCACAGGGTGAGGCTCTACAGAGGACAGCAGTAACGTTTGGGTTATGCCATCCTCTGGGTAGGTGAAGAAGCAAAAGATACTGAAAATGGTGGTGCAAACTGAGGGTTGCAAGAGCTCTGCTCCCTTTTTAGCAGTTAACTCACACAGCTTCATCCCAAGAGACTTGGATCCTATTTGCAAGTTCTGTCGTTATCGATACTCTCCCAACCATCACGCTGAGAGTCGTCTCCCAGCGTAGGGGTCAGAGGACACACGGTGAACAGAACGTACCACCAAAGGTGTTGGAGCAAGGCTTACAGGAGTACGGCACAGCACGTGAACCAACAGAAAAGAACGTTAAGCATGAAACTTGCACTGAGTATTAGCAAAATTTGGGAATCTGCCTCCTTTCCACTCCTCGAATATCTTTAAAAATCCCATCCCTAATGAAATTCAGGTGCTGGAACTGATGAGGGGCTGCAAGTGAAAGGAAAATATAAATTTAGCCCAGACTCCATAGCATTGTGCTTATTAGGCAATTCTCTGATTCGGGGACGTATGCACTACCTCGGGGGGGCGGGGGGGTTAACCATTTTTCTCCAATAGCAAGGAAGAAGTTTTTTTATTTCCTTTTGTGGAGAAATATATACAAGCTAGGCAAGAGGAAGGCCTCAGTTCATGTAAAATGTAGGAAGATATAATGGAAGTTTCACAATACGCTTTCAAAGTACCTTAATACACATTAGGCAGACTATTTCAGCTGCTGAATTCATTCTACATTTCCCTGCTTTCTGTTCGAAACTTGTGAAATATGGTGGGTTTATGATTAGAGCGCTGTCATTTATAGGTTTGACTTCAGTCATTCATTTAGCAGAAGAACCTTTGTCCGGCCAAAGAGAATAATTTCATCTCTGTCCAGTTGGGAAATATCTAGTGGTGCTGTTTGGCCACAGCCGAAAGTCGGGGCAGAGCATGCCACCCATCTTTTATTTTCATCTTATTCCTCCCCACTCAGAAAATTAAACAAATTATTTTAAAATAACCAGCCTAAAGAGCTCATTCACTGGCAGCAGCCGGAAGAAAATTTCCTGTTTGCGCGGAAGATATTATTCCAGAAGGGAAGTAGCAAAAGAGACATTTACTATTCAATTACGGACCTGCTCGCATGCCAACAAAGGTAATGCAAAATGCAGTCTTGGATTTCCATGTAAAAGGGGAGACTGAGTGCTTCGGGGTACTGCGAATATAACATGGGCTTGAATTCAAGCCAGATCAGATCTCACTGCAATGAAATAGCAGAAATTTTATCATAAAATACGCACCACACCCTCTACTCGGATTTATAGGGCATTTGACAGAAATCTTACACATGCTGTTTTGTAACGACGATGAACTTCCATTATCTTGCTCTAAATACACAGGTCAGCCGGCAAGAGCATCCGAGGGAACAAGAGGCAGGCTTCGGCTTGTATCTCCAGAGGGTTTGTCTTTCCTGCACACATTAGTTGAATACACACATGATTTTAAAAGAAACCCTTCAGTATAAGCTGAAAAGGGAAAAAAAAATATTTGGGTTAGTAATTTTGGGCTCCTTCTCACAGCAAACTCTCTACTCAGAGGAAAAAAAGTACAGTCAAAAGATAGCAAATTAGCTGTAAAGGGCAGATTTTGACCTGATAAAATTGGCGTGGCTATTTAGGGAGCAAGATTTCATTAGAGTTGCTATAGCAATTGGAACAGTTTGACAAAACCTAATGAAGGATTATGACAGAAATAGAGAAGGCTATAAGCCATCAAAAGCTATAGGAACAGAAGCTTCATAGGTTTCAGAGCAAAATCCCTCTGGAAGTACACTGATCTCCCTGGAAGGTATCACACTCATTTCAAACGTTTCTCTGGGGTATTCACTGAGCAATGATTGCAATACAAAACCAAGTGCCCTCTCTACTGCAAAGAGTTATTCACGGATTTTCACCTTGGAGAGGCACACTTTATTATTAAGTGCTTTATAATAAAAATACTTGGCACTTGCATGGCACCTCTCATCACAGAGCGGTGCAGAAGTTACTCCTGATGCTGCGTGTTAACCTCCTCAAAGTGGTATTAGATACGTCCTGTGGCTGAGTAAAGGGAGCCTGAGACTTTAAAGGTCTTTACTCCAGCTTTTCCAGGGATGAAGCAGGGATGTGCATGATGGGGGGGCTCCCAGATGCCCAAATAAACCTCACGGCACATGAGCGGGGGGTACCTGCAGAGCTCTCCCCGACGCCAGATGCCCCCACGGTGGGTAGATGCTGCAAAATGTCTTCTGGGTCCGGCTGAGCTCCCGCTGCTCTGCGGTGCCTCTCCAAGGTGTAAAATCAAAGCTACTGTCCGCAGGGGAAGCTCTCAACTCAAACTCTGCATGGGGCCAAAAGTGTTGCTCAGGAGCCGCATAACAATGTACATATTTATTCCATTCTATAATGCCCAGCACAACCTCTCCCACTAGGGGAGAGGGTTTTCCCTCAGATCTGAGACTGAGAAAAAAATTGCCTCCAGGTCAGCAGAGCACGCTTAAAACAATTCCCAGTGGAATTAGCATGCGCCGAGCTGGTCCAGCCTGCTCATCCATCGCAAGAGCAAGAAGGAAGGAGGCTTCCTGCCTCACCTTCAGCTCTCGACCCATCCAAGCTCCTCTCGCTTTTGCTCTGCCCTTATGGTCAGGGTCCTGATTCCCAAAGGCACATGCAAACCTCTAGCCAGCTCTCAGGAAGGTGGACAGCACTGATTTTAGGTGCAGGATTTTTAGGCTGTTGGATGTGTTGAGCAGTGGCCCTCGGGTTCAGCGAGTGGGACCTGCTCCATCGCTGGGCAGAGCTTCAGCACGGGAGGGATCTTCAAATGGCAGACATTCACCTGACAGCCCTGCAGCAGGGGGTGAAACAATTTTTTCTTTCCTAGAGACTTCTGGGTTGCGTCTTTACAGTAGAAAAATCCAAACCAACAATAAAAGCTGTCCTTCACACAGTTTGACTAATGTTCATGGAGTTAAATGGAGGATAATATGATACTGGGCTCTTTGAAGCCTCCAACCCCAGAACAGCCCCCAAAGCCTCCTAGAAGGTTATTATAAATAAAGATTCGAATTAAAAAGCAGATTTCTTTTCAATTTTGTCAGAATTGGGCAGTCAGGTCCTGGGCAGCCAGCCCCGGGGTGCCACGGGGGAAGCTGGGACAGAGCAGTGCATCAGAGAGCTTGCAGAACTTCTCTCTGCTATAGGAAATAGCAGATAAAACATGTTTTCCAAACATTTCTGCTAACGGCTCTATAAATGAATTTTCTCTGTTCGGATGTATCAGTCAGCTGCTGGTGAGTGTTTGGAACGTGCCTAAGCATCAAAAAATGTATTTTGACATTAACTTTGTTTCTGGCAGAAAAACCTCAAAACATTTAACACATTGGAGGCCTTGACGTGTCAAGTCAGTATGCTAACTATGCGGTGGTACCTCTAAATCACTTCTGAAAAATTACCTTCAGACTGCCTTTGTCAGACGGACGCAAGAACAAACAGAGACTTTGCTCACCAGTGTCAGCGCAGAGGGCACACAGAGCACCGCACACTCAGCCATTTACCGAGCGCTGTATTAAACCTGCAGGGGATGTCCCGCTTAAACCAAAGCCATTAGCCTGCTAGGTACTATGTCTTTAACTATATTCAAGAAATAAAGATCTTCTTATGTGATTTGGAATATGCCTGATGTTGAAGTCCTACCTTATTTTTATCCTGCTTTAAATATTTTAGAGCTAGACAAAATAATGGAATTTTAATTTTTAAATGACGGAGTTTTGTCTCTGTTCACGACCCTGTTACACTCATTTCCTGTGAACCTCGGGATCCTACCTGCAGATCCTACCTTGCATTTCCATGCAAGTGTGGATGAAAACACATCTGGAATTCACACCCAGCATCAGGCAAGTCCCTCCTTCCCACTGGGGAAAGCCGCCTGAGCTGACCCACCACCAAACAACATCGCACCCCACGCTGAGTGTTTCAGGTAGCCGGTGAAGAGAAGGCGAGCGGGGTCCACCCGCCATGTGCCATGGTGAAGGATTGGGAGTGAGACAACAGAGATGTCATTTTTGTGGGCTTTGGATTTTGGGCTGTCACCAGCAGAGCTGGGAAAACCAAGCACCGCCAAAACAGGCCAGCCATTTATCGGAAAAGCCAGCATCTAGAGCAGCCACTATCATGCATTTCAGAGCAAGATATAAAAAGGTAAATGTGGGATAGTCCTCTCCTAGAAAAGTCTCCTCCAATCTCCAGCAACAGGAGACTGGTTCAATACCACTTCCCACGGCTCCTCCCTGCATCACAGGACGGCTCTGCAGGGACACATGTTTGCTTGCCCCGGACCTGGGGAAATGCTGCTTTAAATTTAGAAGCACGAGCTTTTAATCTTCTTCCAGAAGATTTTTGTTACTGTTAACTCTAATAACACTGGTTATTTCTCTTTGTCATATCAGATGGCTCATCCTTCTATCAGGTTTGAGTCCTCCGTCTAAATGCTATGCCATGGCATTCCCATTTAGCATTTAGACTAAGGACTCAGCACTGATAGGGGGAATAGACATTTGATATTGCCATGTTCCATATTCTAATGTATTTGAGGTCAGAAAACGATTTCCTTTGTACACTTTTGGATTGCTGCCTTTCAGTTTCAGTGAAAGTTGCTTAGTACTTGCACAAAGAGATCAGGAAAATGGCATTTCCCAGCCGATGTGAGCATATAATGTACTCTTGAGCAGAAAATGGAGAAGAAAACACATGCTTTCCATTTTGCATTATTCATTCAGCTTTAACTATCGCTCTCGATACCTACCATGAACACATGCAGGTATGGGAGGGAGCTCCTACTGCCTGTTTATCTGATGGTCTTACAGTTGGTCCAGCACGGCTCATCAGTGAATGCCACTTTGGAAGTGACCATTGATAATTCATGAGTCTCACATCAAATCTCCCTTGTTCAAAAGGAAAGTGATAACCTTAACAGAGGTCCATAATCTAATCGTTTCTACAGAAAGAGACTTAATACATGCAAGGGCATGAGCAAGCCCTAAAGAAGAAAATATAAAATTATAGTGGTGTGCATATGAAGAAGGTTGTATGCTGATGATCCGCAACATTCTGTACAGAGAGATTACAGTTTGGTTATCAATTATAATGTCCTTCTGGCAGGATTTTTTTTTTTCCCTGAATGAAAATTCTTGCACAATTATTACCAAGAAAAGAGAAAGGAACCTCTTTGGTTGCATGGGCTACAGTCCTGCAATATAACCTGTTTCACTTTTCACTTCTTTTAAATGATTTTATTTTGGGTAAAAAGCCTTTTTAGGACATTTGCAAACAGAGCCTAATACCCAACACAGTGTTATCCTGATTGGTAGCACAAACACATTTCTCTGATAGCGTCAGGCAATTTGGAGAAACAAGAAAAAAAATAAAAGAAAAACTAGTGATAAGGGGAAAGAGATCCTGGCTTCACTTCTTCAAAGGGATGGGGAAGGGAACCTTTCCAATACTTGAGGGAAGTGAAGTTTTTAGGCTGTTCCAAGCATTTTAGTGATAGAGAATTAAAAAGATGTGCACTAACTTCTCTGCAGGAAAGTAAAACACCACAGAGCTGGTCCCAGGTTGGCTCTAAGGAGGCTCCTGGTGGTGCAGAGTCAAGCCCCAGCCTGCTCTGAGAAGGGATGAGTGGTTTGGTAATGATGAAAATGAAAACTATGAATCCTCCTACAAGGGGCCATTCTAACTTCAGAATAGGCTAATACAAAATATGTGCATGCTTTAGGGACTCAAATCTAAACACAACTTTTTATTTTCCTTCATTTAATCATTAAACTCCTCAAAATTTATGATTTTAACGTAATAAGGACCTGATTTCGCTGGAGAAAAGTAACTATACACTGCGAAAAAAACCTTTCTGCTTTTTGAGTTGAGAGCAAATTTGAATGAGGATTTGTTAAAAGTCATTATCAAAAAATAAAAGTTTGAAAAAAATGAACAAACCGAATTAATCCAAACCCATGCAGCTGACACACAGTCCTGCTATGACTATGGGAACAGTTTCTCTGTTCCACTAACCCAGAAACCAAAGAGAAGTCAAGAGCCCTCCGCTCCACTCTATTTCTTCTGGTGCTGAGCAGTGATTGATGAGAAGTTAGTTGCCTGCAGAAGCAGCAATGCATCTCTCCGCTGATAAACAGCATGGGTGGGAAGCAGATGAGCCAACATGCAAGCAAGAAGACCTTGAGGTGACAGCAGCTTTGGGCATGACAGAGATGACTGCCCAAGCAACTATTTTCAGACATTGAACAATTCCCATTGCCAGCAGCTGATGGTACTGGGAGTTGGAGCTACACTGGATCAGCTTCTTTATCAGCTACGTAAGGTTTTTTTACATAGTCGTGGCTTGATATGGAGCTGTTACCATAAAAGGACCAAAAAAACCCTTTCATGGGCTCGTTGCTTCATACCAAATTGCACTACCACCACTCCTCACATCCTTGAAATAGTGGAAAGCAAACATGACGAAGTTTGCAGGCTACTCTCACACCTTAATATCTCTGCTTTCTTGCAAGGCCACTGATACAACCAAACATAGGAGCAAATTGAAGGGCAAGACGATTAAGGCAGGTAGTCATTCAGGCCAGCATTAGCCCTGTAACCCAATCTTTTCAGCCAACTTCCATACTCAACGAATGACCAGCGTGAATCACCCACTTCAAGAACCTCTCTGTCTCCACTGACTATAGAGGCGGGCAGGCAAAACCAGACTCACTAGGCTAAGCTTAGCCCCTCTGAATACTCAGCAAAGGGAGTGGCTCAGAAAATGCGAGGAAACAGTGATAATAACAGGAAAAGAAGCAGGAAGCCTTGATTCACTTAAAAGAGAATAGTCACAGCATCTCCCGAACGTTTTTCTTCGTTTTCCTCCCTGCAGTCACTTGCCAAGCTTCTCTCTGCTATTAATGTTCACTCCTATGCTTTCCATGTGTTTAGGGTCACTGCGGAGTAACTGGCTACAATATGTTTGGCACAGTCTGGAGTAGCCAGGGTCACACCATTAGACTGTCATTTTCTTAGAACTTCAAAACAGCCCAAAAATAAGAAAAAGTAGCATTTGGGGAAGTTTTCAACATATGGCTACATGAGCAAATTTTAAACATATGGGCTATCAAATGCATTCAAGATGTGCTAAAGCCCGTTCAGTGATCCCCTGTCAGTTATTACATAAGATTTCATAAGACGAAGGAGCTAGGTGCCCTTTTCAGTCTCACAAATAGTCCAGGGGCACTCCATCCGCAGGAGAAAGATTAGAATTCACCTCATTTAAAGGGTATTGATTAATTTATTGTCTGGGAATTTGAACAGTAAGTAACTCACCTTTGTGATTTCTCATCTTTAGTTCTGGTACTAAACAATATCCATTTGCTACTAAAGAAAAAAAAAAGGAATAATATCAAAATATGTGTTTAATTTAACTTCATACAGGACATACAGGAGAGCTGGCTCATCCATCCTCTCTGAAAAATGAAAGCGATAGTAGGTATTGTTGATTATATTATCCCACTGGGAGACAGAAATAAACCTGAATGCGGAAACTTAAATCACAACTTGCAATTTACTAAAACAAAACAAAAACTGAAAGAAAGGCTGTATCTTCTCTTTTTATAGCAATATCCAATGTAAAAATGACAACAATGGCAATTCATAACTCTGAATAAGTAACTGATGATAGTAGATCTTTTGTAATGCCAAAAAATTGTTATATAAAGCTGTAACATTTTTTCCTCTGAGAACTAAAGGGCTTCCTATTGTCTTAAGCATTATAGTGAATCATGAAAATTATTCGTTTGAAGGGTGAAACTAATGGGTGGCTTGTAAGAGCCTAACCCTACCTCTTTCCTATAGCACAATCCCAAATAAAGACGTCTGTCTTTTAACTTACGCAACAGATACTCACCAAGACAGCTGCAAGCAGTCAGGCTAGCAATGTGAATTTTAATGTCATTTGTAGATTATTAATAAGTAACTCAGAGAAATTGCTTAGCCTTAGCATTTCAGCAATCATCGACTTCAAAAGAGAGAGATTTTTCCTTCTAGTTTCACCCCGTTCCTCTATCTGGTTTTGCCTTTGTCCTAGGACTTGCCATCTGCACCTGGTAGCGGGTGAATGCATCTTCTGCTGCAATAGATATTAGCCTTGCCCTTCAGCTCAGCTCAGCTCCATGATCACTCTGTGATCACTTAAAAATGTCAGCTATGGTGTTTATGTCAGCACTAGTAAATCAAGGGAGAGAAAAAAATTCTGGATTTCTCCAGCAGTGCCCCTGAGATTCACTACTGGAAACCTGATTCTGCCCCAGTAAAGATTCACAAGCCCATTCACAAATCTGACTATGGGGAATACAGGTCTCTGGTGGGTGCTCTGGATAAAACGGTGTTCCCCTTGTGAAAATCAAAAAGAATACTACAGAGGGATTAGGGGCAGTGATGAGGCATGGTGGTTTAGAAGAAAAAAAGAAAAAAACAAAGAAAAGAAAAGACGAAAGAGAGAAAAAAAAAAGAAAAAAAGAAAAAAAACCCCAATTGTTAAAAGGAAACACCACCGTGTTGGAAGGAGCCTAGTTCTCCAGGGGTAGCAATCCCTTTGCAAGCATCTCCCTTTGCAACCATCTCCAGTATATCTGCATCGGCTCCAGAAACTAAAGAATCTTTCAGCAAATAGCATGCAATTTCTGCCAGGTTATCATCCCTGGGGAGAACAGCTGGGACTCGATATACTTCGCTGAGCATTTGCTTTACAAGGTTCATTAACACTTACAGAGAGTGCATAAAAGTTTAGGTTTCACCTCTGACAACCTGTTCACGGGCATTGCTGGTCCCCGCCGGGCTGGGAGGAGGAAACAGCCGGGCTGGCGGCACGGTGGCGAGTCCGGCCGGAGGCTCCGCAGCGCTCCCGGGAAACGCGATGAGCAGCACGGACGGACTGGGGTGCGTGCGTGGGCTTTCGAACACCACTCGTGAAGCACAAACAAAATTCAGAGACTATTAAGAGGAAGAGTAACAGCGGAAGGCCAGCGGGACAGTAAGATAAACATTAAGCAAAGTTCAAAATAAATAAGGAGGGAGAAACCATGGGAAGCAGCAGCACTTTTAAAGAGATTGCCATGGGAGAAGCAATATGTTGGGAGAAACAGTGTAAGGAAGCGTTGGTCAGAGCTCGGTGGCTGTTCCCTTTGGCAGTAATATTATTCAGCCCATTGCCAAGGTCCATAACTTTTGAATTATCTTTGATTTTAAGCCATCTCTTGGGAATGGCATTGGCTGGGCACCATGCCGCTGGCACAGCTGGGCATCCCCGCTCGCTCCCTGCCTGCGGACACGGCTGGAGCGCCTCGTTCACGGTACCATCAGCAGCATCCCCGTGGGGCAGCTGGCACGGAGCGGGTTCATGAGTGCGGGGAGCCGGTCCCTGTAGCCGCGGTCCAGCTAAGAGGTCTTGCTCTGTTTTACCGAAGGGAGCACCTCCACTCGCCCAGCCCTGTCTCATGCTCAGAGGGGCTGCTGACTAATTCCCATGTCCAGCGTGCTACGCTTGCAAAAAGAAAAGAGACCTGTTCTTTACCTTGCCCTTTATTCAATGAAATGCATTGTGCTCACAGATTGAAATCTGAGCCCTGGCTGAATTTAAACCTGTTATTTTAGTCTGCTTATTTAGTCTGTCGCTTTCTTATCCATTTACCATCTTTTTTCCTACCCAGCCACGTGCTTGAGAGGGAGGTTGGGCTGAAGGACATTTACACAGGAGCTGTTGAGCTTGTCGGAACCCAGCCCCGCAGTTTGTATGTACGTCCCCCGCCAGCAGCTTTCAGAAGACTCTGCAACATCCCCATCACAGCACTGCACAAAACCGGGCACTGGAGGGACTTCCCGCTCCATTCCGGGCAGTCAGTCATCGGCTTATATCAACGTGCAATGGGAAGATTAATATATGGAGGAGACATTTTTAAGGGTAAAATAAGAACTATCACAGTCAGCGTTGCAGTTCTTTCCCAGCAAAACTCTCTGCTGATGAACGCTGAGGAAGCAAAGCGTAGGATGTGACCCTTAGCAGAGGAGACTCTTTAAAAAGTCAGATTTAATTGAAACCCTTGGAAGCCCTTCATTTTTCAGAAGTGGGCCACATTTTCCTAACGCTGAAAACATGAGCTACGTAGTGGAAGCATGAAATTTAACACTCAAAAGAAGGACTATAATAGACAGTAAGTGCAAACAGCCATTGAATTCCTTGGAAAAGCAGAACCAGAAGGATGGTTTCCTCTGGGAGCACCGCCTCCAGACTGCCTGACTGATCTGATACTTGTGATTTAAAGAGCTACAGTTTCTGGACGTTGCTACGACTCACACCAAGTGATTCAAACACCACATGGTTCACAAACAAATATAAAATATTCAGTTGGACCAAGGAATTTTTGTTTGGGAAACCAGGCAAACAAATAAAATGCTTAGGGAAGGAAAGCCACAGAAGCGTTTGGGGATAAGAAAGACCTACCTGGCCTCAGGGTTTCCATATCACAAAGTAATTGTTGGCCAAATTAGAGATGGGACATCTTTAGTTAAAACACTTTGAGAAAGCTGTTTCTTCTGCAGGCAGCAGTCACGGGGGGACGCTGTGGCTTGCGCAGCATTCACTCCACGCCATCCCAGGCGCAATCAAAATTGGGTTTTCATATCGGCTTCCTCATTAGTTAGATTAATGATTCCACCTTAGTGATGCAGAAAAACAAGGATGCCTGGTCACTAGCTACCCCAACCACGCCCAATGCATTTGATTGTCCATGCTGGAAACCAGCAACAAGAGTATAAGGTTATTCTGTTTGGGAATGGCACAGCCAAATTTCACCCAGTGCACACTGGCCGCATCTAGTGTTTCTCTGTTCTCACCTATATTCGGAGCAACATATCCCTCATCACCCCATAGTTACCACTTTTTGGACTCTCGGCACCTTGAGGCAATGACTTTTTCCACGTGCTGACCAAGATGGGGCCCAACTTGGCTGTCCTCCAGCCTTTAACATAATACAGAGGAGTTTAATAAAAATCAACAACCTTCAGTGAAACACCATTGCCCACAAATACCCCAGCGACTCACACCTCAGCGTACGAGCCGTCAAAAAAGACACACAAGAAGCTTTATGGCAGGACAAACCATGTCCCATATTCTTTGAATGGGCTTCATATTATAAATCACCCATGAAGGTGATAAATGCGTGCACTTAAAACAAAATACATGCTCTGCTCAACGAGGCTGTTCAGCATAACAAAGCTGCCTGAGGGCAACTGAGCTAAAATAAGTGTATTGCTCTTATTGGCATTTTTTGCGGTCTAGATGAGCGCACAGCAGCAGGGTTTCCCAACCCACCGCTCGGTTTCTGCTTTACCCTGCAAGATCTCCCTGCCGCGTTGGCCTGAATAAATGCAGAGAGCAAATGGCCAGGCAGGTGCTCTGCACGCAGCGACGGGCGGTGGGACGGGGCTGTTGTACTTGGCATGCAAGGCTCGCCACCCAAGCAGACTCTGCAAAGCTTATTCCAGGCAGTTAGCGACACTTGTCCTTCTGTTACACTGACTCCCTTCCTAACACCTTCATCTCATTACCTGGAAGGTTACATTTTACAGGAAAGATAATTATCTGATTCTGTCAGCTTCTGTTTGATTTCTGTATTCCATTCCAGCGAGATTTTTCTTATAACAATGACTTTGCTAATGGACAGTCCTCCCTGCTGCCCATTTATAACACCTTTCCTATTATACCTGCTAGACGAGGTCTGACACTGCACAACAAACATTACTGAATTAAACCTTAGCTGTAAAGTAAGCAAGCCTTATTATACCCAATTTTACAGTTGGGTAAACTTACATACTGGAGACATTTAAATGACTTTCCACAGCATTACAGAATGAGTCGGTGAAGGCACAGCGCCTAGAAAAGTCCAGCTCTCAGTCACTTGCTCCAGGCCCCCCTTTGAGAAAACAGATTTATTAAGCATGTGGTTAATGTTAAGCTTATGAGCAAGAGGGCATTAAGCCATTACAAAGCTTGCTTCCTTCAACGTGCCAAAAACCTGCTGCCAGCCAGCAATGACAGGATATTAATCGTGCCTTCCACCATCCCCATGGTCAGAAGGCAGCGGTGATTTATCGCTTTGCAACAAAAGGATGTGACATTCACGGCTTCTGACACAGAAGTGGAGGAAAGCACACTGGGTCAGGGGACGTTTGGGGCCTGTTTGATCCCAAAACTTAAAGGAAAGCTGCAGCAAAGCACGCAAAGTGATAAAAAGTGGTACTGTTGTCAGAAGCAGGACAGAGTGTTTTGCAAAATTCACATGTTCCTTGTAGGGATGCCAGCCATCCTAGGATTTGCTTTCCTTTAAAAAGCACCAGTCTCCAAAGATTAGCTAACTAATCTGGTGTAGGCACCCATGGAGTCAACCGCTCAGAGGTGACAGTCATGTCTGTGGTGGCCTTGGACATGCCACCGGCCAGAGGGCTGCCAGGGACCAGCTCAGCCGGTGGAACTGAGCCTGAACCTGCAGCACAGCCCAGCAGCAGAGCACAGAGACTTACTTTTCCATACTCCCCCCTCCTGCTGCAAGACTATTAAAATCCCAACTTTTTCATTACCATCCTTTCTGATTACCTGGCTGTCTGTAAACAGATGCATTTTCCCTTCTAAGTGCCCAATTCATCCTCTTAGTTTCATTCGATAGTGCTGCCATCTCGCCTTTTTCACATCGCAGGTCACGGAAGTTGCAATTACGTTACAAACATTGGATTGCCGTTATTGGCAGAACAAAGCAGAAGGAGCTGGTGGTGAAGAGAAGAGGGTTTTATTCAGTAATAACCAAGGCATATTAATAACTCTAGAGAGAATTGCACTAAATGCAAGTGCTGCGATGGAGGGAGGAGGAGACTCAGGGGCGTAGTATGTGATTTTCAGGGGTTGGGGGGCAAAGCCTGCAGGCCGGTTAGAAAATCAGCTGAGGAAAATAGTCTGCAGTGGGAAACTTTAAACTGAAATTATTCCAAACCCAAGAAACTGAGTCACTGGTGTATTTGGAAACTCCTTGAGGTGGGAAATTGCTCTTCAGCTTAACCTGGAATTTGCCATCAGACAACACGTGTGGAGCCGTGCTCTCACACCTCATTTTAGCAATAATTAATAACTGGAGAAATTGAGAAAACAAGAACTAATTAAACACAAAGAGAGGGGAGGCCACTGTACAACTGGAGTAGGAATACCAGGCCAGACTAGAAAGGAGTTGGGACTGGGTAACAAATTCATCCTTCAAGACGTCCCCTTTATGCCAGACCCCAAGCCCAACCTCTTGTCTGCAAAGCACTCGAAAAGAGGTCATGGCCCGGGAGCAGCGTTCCTTCCTCCTGGCTCTAGCTTACTTTCGCTGTTCTAATTGAGTTTTTGTGCTGAAAATACATTTCTTCCGGAGGAACAAGAAAAGGGCAGGACAAATCCTGGCTGCCTTCCAGGAAGCTCTAGTCATTTCAATATCATCCTGAGATTTAGACCTTAAAATGAATTATAAATGGACCAATTTTGCACTGCTTAATGGAGGCTTGTACAAGGCAGAGTGGGGATTCCAGGTCTCCCGCCAGCTGGGACAAAAGCCTTAGAGGTACCATGCGTTTCATAACTTGGGAAAAACTCCTTTGGGACTCCTTATCAGTAAATTCAAGGTGCCCACGAGCCAGATAGTCCTCTCACTTACACTGGCATAAGCCCGACATACATTCACTAGCCCATGTGGAGGGAGGGAGGGAAAGGAGAGGCGAGGAGAAACCAGGTCACAGTGAGAACTTTGGGGGTCTGCAGAGAGGGGCTGTGGTGAACCCCACTTCGTTTTTTAACCAAATCCAAATGTAGATGGGCAAAGGATGCTTACGCAAACAGCAGCTCGGAGCTTGAGCTCTCCCTTCTCTTTCCATGACACTTGCTGAGCTGGGTTTAACTAACATCCCCAGAATTTTGTCACCCAACAGGACCGTTTGGGATGGGTGAGGACACTGGCAATATGTTAAACAGGGCTGCATCTTTTGTCTGAATCACTCAGCGCGCGCCATTCCCACAAACTTCTGCCAGATCTGTGAGACCAGCACTTCAGAAATAATAATGTATAAGTTATTCAGCCAAGGACAGCTGCCCATCATGCGGGACTGGCTCCTTTTCTCCCCATTTCAGCAGCTGCTGAGGAAGGACAAGCACCAACATGCTCTTTGCTCGCAAAAACACCCGGGGAAAACTCCCCTTGCTCAGTCCAGATGACATTGCACCCCACGTCGGAGTTGTGACATTAAAACTTTCTCAATGCATATTACATAGAGACAAAGGAATGAGCTGTATTTCGTCACGTGAACTTTACAACCAGAAAAACCAAGCACGTGTCGGTACCGCTGCAATTTCATCTGCTCTCTGGTCTCCACAGCATATGGTCTGATGGTGCTATTCCATTTGCTGTCCCTGGGAGAGCCGTTTGAAATGGAGAGAAATAGCATGGTACATTTGAGTTTATGGGGTATTAAAAGGGCTACAGTGAATGGTAGCCAAGGCACCGAAGTGAATTATTTATAGTGCAATTGCACTTTCTCCTAAACTACCCTTCAGACGGGTCAGGCCTCGGACATTCACATTAAGGTCTTGTTAAATCCAAAGAAGCCAAGGCTGTATCCAACAATGCAGACACCCGAGTTTTACATTAAATTGTGTTCAAGTAAAATTCCTTCAAAGTAGCACTCTGAGAATGACATTACTCAGTTCTCGGGTTAGGGGCAGACACGGATTTTATGGAAACCTCCCTTCATCTAATTTTTTCCCCTTTTTGGGTGGGATCTCCTAACGTACCATGATCTCTATATTTTCAAAATGTTAGGACAAAAACAGACTCCCTTTTTTTCCTCAGCAATACTGAGTAGAAGAGTTAGCTAAGGGATCTCTCTGAGCTCAGGTACCAGCTAGGTCCATGAAAATCTAATTTGCACAGAAAAATGGCACCAGTTCTGCACTGCAGAGCGCTGCAGTGATTTGCTGCATCATTTTTATGCTGTTGCGATGTAGACCTTGCGGTTTGCAGGAAAAGATGTTAGCCTTCCCAGGCTGGCAATGAAGTTTTTAGGCTGGAGGAGATCTCCCCTAACCGATGCAGAACCCAGACACTGCTCAGCACCCTGCGGAGCCCTCTTTTTTTGTGGGTAGAGTTTGCTTTAGCCAGGCTGGTAGAAAAAACAAAACCTAACAGCCTAGCAAATTAATCAGAGCTCTCTATGACAAAGGTACTACAGAAAAGGGATCAGAACAAACCCTTAAGCATAGTCAGGCTGCAATTCTCCAGGAAACACTAATATTAAAGACTTACTTCTTAGCCTACATTTTCTATCCAGTTAAGGCTGGTGACGGGTGTTTCAGATCCTTTCCTCGGGGCGCAGTTTCGTGGTTAGAAGAGGTTAGATTGCACGGTTGGATTTTGGAGCAGGGCTGGAAATCACCGCTGCCCTCCTGTCCTCGGACTCCCAGGCACCCTGCACAAAACCCCACCCCAGCTGATGGGTGCCCAGCTCGAGGGACGCGAGCAGGACGTTGGCCACCCGGGCTCTTGCACTATGGAAAGACGGTACCCCGCTATTCCTGGTGATGAGCAGCCGCCGTGCTGCGCGCTCCTCCTCTGCCTTGGCCGTAAGCAAGTAGAGCAGAAACACCGTCTCAGCAGCAAACTAATGGGTACATATTTTTATGAGACTTGATAGCACTTTAATTGATTTTATTGCAATTTATGGCATTTGCATAATGATGTGAGTCAATATGAAGATAGTGAAGCAGGAGGTTATAAAAAGCATTTCAGAGTCTCATTCTCAGGGAGCTCAGTCCAATCCCACTATTTTAAGATTTCAGTTTTCTTATTTTTGGTAACGCAGTTGTTTTGCATAACTTTCTGAAGCAAGTAGCAGCATTCTGACAACATGCTGACTAGCAATAGTGTCTGACAGTGCTACCTAGGAAATATCTGATATCAACTGATTGAATTAAATCTCTAATTACAGGATTTTTAAATGAAGAAATCAAATTTACATTGTTAAATCCCTCTATCAAGGACTTCTCAATCAAACCAACTATCTTATTTAGCTAATAGTCACAGAAGAGGTACCACTCGTTTAGGCCAACTCATTGCGTTGCTCCTTTTTTCTTTGCTCTCCACGTTTAAGCGGTTGCAGCCAGGAGAAGCGGTGCCACCGTCCTGCTCTGGCCGAGCCGCCTGCCTCCACCAGCTCCGCCCGGCAACTTAAGCTGTGCTCTTGCACCGGAGGCACAGCCCATCTCACCCATCTCCAAAGCACCAGACACAAAGATGATTAGCGGGGCAATATTATGACTTAAATGCAACTGAAGAAGGTCTTGTTATCTGCGCGCAATTCCTTAGATTAAACTGTATGGAAGAATTAAGATGCTCAGTCAATGCAACGGGGATCCATTTGAATGGAAAACTTATAGGTAAGTAAAAGTAAGATTGTCATCGTTACTAGAGAGGGTTTTTTCCAGCACTGACGGCACAGCAGTCGTGATCTATAACCGCATTAAAAGCAGCGCTCAGCAAACAAAGCTTGGCCAGCATCACACAAAGTGACTGCTGTAAATGGGAGTGTTGCCCACAGACACCTCATCTGATAGGGCTTTCTACCTTGGCAAAAATCAAACAGCCCCCTGAAGGATCGGTTTCCGTCGCGCATTACAATCCACTGGCTTCATTCCCTTCACCATCCACGGGACTAAACAAGGAGATTTTTCTTGTTCTCCTAATGGACTCCAACAAATGTGAATTGTTGGGATGAGAATTCTAATTATAACAAATAACAAAAAAAGCTGTAATTAATGCTTGTTAACAAACTTGTGGAAGTAATTAGACTACCTTTCAGCAGAAAACTTTACATCTATTATTATTATTATTATTGTTGTTATTATTATTAAATATGATCCTTTCTAGACCCTCCTGCTTCTCTGGGTCCTGTCCCACATACAAACATGCAACAGGCCAGATTTTCAGTAAACTCAGCCAGTACTTCCAAGGCCACATTACAGCCCAGGGATTGCTATTTTAATACCTAATACTAATATTTTAATACTAATAATAAAAAGTAACAAAACATGAAAGAAGATGTAGGAATTAATCAAGTCTAAATCAAATCAAAGTAATTGTTTGTTTATTCAAATGCATAAATACTGGTTTGGTGCTAACAGCAAACTGGTAGCAGCTAGAATACGGCGTTCTTTGAAAGTAAAAGAAGCAAAATCAAGCCTTTTACGGTACAGTCTTTTTTTAGTTCCTCCATAGCTGGAATGACACCCAAGAAAAGAACGCATGTGATCCGTAATCCATGGCTTGCTCTAATGGCCAAAGATCATGTTACCACTTTGCCTGGCGCTGCAATGGCATCAGCTGGGCAGCGAAAAGCTGTCAAAAAGCACAAAGACGGGACTCACGGTATCCATGGGTGAGAGGAGGAGGGCAGTGGGAGACCGTACCCCCGCTCTGGGAGCAGGAATGGGGAACAGCCCAGCCCAGCAGCAACCCTACAGCTCCCGCAGCCCGCCGGAGAACCCCCCAGCCAAAGCCCAAGCAGGGACTGGCCGGGGCTCTGCCCAGCGGGTCTAGCACGGGGGGAACAGGGCTCAGCCCACCGTGCAGCCGCTCATGCGTGGCTCTCAGGGGACAGGGCAGAGCCCCACAGTAGGCAATACCTCTGTTCTGGCCAGCTCACTCATTTTTGTTCTTGCAGCTTCATATGATCAAATGCTGTCCCAAATAAAGCTGCCATCTCAATTAATTATAGAAATTGAGTAAAGCCGCGAACTAATACTAGTCAATACTTGGACTTTCTTTCAACTGACAGTCCAAAAACACTTTTAATTTAATAATCCTCACAGAAGCCGTGTGATCTAAATGGGTTTCATTACACTCCTTTTACAGATGAAAAGTGCAGGGACAATAAAATAAAGTCACAAACCCCCATAAGGCTGACTTCAGGTTAGGTCGTTTGGCAGGAAGGTAGCTGGGAGGGAAAGCAGAAACCCTGACCGAGAGGGAGGGAAAATCTGATCCACAGCTCTGAGACGGGAGCATTTCTCCTTCCTGCCCCCTCGGAGGGGACGAGAGGCTCAAGTCATTACATGCTACAATTGGGTGTGCATGCACTCTGCAAGATAAAATCACATCTACAGATGGTCTAGACAAAAAAACAGCTAATTTTAGCTTAGACAGAACCTCCTGTATGTATCTGGGGGAATAAAATTAGATGCACTTTATGTACTTTCTAAATTATCAAGAAGAGCTTACTCCATAAATAAATATCAGCCAAAACCTCATCTTATGCTCTATACGATGCAGTTCAGTATTAAGTTTTTTTCATGAAATGTCACAAGTAGCAAAAAAGCATATTTCTTTTTGTACATCTACACAGACACATTTAGAGCTGGATATTTTTTGTCTATCTTGTAAAATCCCATTATCACACAGTAATGTGTCCCTAGTACCCTTTATAGATTATTTTTCTGCTTTTCCAATTCTGTTAAATAATTAGTGGTAATTGCCCTAAGCAAATGGTTACCAAGCAATCCAATACTGTCAGTAAGCAATTTGTGCTTTTGCGATGCCCTTGTCTTCACATGTTTGTGTCAGCGGAGCCCAGGAGAGGACAGTCAATATGAACACCTACTGCTCCGCTCTCCAGATTCATGGAGGCAATTAGCAGGAGGATTTGCATCAAAGCCCACCGGTTTTGGCATAGGTGCCACCGGAGAAAATGGGGGCAGGAGCATCAGGGTGAAGGATGGGGCTGCCTAGCTCTGCCGGGCTCTGTGCTGGGCGCTACTGGGGCCAGGGAAGAGGCAGAGGCACCATCGTCCTGTGCTGCCTGCCAGGAGGTGGTGGGTTGTCCTCCATCCCCAAACTTGTACCTGGTGTGGTCGGACAAGCAAAGAAGTCTGCGGACAAGAGCTAACAAGTTGGTAGATAAGAAGGTAGAAAAGACCGTACTCTTGGGAAGCAGGTCTAAAATGGGCATCTGCAAGACAGCATCTCCAGAAGGGACAAGGAGGAGGTGAGTGGGAAGAGGCTGTATCTGAAGAGAGATGCTTCGCACCCTTCAGCATGAGCAACAGCTGAATTTTCCAAAACAACCATGAAAGCTTCCAGCCTACATACTTATTTCTCAAAATATCAGATTCCCTGTCAATAACTGAAAAAGCAGTGCTGTGGTTCTCCTCTGCATACCTGTCTCGTTAGTCCAAAAATTTTTGTGTTACTGTTTTATAGTGCTTGCGCAAGCTAAAAATAAAAACAAAATGGTATCTTTTGGTGAGAGTCCAAATGTACTGTGCTTACCCCAAACACGCCGAACCCCAAAACACGGTATGTGAAAAGAAAACCAGATATTTATTATGCGTGTGGCATTGCCATTCTGCACGTGGTGCATTGGCTCCCAATTACGCAGCCCAGAACCGACTGCGTTGGCTGCTTTAAAGAGCCCAAACGTTCAGTGTCGAACATCTGAGATTTTCAAGCCTGCTCCTTGGAGTAACAACAGAAAAATAATGTTAAAGGCTATCAAGTCTTTATGCCATTGTATACAATGCAAGAAATTCAGGCTTACCTGGAATACCTCTTCTCTGGGATTAATTATTTTTATTAGGGACAGTGATCTTCAGGTTCAGTCTCAGCAGTCAGCGGGGGAGAATGGTAAGTACAGCCTGTTACACTCCAAACAAAAGGCAATTTGCGGCTTTTACATAGTGGTATGCAGAATAATGATACTGTTTACGCTATTCAGTACCTTTCATATGAAGAATTTGAAGTTCTTTGCAAACAGTAACTCTTAAAAATCCCTCCTGTGGGACACTTTACCTTCCCTTTACGGATAAGTGAGGCAAAAGCTGTGTTCAACTTCTTCGGACAAGGCTGCTGAAAGTGATGGTGTCCCCGCTGTGATGAGAAGTTGCGATGCCAAATCGTGGCTCAGGCTCCCAGGACGACTTTTAAAATAATGCATATCCTTTGTTTATCACTATCATTTTATTATTTAATTCCTCCATACTCTCACTTGTTTCATGATCACTTTTTCCAGGTGTACAAATTCTAACATTTTAACAGTTTACTAGAATATATTAGCACTATTAGTACTTACATAGCCTGGATTTTCAGCACTGCCATGTGCTACTTTAATTTATGTTTTGACCCTTCAGCTCTTCAGAGATGAAAATCAAAACCTTCTGAATCTACTGAATAAATTACTGTCTTTATAATAAAGATATGACTAATATAATTCTAGTCAATTCAGAATATTCTGAAGTATTGCTCATGGCACCGCTTCTGGATAAAAATAAATGTTCAAACGATTTCATACTTCAGCATACTGATATCTCTGTGATGCATCATCCTGGATCCACATAATTATGAAGTAAAACTAAAGTGTATTTTAAAAGACCTTTTTCTCATTTCTCATATATGTAAAAGTCTCATCACTCATGCATGCACGATCCCTGTAATTGCAGAAGTGGCATTGTAGCATTGCTGTTTTGACAGCGTATTCTAAGCAATTTTTCATTCTCAGGGAGATTATTTTTTTCTTTTCTTTCTCTTTTTGTTTTTTTTTTAAGACAAACCTAATAACCCATTATGTATTGCTTCTAGCAACATCCAAAATAGTAACAATTAAAGGGAAGCTCTCTCCCAGCATTGCTGTGCCATCCACCAAAGCAGAGACGCCCAGGCGGGAACGACCTGGATTAAGGACAACCAGCCCTGCAGTCCAGCAGACTTCACCGAGCTCAGATCCCACCTCAAGGGCAAAGCAACTGCAGCGCTGACCAAGACAAGGAGAAAAAAAAAAAACAACCAGAAATAAGGAGGTGGCCAGGCACTGCAAGGCTGCCTTTGCACCCCAAAGCCAGGGCTGCCAGGCTGCGAGGGCAGCGCTGCCCCGGGAGCCTGCTGGGGTGGCTGGGTAAGGCCACCACCGCTCTCCCACCGCAGCCCTCTCTCCCGACACTTTTTCTTCCCTTCTGCGTGCTGGCATGCTCATTCGTCATACCTGTCCAAACCTCCTCTTTGCAGAAAGGCGTCGGATGCATGCCTGCCTGCTCTGCTTTTCCTAACTGCTGCATAGTACAGAGCCCCAAAAACTGGGGGGGTGGGAGCAGAAGCACCCCCCTCTCCAGTGCTGGTGAAAATCAAGGCACAAATTACCGTTCCTAATGATGCTGGGCCAAGGCTATAGCACCTGAGAGCCCACCTCCCCACCGAGCATCCTCGCTACCCCCGGCCCAGAGTTGCGAGGTATCAGGATTTGGCCATAGTGCCACTCTGATATAGGTTATCTATCTACCAAAACCACCCATCTAGAAAGATATTACCAACTATGCAGCACATCAGGCACAGAAAGTGGGCATTATTTCATTCTGATAAGTATTTTACAGCCGTATGTCCAATCTCGCTTTTGGATTTCAGTAAAATCTTATCAAAATAAATAAGTCATTTATATGCAGGATCGTATAAACACTCTCCACTCTGTCTTTGTCTTCCTGAGCAACTGGCAGGCTACAGTTGCCTCTCGGTTACCTGGATAAGCAGATTGCTAATATAACCAGTGTGTGTGATAATATTCCTAAAGCATCGTTTTACAAAAGGGCAAAATTATTTGACCCAAATAGGTCCCAAAATGCTTTATGTGTTACTGTTGATAGAAATCTCTCCTGCCTCTCACGTTAGCATAAATGAAAAAACAACTACAACAAAAGCCCTTCAAAATACGTTTTTAAAAAAAAAAAAATCTGCAAATCTCCAGAAATTACTTTCTCACTGGCATGAGCAATTTTGACCTCATCATAGGTCTGAGAAGTTCTGGTTCTCATTTTAGAAACTGCTCAGATCTAGAAACATCTGTTTTATCTGAAGTTTGAAGTGCCAGATCAGTCCCCAGCTCACGAAGCACTACGAGGGAGATTTGCAGAAGTGTTTAGGTGCCTAAAAATGAAGATAGGCACCTCATGGGATTTGAAATGAAAGGGAACTAGGCTATTTTTGTCAGCCTCTGTAAGAATTCGTTTTGGCTTTGTTACAGGCAGCAGCACAACCAACATCTCCATCACGTTCCAGCACAGATAGTCCAACACCCACTGACGGCTGCGTCCCTGCGTGTTCATCACGGTCCGTGCACTAAAGCTGGTCCTTCAGCCACGTGGCTTGGGGACAAAGTGGAAAAACATGGGAGTGGCACATATCCAGTAGAGTCCTCGAGCTTTATCATCTCTGCAGGAGATGCCCTGAGAGGCCACTGCCATTGCAAAATGGAAACCCTTGAAGATGCGCGCTGCATACATGGGTCATCATCTTCAGCAGGTACTCCATTAATGGGTTCTGGGGGCTGACAGCACATTAATCTCTTGACCAAAGACTGAGACTCATTTCACCTCATCCACAGACATGCAGATAGCCTCTAACAAGTCAAGATGGAGCAGGACATTGGCTTTCCTTTCCATCGTCCCTGACCTGCTATCTCACCCCGCCTTCGAAGCGCTCCTGCCAGCCAGCCGCTGCACAGCACAGGCTCCCTCTCGTGCACCAGTTAGTACAGAAGGTGACTCTAGTGGGGCACAAGACCTGAAAATCCCACTGCAGCTTCATCTGTGAGTCAACTCCGAGAAAAAGCTGTCCAAGTCTTTGGCAGGAATTATGTACTTGTGTGGTAACCGTAACAATACTCACTACCGACTCATGGTCCCATTATTGGCTTGGGTTGGAGTTTGTGTAGCATCAAGTCATAAGCCCTCCACTGCCTTTCTACTCCAGCACATCGGTGAGGCATTGTCAATCAAAATCAGCTTAAAATAATGAAATGCCTCACTTGCGTTAGGAATACAAATTCAGCTTAGGAAAAGGCGAGGCTGTGCAACGAAACCGTGGGTCAGGGAAAGCACACGGGCACTGGTCGGTGCTGTGCTACCCCAGGCAGTGGGGCACGTTCCCCGTTAGTTCAGGGCACCCACTTTGCACTCAGGGTGCACCGCAGACTTGTCGTAAGAAAAGCGGCCTTTTTCCCCCCTAATCTAATTTAGATTTCACCCTCGAGGATGCCAGTTCACTTTCTGCTCAGCCCGGACACTGAGAACAGACTAAGCAGCATCTCATTTATTTCACACCAGGTTTGTTCCTTGCTCTCCGTGCCCAAGAACAGCCTTGCGATGTCTGCTTTGCTCTTTGGAAACGTCCACATCCGCAGCCCAAAACCCTTCTCCTTTTTCTAATGGTTGACAACAGGTCTGTGCCTAAATCCAGGGCCTGTGCCAAATGGCGCTGAGTTTGCATTACAATCAGCTGGCCGAGAGATCGTTATTTCTGTTTTATCTTCCTCGCAATGTGTGCCACAGTCTAGAGACAGAAGACGGGCAGCGAGGAGCCCTGCATCCCAATCAGGGGTCTGGCACGCAGCGGCTATGTGCGGAGAATCCTGAACGTGAAAACTATAGCAATGCTAAGTGTGATTAACCTTCCCTTTCCCTACCCTGCAGTCTCCACCGAGGCAAATTTGTACATGCTTAATTTTCATTAATAAAATCAGTATGTACGCACTTGCACATGTACCGCTGCAAATTAGCTAAAAAAAAAAAAAAAAAAAAAAAGTCAAGGCTGTGTGTGAGTCTCTTCCCCACAAATGGACTCTTGGAAAATATTTTCACTGGCTGTGTTTCTCTGAAGTTATTAGACCACCCAAGATCTTTGGCTGAAATGTTCAAATTCAGGTGCTAAACACAAAACAGTTCAGTTCCAGATTTATGTGTAAATAAATGGCCTCATTTTTTAAAAGCTAAAACCAAGAGATCTCAGAGTTACGTTAAAGGCAGCATTTAAGTGAGAAAAGAGTTTCTCTTAGCTTTTATTTTTTGTCATTGTTGTAAGCCTTCTGCAGGAAGGGTTTTTGTCGTTGGCATAATGATATTTAATAAACCATAATGTCACTAGGTTTTTAACGAGGCTGGTCTGAAAAGCTCTATTCCTTTATTCCTGCATTTTCTTAATGAAATAAACTTTGTTCTCATCCTGTCGTCTTTGCTGGGGTTTTTCGTCTGCTGTTCAGCTATTCTTGAGCTTTTCAGCCCATTTCATAAGCTGCAATATAGACGTTGCCAGATCAAAAAAATGCTGCATTATCACCTCCAATTAAGCAATCAGGCTAAGTGAACTCGCCAGGGAACAGGAGAGTCTTTAGATCACTCAACCTGGTGTCTCCGCTCCCTTCAGCTTTAAATTTTCATTTCTTGGGTTGCCACAGGCAATTATAGGGACTTTATACTAGACAGAAATATTGCCGTCGGTTATCCCAGCCAGCTGCTGGGGCAGGGGGGGATTTCACTGCCCTCCAAGGCCAGCCCGGCTAGTCTGGAGGACACCCACAGCATGTCACACCTTCTTCTCCAAAAAAACCCACGCAACCAGACTATCCCAGTCCTCCACCAATGCATAAATAACTAAAGCTGCCGAGTTTTGTACGTGCAGCACTGAGCTTGGTCTGAAATATTAAGCCACGCGGGAGCAGCACGATGGGACGCACAGGGATGGGGAAAAGCAAAGCCTTTAGAAAACCATTGCCGGTCTCCAAAGGTCTCCAGCCACCGGACAGGGCAACGGCCGACCCCTCCGGCAGCGGGAGAGGGCTTCTGGGCAGGGTCAGAGCTGGCAACCGGCAGCCAGAAAATGCAATATTCCAGTCAATGGCAGTCTAGAGGATTAAAAACAAACAAAAAACAAAACAACAAACCACAGAAAAAGTATTTTACATCTCTTTTTTAAAATGGCCTTCAAAAGGGATCTCCTTTCTGGGGATTCAGCCCACACAGACCCTCAAGGGGGGCCCCGCTCCGGACATACACCACGTCTTGACTTTTTCCGTGGGAAGGAAAAGGGCAGGCAAAGCGTAGCATCGAAGACAACCGTAACACGCTGCGATCAAGTGTTTAAATCATATTCGGACCCTAAATAATTCATCAGGCTCAGAGCTGGATAACCAGAGGTGAGGCGCTGCGGGACTGGTGCCCAGCTCCGGGGAAGACACTTGCCCTTTGCAGAAATGAAGAAACCTTTTACAGCGACCGGAGGGTCGGGAGCCTTCTCCCTCCAGCAACACATAATGTCTATCTTAGCTAATATCTGAATTTCTTTACGTTAAGGGCTCAGAGGGCTATGCTGGGGATGCTCCTACCCGGGGAGCACCCCAAATGCACCCTGCGCTTTGCCCTCTCCTCCCCGGGGATGGCAGCACCCGCGTCTGATCCCGCTCTCACGGCGTGCAGCCTCCTTTCTTTAATATTAGCAGGGGTTTTAAATATTCCAGGGCTTTTCTTTGTAAAATTTATAAAATGCCAGTTCAAGTGCCATTCATGTTGAAGAGCTGCCTCTCACCATCAAGGCTTCTTGGACTAAACACAACAATATAACAAACATTGGCCATTAATAATTGAGAAAAACTCCTTCCCTGCATGTTATTTTTCATCAGAATGATGTGTTATTAGTTTATAGATATATATTTTTTAGCTGAAGGCTTTTTTGGCAGCAATTTGGCCTTCACAATAATGGACTTTACTGTATGTAAAGCCTTGGTAAAATAATGTTTTTGAGAGAGGCTCAATAGTGAATGAATCTGTTTTGGAGAGGGAATTTGCTTTACAGTGAAACAGAAAAATAGTGCCATCTTTTGGACTAACCGGCTCTGCCAGCAGCCTGGCTGGGTGTCAGGACGCCCGAAACCGCTTGCCACCTCCACAGCTGGATTTAGGTCTGGCTATTGCTGTCTCAGAAAGTCTCATTTTTCCTAAAACCACAATAATTTCTGGATTCAGTACATGTGCAAAGGAAAGAACATTTATCTTGGAGGTCAGGGCTCTGCTCTTCATTCTCCCTGCCATGCCCAGCTGCATCCATACTTATACCTTATACATATATGTGTTGGTGTGCTTGAAAAGCACTGCAACAACGAAACATCAAACTTTTTTCCCTGGGATCTCACTTAGCTGAGATTCCCGCTGTAAACCAAAGGGGCAAATACCTTCAGTACCTGAGCAGCATGGAAAGACTTACAGCTGTTTTACAAGCTTTTTCAGCAAAACCCACTTATATTAAAGAGAGTGCGGAGTTTTTTCCTCTCTCTCTCTCTCTCTCTCATGTATATCTCCATCAATCCAGCCAAGCGCTCTGTCGTCTTTTTGACGGTAGCAGCAGCCAAGTATTTAGCCAGCAGAAGGGCGTTTCGCCGCTCAGCTCCTCGCGCCGGTCCCTGCGGAGCCGCTCCCGCCCCTCGCTCCCTCTGTGAAGAAATCGGTTTCGGGGGATTTAAAACTGCTGATTTTCAGGCCCGGTTTGACAAATTGCCAGGATTAATTCCAGCGCAGGGCTCTGAAAATCAGGGGAGAGAATTTGAGCCTCAGCTCTACGTTCGATTGCCCACTGATTAAGGGTAGTAGTAGCTCAATAATCAACTACATATAAAGGTTATACTCCCAAAGCGCAACACATGGTATCGAGATATTTTGCATTCATCTCATAAGGATAAGTGTAGCGTTTAATCAGTACTTTTGCCTATACATCACCTTTTCCTTTCTGGTCTCACAAATGAGAATCTTCAAATACTTTCCTTTTTATTCTATAAAACTGACTTATTGGAACAATTTGGTAAATGTTTATCGTACCGAGAAAAGGACACACTTTGGAGTGCTTTCTCCGGACTAGTGAACATTACTGTACAGCACTGCATTTCACAATGTTATTTTTGTTTCCTAGGGTCATACAGAAAACAATATTCTAGTTTTGTTCCAGAGATCGGGAGTTATTTGACACAGAAAAAATCGTAGGTGAGCCAGCACCCAGACATGTCCTGCAATTAAGATCTTGAGTTATTGACTTTACATTGACATCAGGAAGTCTATTAAATGCTGCTGTGGGCAATATGTATTTGACATTGTCCAGGTGCACAACACACTGGCAAAGCATCCAAATGAATGACAAAACCCTACAGAGCTGCAAAAATACCCTCCAGCTACAAGAACGGGACAAAGCTACATCTTGATTAGTCAGCAAAGGCTGCTAACAGCAGTGATGGAGAGTCATCACCAAGGAAAATCTCTGTTCAAAGGCAGATGACATCTATTAAAAGGCCGCAAGAACCCAAACAAATAAATATGTATTGAATTATATAGATATACATATAGATATAGCTTAAAGACGAAACAATTGAAGGACAAAAGTCAACATGTATTTAATAGAGTCATTTCAACTGCTGAGCTCAGTAGAGATGTTCATATTCCATGGGGAAAAAAGACATGTTCCTTTACAATTTAGTTATCCAAACCCTCCCTTTTTATGCAGGCTTTTATTACGTTGTTTCTTAAGGCATCAGGGTGAGTTTGGCTTTTTGGTGGAGTGTTTTCTTTTTCCTTTTACACAGATAAGCTCATACGGGGAGTTTCCTCTGACCTTGGAGACATTACGGCTAGCTTAGCAATCATCTCGGATTTTATTCAAGCTTTAAAAGTGAGCAGGAGTGTTTGCACAGACATCACTGGGATATAGAGCCAGCTTCCGAAATGTTTGTCCTATAAAGACTCTAATGACATTGTGCCGGTTTTACTACTGCTACAACGCTAAACCGTATCACAACTGACACCAGACTTTTATATCTGTAATGACTGTCATCTGCCAGCTCTACCCAATGCCTGATTATCTTGCTTAACCTTCACTTCCCAGCAATTAGAAAAAGCAACATTAAAATTCCTCCCTAGGCATTTGCTTCCCAAAGACAACAATTTGAAGCTCCAAAACCGCCAGTAGCTTTTAAAACAACAGAAATCAGAAAAACTGAAATGCAAAAGGAAAGAGAGGAAACCCAAGCTGCATCAATAATTTAACCATTTCAGGTGTTGCACTCTTTATTTGTTCTTTGGCTAGAACATGTCCGATATTTTTTTTTTTAAAATACCTTTTAGAAGAGGCAGCATTTAAAAACCAGCTACACTGGGTTAAATGCATGATGTGGAATAAAATTGTAAACAACTCCCCTGCAAGCTCTACACAAACTTTGTGCCACAGGATCTTTTTGCTCGACTCACTGCGCATTTGAATTTCATGAACATGAATGTAAGAGGTGTTTCTTCTGGGGGATGGAAAAAAACCCAGATAGAGATCAAATATTGTTCTGGTGCATGGCAAATATCATCAGCCTAAGTGGAAAAGGAGCTTACTGCGGATCCTGTCCATAAGGCAAGCAAATTCCCTGCAGCTCACAGAAGATATTGCAATGTAAAAGGATTGCATTCTCTACCCAGGATTTATTTCTCTAGGAACAGAAAAGAAACTCTTAATAGCTGCTGAGGTCCTCCACCACTTTCAAATCTCACATTTACAGCTCTCACCCGTATGACCACTGAGAACTAGCAGCAGGGAATGAACAGTAATGTCATTTTAGCCCAGCACCAGTTCGTTGTAGCTCTCTGCCTCTTCAGTTTAAGAAGCCTCTTCACAGGCAGCAGACGATGCTGCACACAAACCTCATCGCTGAGCTGCCGCAGCAATCATCAGGCTCTTGTGTAGTGCTCTGGTTGCCTTTTAAAAAAATTCTGCTTACAAACAGAAATTTTAAGAACAGGGTAACACATCTAAGTGGCTTTAGGAACCTCAGTTCCCATCTTCAGACGTGACTTCGTCTTTCAGACCAGAAGTGCTGAAGTGCCTTAGGATGCAGATCAGCAACGACAGGGACGCAGAAACCACCGTCCTCCCCCGAAATCTAACACAGGCAGCTACCAAGACCAAGTACATTTTGGAAATCCACTGCACGTCCCAAAAGACCTGACAGGCGTTTACTTTGATTTGACTCTGTGGCCTTTGGGAACCCACACGGACTCAAACACCGGGGAGAAACTCAAGTTACCTGTTGCCTGCGGAAATTCGTCTGATACCTGACCCTCAGTGATCAGCCTCGTGCTTCCCAGGAGGCTGGCCAGTTTTGACACCAAAGCAATGTCAGTTTAGTATTATTGCTCCCAATTCCAAAACCTCCATCAAACCATAGTACGGCACAAGCAACGGGAAGGGCTTTCTCCTTTTGCTGTGCCATTTGTTGCCTTATCACCCTCCCTGGCTAATGTCTGAAATTGAGACAACAAAATCAAAGCGGGGGAACACAACCCAAAACCCTGAAGTGCGTCAAAACAGATTTTACTTTGTCATTGAAACATTTGATTTTTGTGAGAAGTAGAAACAGTATTTAACGATAGTGCTCCATGACGTTGAACTGCGCTAATTCTCCTTGACAACTTAGCTAAGCACATTACAGCCTCGCCAGAAACGGTGCAATTCAGCTGTCCCTCCCTGCCCCTTCCAAAGCGGAGCTAAATCAGGAAAACCTTGACATATTGGCACCTTACTCACTGCTGCTTAACCTGGAATGTATCTGGAGCAAAGCTACCTGCAGATCTTCCAGGAGAGGCTGCTTTTCTTCAAGAAGATGCCAGTTGGTGCCAAAAAAAAAAAAAAAAAAAAAGGAATGAAGATTAGAATCCTCCTAATTTTATTAGAAATGGCTTAGCATCCTTCCTCCTGCTGTTTGAGGACAGACCATGGATGGGCATGGTGAGCAGGTAGGGCACTGCGGAGGAAATCGGTCCCAGCTCCCGTGTCCATTCCCCAGCTCCCGTGTCCATTCCCCAGCTCCCGTGTCCGTTCCCCAGCTCCCATGTCCGTTCCCCAGCTCCCATGTCCTTCCCCAGCTCCCGTGTCCATTCCCCAGCGGTTGGCAAGTCCAAGAGTTCGGCGTTTCCTCTTCGCTTGTCAAAGAGGCCACGTACACGTATGGCCTCGTTCTCCCACAGCACTTAATATTCACACTTACAGTACTGACACGGTGATAGAGCTCAGCAATTCAGGCTCCAGTGTTTCTTCGATCCTTTGCAATAAGCAGAACAACTATGTCGGGCTTAATGATATTTCCAAGCGCTCGAGCTGCCTGTCACTGAATTATTGATCTGAAGAATTCAAGCTGGCCACACATCATTTGCCCATTGAAAAAATCTGGCACGCTGTTGATGCTCGCCGCATGCCGTCCTGGCTGCCAGAGGCATCGGCGGTGATGGAGCAAACGCCCCTGCCCGGTACCCGGCTGCCATACAAAGCAGAGCCAACCCAAAACCAAAGTCAGCGGCAGCACCACAGATAGACCTGGGTTAACATGCACCACGAGTCTTCCTCCCACAGCCACTTTTCTTGCTTGACAAGACTAGATGAAACATTTAATGATGCCCACAAGTCATTCACTTTTCCATTACTCTTACACACACACACCCCCGTGTAAATACCTGGTATCAAACACTGGCGCACAGGCCACAGCACTGAACTTCTTGAACTGCCAGGTTAGCCGTCTGTAAAAAAATATTTCAGATTAAAAAACTAAACCAGAGCATTTCTCCATCTTCCCAGCCTTTGCTGCGGCTGGTTAGCAGCGAGCCTTCTGTGCCAGCACTGCCGTCCATCGCGGATCTGCGCGGTGCCAGACCACAGGCTGGGCTCCTGTATTCCCACGCAATAATAAATACTGCAAATAAAACACGTCCCGCAGCTCCCAGTTTTGAAGGCCAGGGCTGTGCTGCATGTTTAATTCCCTGCGCGGGTCCAACTCACACCTTCCAGGGTGACATTCACGAGTTCAAACAACGAGGGCACTTGACAGCGAGTGCCAGCGCTGCCGTCCCCGTCCCCGCTGCCGGGGCTCCCTCTGGCCGCAGGTGACATTTCCATGTGGCAGGAAAGGGCACGGGTAATGGAAGCAGCAGGTACTGAATTTTTTTGGTGCGTATTTTCCCTAGGCTTGAGGAGGAGATCTTTATTTATGCCATATTTAGTCTTTTTAATTGGCTAATTTCTAATTGACCAGGTTTCTGCACTTCTGAAAACCACACTGTCACCAAAGGCCAGATTTTTAGTTTTAAACTGTATAATTGGCTGACAGTTATGTTGTTTTTAATATGTGCTTCAGTCACTAAGGGCTTTTCAAAGTAGCAAAGGTTTTACAGCAAAGTCAGTCGACAAAGCGCCTCCCCCTCGGTCCCTCTGCAGGGAGACCTGCGCTGGAACAGCCTCCTCCAGAGAAAGGGCAGCAGAAATCCAAGAACTTTCTTAGCTTCTGCTGCTGCTATTATTTTTAAAAACTTTGCTTTGCTGATGATACACAAGGTACTCTAACACCAGCCGATTTCTTCCACCCATTACTGGCCGGTAGCATCATTTAATTAAGCTGGGGCAGAGGCACGCGTCCCCTGCGACGGACACCACCGACGGAGACGGGGTAAAAGAACAGCTTCACTCCCCACGCTGCTCCTGCATGTCCTTGGTTATTTGTTTGCTCTTCCTGATGTCAAACATACTGTTGGAAAAAACATACGGCCTTGTTTAGAAGTCACATCTCCAATTACATTTAATTACTACTGCTGTAAAATCGAGGGTGACTTCTATTAAATTTAATTGCTTCCCTCTGCAGATGGCAAAGGCGGATGGCCGAGGTGTGTCTCCCAGGCACCGTGGCTACTCAGCGAGAGACACTGAGTCACGGCATCAGCGTGATGCCTCTTGTCGAGCCGAGCTGAGAGGCAGGGCGCGATGCCGCAGCCCCGCGGGGCGAGGGAAAGGACCACGCTGCGGGTGACAAGCCCTTGCAGAGAGCACGAAAGCCTGCCTGGGCACCGCTGCCCGGCACGAAGCTGCAGAGGCAAGAAGAGTTTTCAGCATCCCACCATGCGACGGCTGGGAAATAGCACAGACGAAACAACCCGCGCAGTATCCACAGGGTGCCAGGGGCATCTAATCACGGGGTGCTGCTGCTCCTCAAAACCTCCGTCGCTTGCAGGAGCAGCCCGGAGAGCCAGCGCTGGGACAGGCGCCTGCACGGCACCTCCCGGGCTTGGCTCAGGGTGAAGGCACCAGCAGGCACCAGGTCCTGCCGAAACCTCCCTGCACCACCCCTCTGGTCCTCCAAACAGGAGCCCAGCACGAGACCTTCCTCTCCGTCAGCTTTACTACTAATACGGAAAAGAAAACGAGAGAAAGCAAAGGAGGCATCGCATTGCAGCCAGGCGTTAGCGCTGTGTGTTCCCCAAAATATGATACACCGAGGTGGAGACAAGGTGTGCTCATAATCCTGGGCAAGCAGGTCATGACGGTCTCCACCAGCCTCTGATATCCCAGAAGGGTTTTTCCCAGGTTTGCAGCAGGCTTCCCCGAGGCTCGTTAGCCGTAATTCCCAGAGGACAGGTAAAACTCCGGCGCCTTCCCGGGAGGGTCAGCGCTGTCAGCCACCTCCTCCCTCGGGGAGCCATGAGTTTTGCCGTGCGTCAGCATCCTGCTAAACAGCGAAGGGGACTTCTGCTGCTCCAAACGCACTTACTGTCCCCAGGACTATTGCATTGTGGCATTGTTCAACACAAGTCGTGTTTACTAATAAATGAGTTTGAATTTATAATAAACTTGATGGTGCCTAACTGATAGGTCTAAAAAAAAGCCAATTATCTGACACTCTCAGCTATGATCCTAAAACAGATGTTTGAGTATATAAAATTATGTTGTGAGGTTTGAAATTGCAGATACAATTACAACCTTCATCTTTATTGCTGCTCATAAGTGTTAAATGCAACCACATCTACATCTGAAATTCAGTTATTACCATTTTTCTTCATCTCTCCCAAGCCAAGATTGACTTGCAGCATTGTCACACTGGTAATTACTCTCCTCCTCTGATGAATACAGGGGAATGAACAGAAATGTTTGTGGAGCCCATTTAACATTTGTCTCGTACAAACAACGTGGTTCTTCCTGCATTTCTGGGAGTGTTAGCTCACCCAGAAAAATAAAAGTCTTCAGGGCAACACCCTGGGGAAAGACGTTGTGCCTTCAGGTTGATGGGGCTGCGGGAAGCCAGCGCCGGGGGCCAGCAGCCCAGCAACAACGAGAGCCGGGGGGAGGTTAAATAAATACGGGTCTTCATTTCCTTCCCACTTTTTCTTTTTTTTTTTTAAAGAATACTTTTTATAGCTTGCATTTTCAAGGTTTTCTTCATAGCAACAAGAGCTGCTTTACATACCCCCCAAAAATGTCATCGGTTCATGTCATCACGTGCCTCCAGGACCTGGATCTTCAGGAAAGCTAAAAATACTGCAAATTCTGGGACAAACCACAAGAGGTGATGCCACAGCCTTAAAGCACACGGTGAAAATATCACGGGCTCGAAGTGCTCCTCCTGAATTGAGGTCAGACGAGGGGAAATGCTTTTTCTCCAGCCCCAAAAGTGCAGGAATTTGACACAGAAGACGACAGCGGTGCAGAGGCGGGTTTTAGCACTGCTTGTACTGAAACACGGCCTCTCCAGCACATTTTACCCTCTTAATAAATGATGAATACCTGAAAACACCTGACTGGCCCTGCCTGCAGAGCCCCGCTGGCGTGCCACGACCCCCCGGGCGGTGGGGACATCTTGGGCAGCCGGCCCCGCTGCCACCAGCGAGT
This sequence comes from Gymnogyps californianus, assembly GCF_018139145.2. Classification (NCBI taxonomy): domain Eukaryota; kingdom Metazoa; phylum Chordata; class Aves; order Accipitriformes; family Cathartidae; genus Gymnogyps; species Gymnogyps californianus. Next base: position 19,352,398 of record NC_059484.1, read on the forward strand.
CTCCTTGCTTCTCCCTTTAAGCAAACCAGAAAGCTGTTTTCTAGCAGGCAACATCTGCTAAATTAGCAGTCTTTTGTGCTAGGAGAGGGGATTAATCTCTCTTTTCATATTTACTTTGCAGGGACAATTCTCGACTTTTCTTCGAGCACATAATACATGGCATTACTGCAGTCTAACAAGCAGTTACTAATTCTTCCCAATAAAATCTGATTGATACTTGCTTTCCAGCAGAAAATTAGAAAATGCATTGGTTGAATGCCCTCGGTGAATGAAACTCAAGTTTACGTCGGCAGCTATTGGATGCACTGACTGCTATTTCAGGTGACCCGGAGACCTCGAGCACACTGAATATGAAGCTCTGTTAATGCAGGCAGCTACCCACCGCTCCCGCAACTGCAGTTCTAATCCAAAGGCTTGGAAATGGAGAGGTGAGGATGGGGAGAGATGCAGTATGTTGTGTGTTGGGTTCCTGCCCCGCGGCAGGGGAAGGAGACTTCCCCAGCAGCTCGGAGCGAAGGTTGGGGCTGAAGACCCCAGGTCCCGTGAGCCGCTCCGGGGTCCGATGCTCGTTTTGGACAGGCGGTCGCTCGCAGCCGCCTCCACCACCGGGTCTGGGCTTTCCTTGTGCTGAGCCCAGCACACGCTACGGGGATTTTTGGACCGAAGCCTGTTGCAACAAGGGGTTTGCCACACTTTGCCCACAGCCCAAGTTTTGTAAATCCTCGCTCCCGAGGCGCAGGGGTGAAAGCAGGACAGCGTCAGAGCCAGGCAGGGCTGAAACTGCATCAGGGGCGAGGGTGCCCGCTTCTGCCTGTTTAAAGTAATTTTAGATAAACAAACAGCAACAAATTGGGCTGTGCCAAATAGCTTTTAAAGCTACTAAAAGGGGGGGGTGGGAAGGTAGAAGAAAAGCTCAAAATCAAAATAACTCCTTAAGCAGGAATGCTCACTAATGAAACTGCTTCTTCATTGGATTTTACACACCAAATTGCTCGCTGCAGCATGGCCATAATGACGCTATGCTTTCCAATAAAACCTGAGTGCTACCTGCTGCCTTCACAGATTGTCCTGCCAGTTTGCTGATGTTGCTGCCGCACAGACCCGCGGAAGAAAAGCTTCACAACCTCCCAGCCGGCACGGCGTGCCGAGGGCCCGGAGACAGATGGAGACGAGTGGAGAAAAGGGCACGGGATAAATATTACGGATGAAAACAGATCATCCAGACAAGCGAGGAGGAAATCTGGAACACGTACTGGCCAGCCTTGTAAAGTCCTAAAAGCAAAGTGGTGACCTGCTGAGACCCCGCGTCCTCCCACACCTCGTGCCTTCGGGAGCCGCGTTGTCCCCGCAGCCACCGCCGAGGTGGGCCAGCCATGGCCAAAACCCGAGATGTCCCCGCTGTCACCCCCGGTCACCCCCGAGGGTGCCGGGTGCCGGCTGAGCATCGCGGGGTCCAACCCGCACCCGCCCGGCCCCTGCCCAGGGGAGTTCGCAAAGGCGCTGATAAAAACGCGGGCAATGCTGTCCTCTGGTGGCAGCTCTTGTTTTCCCTTTTTTTTTTTTTTTTTTAAGATTAATGGTAATTTTCATAACTTTAAAAAAGATTAAAAAACCCTAACAACCTCGCAGAAACTGCGTGAAATCAGAGATCCCTGAGAACAAAGCTGAAAAGTCCCAACGGGGGGAATAAGGCGGTGAAGGAGCTGAAGCTCAGCTCTTATCTGATCTGGCAGCGCGCGTGCAGCCGCATCCCCACGGACAAGGCCGGGCAAGGGGCTGTACAGGGAGAGAAGAAAATGCCATTCGGACCGGGGAAGCAAACAACAAGAAGCTGCAGGCTTTGCTTGCCGGCTTGTACGCCTTAGAGAAGTGCCATGCTCCCTAAAAAAAAATAAATAAAAACCTATTTATCCATAAGGCTCCCATGTAGTTTACCTTTTGGATGATCAGTAAATAGAGGGAAAATGAAGTTACAAGCTGGCCCTGCCAGCCGGGGCAAGGGGGGTCCCGGCACAGCTCCTGCTCCCCTCGCCCATCCCACCCCGCAGCACCGCGGCAGGGGCTGCCAGGGGCCATGGGCCAGTCTGCAAAACTGAGGAGAAAAGGGGTGTTTTCAGCTCTGCAGTTCCACCCTCACTCCCTGCACACATCTTTCTTTGTATTTTACAGGGTGTAACAGTCTGCAAGGCACAGTACACAGCCTGATTTCTGCATCAGACTTCATCTCGCTCTGTTTTTTCTGGGTTCGAGGCGGAGGCAGCTGTGCCGGGGCAGGGCCACAGGACCCGGGGGCAAGGGGGGAAGATGTGAGTCCCTGTCCCTGTGAGCAGGTCTGTGTGGCCCTCGGTGTCCCTGAGATGACTCCCCGTGTCACATAACGGGGGCTCCAGTGCCGTGCTGGGAAGGATGGAGCTGCAGACAAACAGGAGGGGACACAGCAGCCGGGAATGGGGGACTCGGTGGGGAGAGGGAAGGAAAGTAAGGGGCTGCCTGCAGAGCACCCACGCAGGCAGGGAGACTGGAGGAGGAAGATGGACAAGCTGCTCTGGGGGTGGGGGACAGGCAGGGAGGATGGTGAGGGACCACAGAGGAGAGGTACGAAGCACCAAGCAATGGGTGCTGCCTGCGAGAGCGGTGGAGGCACAGGCTCTGACCGCTGCAGCGGTGGCTCCTTCCTCGCTCCCTTTCTGGTGCCCAGAGGCCATTTCCCTGACCCAGGGAGGCTGCTGTGACCAGCAGGCTGTCCGTCCCCCGCTGGGCCGGGCTCTGGTCCCAGTGTCCCCAGCATCCCCAGCCACCGCACAGCGAAGGGGACAAACACCAAACTCGGCTGGACCCCGGCCAGCGCCTGCTCCGACGCCGGTTTTGGACAAGGAGCCAGGAGCACGTTGCAGCCACCGCTGCCACCGTGCCCGCCACCTCCTCCCCTGCACGGCCGGGGGCTCCGACACTGCCGGGGGTGCACGCACACCCCGGCGCGTGCATGAGATGCTCCTTCCAGCTGCTCCCCCCACGGTGCAAGCTGAGCTGGGGGGAGACAAAGCCAAAAGCTGAAGGGCCATCGCTCACTGCGAGGACAAACGTCACTCGGCCACAAACGCTCCTGCCAGGCTCTCTCCGGCTCCGCACCAACTCGGCTCCCGTCCTTCGCTGGCTGCCAGAAAAGATCTGCTTAAACCAATTAATATATGTAGCTTGTTTATTGATTCCAACATATTAATAGATTGGATAATAAACAGTACTTTTAAACATTCTCTTAACCAAAAATATAACAAATATTTACAATCACTCAGTAAAAATACAAAAAGCATACAGAGGCACTGTCTTTCTAAAAGACATAAGTGTAAGAGGTATCAAAAAATAGGAGACAAACATTGCTTGTTACAGAATACTTTACAATCACTGACTTGTGCAGTACAATTGCTATTGGAATATCATTACATCTGTGCAGTTTTGCCAATATGCTCACATATTTAGAATTTAATTAATACCAAGCTAAACTGCATTCCAGGTATATCAAAAATAAAGATAAAACAATAAAAAGCACAACATAAGCAAAAGCTGGGTTGGGAATTCAAGGTAGATTACCCTCTATACAAGCGTTCTGAAATATAATGTGTAAAGCTTTTCTAAAGAGAGAGTATCCCTTTTTTCTTCTGTTTTTGCGAAGGCAGTGGGAAGTTTATCCTTTAAAAAAAAAATTCTAATTCTAATGTTTTATAAAAACTTTAACGACAGGTTCCTATTTCCACTGTGGCCTGTGATGAAATGGCTTGGGAGATGATGAAAGAGGTTTTGCACCACCACTGATGCCACGCAGGCTCCTTCTGCAAGCGGCATCGCTGACAGGTTCAGCCCTTGGGGAACGGGGACACCCTCTGCCTCCGGCGGGTGCAGGCAAGGTGCAGGCAGGGTGCAGGCAGCCCTCAGCGCACTGTGCGCCCCATCCCGAGCAATGGGCTCTGACCACCTCCCAGTGAAGCATCGCTCACCTCTGTGAAACTCCTAACGTAAGTAAAGGCAAAACAAAGGAGCCAGGAAAGCAGCACGTCGCCCGTCGTTAGCAAACACCCACCCGTTCCTGCATGCGCACATTGCAAACACGTGTACCGCACACATCTGCAGACATTGCCTTTCTGGTTTTTTTTTTATATTTGGGAGATGAAACCAGTACTCAGAGCCTCAGTGATCTCATTTTCCCCTTTCTGCAACTGGAGAGGCCCATTAATTTTACAAACCACACTGCTTTTTCGGGAATTACTTGGAAGTTTAAGATTTATAATGCATAATGAAATACTGTATGGTTAAATCACAAATAGCTGAAACGCATCTTTCACCTGCAAGTCAAGAGCAAACAAACAGCAGAAAGCTAGCAAACCGAGGTATGGCGGTGGAAGAACGTGACATGAGGCGTTTTAACCGTTCATCAAAATCAGAGCCCGAGTCAGAGGAACCCGGTGGAGGTACAGAGTCAGGAATCCGTGATCCAGAAGACATCACTTCAACAAAGCAGTGTACAACAGGTACTAACCACCGTCTTACTTCCATTTGAATTACTGAAAAAAGGGATAATGTCTCTTCAAATCCATACCAGACACACTACATTTGGCTATCGGCCCCGATCAATGTGATCGGTTGATTTAAAAACAAACAAACAAACAAAATCCCAGCAAGGACCAGCAGAGGCAAGCCACACTGTGCGAGGCAGGAGAAGCAGGAGTAGTAGCTCATCTGTCCGTAGTTTATGCATGATTTATTTACACCAGCTGTATTGGATAGTAGGAAAATATGATTAGCAAGACTTTCACTCACTTTAAAAACTTTTCAGCGTCCTGAAAAGCCCTGCAGAACAGACGGATGCTGTTGATGTGCAAACACCACGTTTCGAATGGGTGATTTATTCAACTGCTCTTTCTGGCTGCCAGAGGAGACCCCAACCCCGCTCCCCGGAGGAGCTTTACCGTATCCTCAAAGACAGCACTACGGGTTTTTGGGGGAAAAGGAAGTCACTTTAGTAACAACCCCTCATCCCTTATACTTTTGTTCAACAGGCTGAAATAAACTGCAGCTCAACACTTGAGGTCATGGGAACCGCATGATTTAATTTACCTGGCACGACACAGATGATTTTCTGACGAAACACGAAGCCTATTGCGCACTCCACGGAGATGTTAACAAGCAACTACAGTTGGCGGTGGGATTTCTAGGACTTGGATTTACATCCCACAAAAATATCAATTTAACAGTTATATTATCAACATTACATGTGCTGAAAATAATCGCTCTGCCCTGCCTTGCTTTGACACTTACATGAATCTTTATTCATTAAGGCCTGTGCAGGTTCATTATATTCATTAAGGCCTCGAAAAAGCAAAATGCATTTACTATGATATACCTCAACTGATTTTTTCATGTATTTTTTCCAACCATTTGCTCCTCAGATACTTGTGCCAAAAATTCATACAGCCAACCAATTAGTTATGAATTAGGCATCCCCTTCCTCAGCATCGCTGTTCATTTATGTCTTCCGAATTCCAATCAATCTGGGTAAGTTCCAGCCACACGGTCATATTGAACCTGGCACCGCTACGAATGCAGACGCAGGCTGGGTCATACACATTCACCCGGTAGCATCAGTCCCAAGCTGCTGTGGGGAAAGCACATCAAAGGCTTTGGGTTGGTTTTGGTACTTGTGTCATTTTCAGGAAATGTTGCACTCACCTTGCACCCCCTGCACACATACAGAAAAAAAAAAACCAAAACCAACCTTAAAGCTCTTCACAACTATGGATATAGAAATCATTTTTGAGGCACTGTAAAAATGACAAACATCTTTCTAGCTTAGGCTGTAAACATCACAACAAAGATTTACAATTAAATGTTTAAATACATATTCACACATTCATGTCCAATTTTAACACTAGAATGGGGCATCATGTGCTAGAAGAAAGAAAGAAACTGCAGGTATTTCCAGTTTTACCCCTCTGCGCTCTGGCTGGCTAAGCAAAATCAAACGAGCAACTTATTTGACCATAGTCAAACTAGAGGATCACGTGTTAATACTGGCTGGCTGTAAGTCAAAACTGTCACTGACATCAACAACACCAGGATTTTTACCTAGGATTGAGAACAAAATGTTTTGAGATCATCTGTATTTTCCAGATGAACACAACAGGGTTTTTTAACCCATCATAAAATGCTTTGTACTCTTATATAAGCATTATGTCATTTAATATTCAGTTTCACAAATTTTACTGTGAAATGAAGGCGATTCATAATTATTTTTTTTTTAAAGATAACCTTTGCACCTAAATCCTGTGCAACTCTGGTAGAGGGCCAGAACGCGTGGGATGATCTTAAAACCCACAACACACGGTTTAGTTTTGGTTTCTAGCAACACGCTTTGCATGCTGAACTCCACAGGGCAAAACCTGGTTAAAGCTCTTTTGGGAAAGCTTCAAACTCCCCTAACAGCTCCCTGTGAGCTACGGCTTCCACATTTCAAACAACTACTTAATAGGGGAGGAGAGCACCAACTATCGCCTTAGTTGGCTGGCAGCTAAAAAATTTCCAAAAATACTTCAAGGGCGAAGGGTTTTTGCTGTGTCCGTGTAGGAGGGGAGCGGCAGACGGCAGGGCTGCCTGCCCGACACACGCCGCTCTGCAGGGCTTTGTGCTCTATATAATCTAAAACTACTCTAAAATCCATGTATCTGCACCTGATAATGTGTCCCGTTTCTAGTTTTCTGTGTTTATTTTGACAGCACGACAGTTTATGTGTAGCTAATTTACCATCCCATTGACTAAACCTTTTTATTAGCCAACCAGAGCACTGCCAACACAAAGAAAGGAAATTCCCATCAAAAAAAATTTAAATTAATAAATTATATTCAGATACTTCAGCAATGTCCTTTGCTTTTGCTGACATTTTGATATATTTTTTTTTTAAAGTTCATAAAATAACACCCTTAGAGACTTATAATGGTCATGTAGAAAATAACGACGATGGAAAACTACCAAAGGATTATATGGTATCATACAGAAGAATGCTTCCGAGTTTCAAGTGGTGGTGACAACTGGTCCTCGCAAATGCATGAAGCCTGGTCCATCTCCAGATACCAATGTTGGTATCCAGGTAGTCAGTACGCTCCTTGAAAACGGTTTTCTATTTCACAGGCAGAAATAGCTTTCTTAGGCGGTGGTAGACTGAAGTAAGGTAGAGAGACGTGATCCAACCCGTTCCATCTCGTCCGTGACAGAGGCAATCGCAACGTCTGAGGTTAGTAGCAGCAAGTTGTTAGCGTTCGCTAACAGAATCATGTGGTCCTTCTCCCCACATCCCTTGTGTTGTGAAGTGGTTTACATAAATAGCCCAACGGTTAGACTGCTGATACTTGTTCATCTTCTGCAAAACAAGAAAAAAAAAACCAAACCAGTAAGTTATTCCATCAGTCCCCTGCCTCGGACGCAGAGGGTACAGAACAGTACCCAGTTATTTGATTACAGTGGTTCTGGGAAGACTTCACTACTTCATTGTGATGTTTTCACTGTCTTAATCATTGACCACAAGATATTCAGTATCACCATTTATCAAATCCTCAAGTAGTCTGAGGTATTACAGTCATACAATAAAGATGTATTGCAAAACAGAAAATCCCAGATCCTCCAAAAATTATTAGCATGCAGCTCCCAATATGCCAAAAGCTACAGATTTGGGAGAAAAGCCAGTAAATTACTTCCCATCATGCAGTGAGCACTGTATCCCAAATAAAGTTAACCAAGCACTTTAAAAACAGTAAAATAGGTGTATCTAAAAGGGTATGGTTAAATTTAGTTTAGAAAAAATTTGGATTAAAATGTTTGAAGCAATTACTTCCTTATTTTTACATCAAAAATATTTAATATCACAACTGAATTAATGCTGGGCAACTTTACGTTTTACCGTAAGTTTGAATTGCAGTACTAATATATATGTTAAATACTGTTTACATATTTTAAAGGGCCAAGATAGGATCATTTTGCATCAGAAATTGTTTTAATCTAAATCCACGCTCATTTTAAGCCAGACTGAAATTGAACGAAACGACCACAGCATTCTAATAAAAAATGAGTTCGCTAGCAAAGGGCACAGAGAGATCACATCAGTGCATAGGTATTAAAAGGAACTCAGCAGATACACAATTAAGTAGAAATTCCCCTAACTTGAAGTTAGTTTTGACACAATATAAGAGCAGTCTTTTTCAGAAAAATCTCTTGCATTTTGGTAACCCAATACATGCCGTGCTCGGCAGCACTGGCTGTTGCTTCAAACAAGATCATGAAAAATTTAACTGGAAGAGACACTGTCAGGCCAAGTCGGGCTGAGAAGTCAGGTTTTATTAAATGCGCTTTTCAGAAGAACAGAAATTCACTGTTATTTTGTTCAACATTTTTAAGCTCAATCTCCAGAAATCTCTGTTGAGGAATAAGGCAGCTTAATGCTAGCACATGAGAATACAAATGTGAAACGAGTTAAGAGTTGTACAACACCCCACCAAATCCAAATTCAAAATACTCATTTTAGGTCATCAACCCGACGCCATCCTAAAACAGCAGGACACCAGTTAATCAACCCAGAGAGGCTGGAGTTTTTCTGCATGCAATTTATAGCCTGACAGTGTCCCTTAAAGTCATCATCACCACTGAGAGGGGACAGATTTTAAAGAAAAAAAAAAAATAGTATCTACATGCTCTTAAGTGTCTCAGTTGTGCTTTGGGAGATCTCATATGTATATTTATATATGTAATTATTTATATATAATTTAGAGTCTGTTCGGTGTCAACATGCTTTTTCTAACGGGAAGGCATTCTTTTTTTTTTTTTAAATGTGCATATACATGCATACATATATGCATGTGTATACAGCCATACAAACGTATTTGTATATTTAGAGATTAATCAAGTTTTCATCTCCAAGAATGACCAAGAGAAAGCCCAGAACATCGTTGTGAAGTAAACACTGCACAGACCAGATTCACACAGCAGTTCACTTAACATCTACCGAGTCAGGTGTTGCACATACCATCCTCTTCACTATCTGCGTCAGTCATATCTGCTAGCTTGGGGTTGGACGGCTGCCGACTATGCCACTGAGGCATCTTCGATGAAATACAGGCCACCGGTTCACTACCGAGAGAAGCTGATGAAAGTCTAGAGAGGTCACTGTGCAGCATCTTTGACCTCTGCACTGCCACACTATAGTCTGGAGGTTTTAGGTGTGGGTGGTGGGGCGATCCTTCCTTTATGTCCGCTAAAGAAATCCCCATATATCCCGGAGGGGTGGGCGGTGGCTCCCTATACCTATCGTCCTTCTTAGGTGAGGTGACACAGTACACTGGCACAAGAAATAAGCAATGGAAATGTTAAAGAAGAAAACAAAGGAAACAAAACGTTAAAAAATCATGAAATGTTACAATGGCAAAACAGAAACTGATAACAAAATGCAAATGCAGAAACACTGGTTATAACGACAGCAGCAGATATTTATGCTTTCATTTATGTTTTCCACTTATTTTAAGAAGTCAGACTAGCAACAGAACCTGTGAACTCATTAGGCAAGATGCCGATCGAGTGGAAACAGGACTATAACCTTCTCTACATTCAGCTTGCAATTGCAGCGCTCATTATACTCCCTACTCCCGCAGCACCGCTCCACCGCGGGATGCTAAGGAGCTCCATGGTACAGACAGAGAGCCAGCACGGCAATGCTGCCGGCTGAGTCTGCTCTCACTCTCTGTTACGGGCTGGGAAATTGAAACAAAAGAAATTAAGGCAACTAGCCCAAAGTTACTTTGCACAGCATGCTAGAGACCGATAGCAAGAACTGTTGGCTGACTTCAACAACATCCACTTCATCACCCATCAGTGGCTTAACAGAAATTCATTGTAATAAGATATCACTGTATCAATTCATGTGTAATCAGACATTAAACCATGCCATCAGCTATGCTATAGGAAGAAAAAACCCCTAGTATCACATGAAACTGCTCCTATGAGGCAAACTGTATGTAGAGCCTGCATTCATTATTTTGCATTTTCTAATAGTAAACAAAGGCTTATCATGTCCATAGTTTCCTTGCCCGTTCATGGGCAGTTCAGGTCACACAGGCTCTCAAACCAAAGCTTAACTTTTTTTAAGTTCCCTCCCCTCCCACCACCCCCCAGGTCTGGGGCTCATGTGCATGTTAAATTGGGCTTTTTCCATGTACATGTTGCAACAGGAGAGTTTCAAAGCTAGGGTAATTTTTAAAATCTATTAGTTGAGTGAATTTGCATTCTTCTTGTGGATATGTTTTAAACAGTGCATGTTCATCACAGTTTCATTTATTTCAGCAACTGTCATATTTTCTTATCTTACAGGAACATGAAAGGGTGAAAATAAAGGAGTATTTCTTATTGTGTTGTGGACTTGTGGAATCCTGGGTGTTGGTATCAGGAACGAGAGCCAGTTCACACCTGATGGCCTCGGTTCATGCTTGGGCTTATAGGAAAATAAAGAAAACTGAATTCACATAGTCTGGGTTTTAGCAGATACACATGGGTACAGGCAGAGATTTACAGGAATCATTTTCATTTAACTAGCATTTGACTGGGCCCCTATGAGAAAGCAGGGGAAGCAAAGGAGGCTTTCTTCTCCCTGAAGGGATGGGGAAGGGCTGGGTCCTCCGAGCAAACCCCCCCCGCCTTCGGTCTTCGTTGGTTTTGCAGAAGGACTGACAAGGGTGGGTATATTCTCCTTTAAAGGAGAAAGCTTCAGGCTTCCTAGATCTAATACCTAGCCTACTGTAATAACAAAAGTAGGAATAATGTGCCCTTTTGTAAAGTTCTAATTCATATTTTACAAATTCTATCAAAATAAAACATTCCAATAGCATTTAATGTCCACAGCATTAAGTGTCCATAATTTCTGTCACCCACCCACAGACTCAGGAGGTTACAAAACCCTTTCACAAGGAACCCTCCTTCCTAAGCAGCTGATTACAACTATTCACTTCGTAAAGAAAATAGGGTGAAATTCCACACAGTGGCTAAGGGAAACGTAACTAAAAGGCAGCAATATAAATTCTGATGTCTACTATAGGTAAAAGTAATGGAAAAGTTTTTCCCCTTTGGATGTACAGCAATGGCACATCACCATTCCACACCTTCCCTGCTGGTAAAGCAAAGGTTGCAGCGAGAAATGTTCGATGTTGCAGAGGGTAGAGATGCGCGTGAAGTTATGAAGCCATCACATTTATGGATTCTGCCAAGACCACATCCTGCCGTTAGTATGTGGGCAGTGCCTTTCCAGCTCCATTTTAAAGGTTTCAGGTAAGAAAGCTTGTGCTAATTCTTTTGGGGGACTATTCAACACCAGCACTCATTAAGCAAACGAAGTGAAAATTCTTGTTTTGTTTACAATATTCTGAACTCATGCAGTCATTACAGACGCTGGCAACAAGCTGTTTGTAGAGAATAAGCAAATGGTGAAATAAAGTGAAAATATCTTTGGCATATTGTATGATGGTGAATAACTAACAGATTTGCATTTGCAAACCAGAAATGATATCCACCTATATCAGATCTTTGCCTACGTAGACATATGCATGCTCTACTGAAGCACATTGCTGAGTGTTTCTTACCAGTGTGCTACGACTGCATAAAGGAGGCAAGCTCTGCGGTGCAGTATATAAACAGAATTAAAAAGAAGGGCAAGAGCTGTGAGCAAAGATAGCATGTACTGAATAGCTAACACACCATCTCCTAAAACAGCTCAGAGGCTCATGAGCAGCTTTGAAAAGCTACAAGGGCAGAGCACATGCACAGGAGTGAGCTGTCAGCAAGTTTTCTGCAAGGCTCCATCATGCTGCCTTTCTTCTACAAAGCCAAGGAGGAGGAATGCAATCCAAGACCTCCACCCTACGTGCGATGTTTATTCAGGCAATTACCTTTGATAGCATAAACCCCTCTAGCAATCTAGTCAGTAATTAAATCGCATTTCAGCTGCACCCTTGACTTACAGTCTAGAAAGCTGTGCACTCCATGTTTTATCTCGTTCCTAACCCAGTTCCTTTAGTTTTGGCTGCTAAACTCACTAGGACAGGGAAAGAACATCTTGGTCGGTACAACTATGCATCTTTGAAAAGACATTTTATAAGTTTTTCTCCTTTCATATGGAGCCAAACTGTAGCTGTATAACCAAATAAATGGCAATTTAACATAGCAAAGATAGGAAGGGAAGCTGCTTTGCCCTGGAGCTTCCAGAGACCAAAGCCCTGTGGATGAAAGGTGCCCCAGCTCCAGAGAGGTGGGAGAGCTCTGTACCACTCAGCAGTCATGCTCTTCCCCCTCGGGTTCATGGAAAGTCTGTATCATATGGACTTCAAGAAGCCATGCTTGCTGCTCCTTGCCAGAGGGACGTCTACAGTGATGAGCGTCTCCAAAATCATCCAAAAAAATAAAAGGTCATACTGCAGAGAGGAACTGCCTGACATTTTCATGAAGACAGTTCTCCTGCACACCCATAAAGTGATTGGGAAGTGTGCTCGTTTATTATTTCAATTTTCCTAATGCAAAAGAAGGTGGCTTGAAAACACACTGTCTGCATAGTGTTCTGATTAAAACCACATGTAAAGCTGACTTTAACATGCCATCCAGCCCCCAGACCTGCTGATGTCATTTCTTAACAACTTAATATCAAAATGACAAACAGATGTAGAAGCTTCCATAAGCTGTTGGCTTGGCTTACCTATCAGGCCTTTTTCTGTACTCGAAGTAACAGTTTTGTAAGTTGTATCAGCGCCTGGTTTAGAGTCCAAAACCTCTGTCTGCTCTGCTGTAGAGTTCTCCAGCCCCCTCCGCTTAATCGTCCCATAGTTTGTTTCGTAGGTGTCTGACAGCGAGCTGGAGGAGGCCCAGCTCTGCCGAGACTGATCGAGCTCCACGCTGGCTTTTGACTGCCTGTTGGTTTTGGAAAAGGCTTCAGAATACAAATAAGCCTCCTCAGAGTAACAGTTTGTGGGATCGACTTCAGCTATAGGTCCGTCCAGCTGGGTGTGACGGTAAGAATTGAGGAGATCCCAGCTCTTCTGGTTTGGGATATTCTGGAAGTTGTCATGAGAACTACTTGAGCATGAAGTCCAGCTTCCCCGGCCGCTATCTGCTGCCTCTACCGTGATATGTTCATGGGAGATCTCCTCGCTGCTCATGGAGGACGTGAAAGCCAGCCCTCTGATGAGAGCAGGCCTAGTGATTGACCAGCTACATTTGAAAACAACACAAATCAGAAAAACAACTCATAAGCTTTTAAAGTGACATACTCAGAGACAATTATCTGGTTTTAAAGACAACTAAACTCTGGTTTTAAAACAGCTAGGCAGCAAGGTCAGGGCACACGGGAGCACTGACAAGAGACACTGTTATTCCTGACTCATTACTGCACACGGCAGCAGGGAAGTTATTCCCAAGGGAATAACAAGTCTGCAATAGCTATTTACAGGCTTGACCCCAAATCCAGAAAAATCTGGTCCACAGAAGCTTTCCTCTATCAACTACAGCAAGACAGTGCCTGACAGAAAGCAAAGGAGTAATTACCTCTTAGTTTCAGGCTACCACCGCCCTTTTCTTTGCATTTATAAAACAAAAAATTTAAATATTTAGAATAAAAAACCAACACCTTCAGTGGCAGCAACATAAAGTTGTTTAGACAGAGTGGAGTTAGTTGTATTTCAAGAACATTTGGAAATATTGGGCGTAAATCACATTTGTGGAAACAATCTGGAGTGACAGATTCTGAAACCCAAGCGCAAAATTTCTTGTTTAAAGAAATGGCTGCTGAAAGCTCTAATCGCTGTCAATACATAATTAAGGGGGAAAAAATAAAGCCAGGTTTGCATGAATTTAGAATACATGAAGTTACAATTGCTAGACATTATTCAAGTCTCTTAACTATTTCTGGTTATGTTAACAAATGCATGGGCAGCACAACATTAAAATTCAACACTATCCCTCAGCAGTTTACTGACAAGTTGTGAAATCGAGGAACATTTCTTAGATATGTGCAAACAACTTTTTTTTTCCTTGCTTGTCTAAGTTCCAGCATAAAAAAATGCTTTCTTCCCTCCAAAATCCACTGAAACTAAGACATACAGGAACAACCATAAACCATGAACAATCTGCTTTTAATGTGCAAAGAGAATAGCGAGTTCAGACAGCAGCAGCGTCGTTGTTGCAATTCACTGTACTTCAGCCACCACTGAAGGTGGCTTTTCAGAGCCAGCACCAAAGGTAACCCACAGTAACCTGGTCTGACAGGCCATTTCGCTCAGTACACCGAGAATGTTCTGAGTAAACATGTTCTCAGCATGTGTTATGCCTTTTAGAAAAGGGAATTATTTTGGTTTATGAAGCACACCTTTACATTTCCATTTTAGCACAATGAAATAAAACGAATCACTAATTTCTTAAGAGCTGCATCACTTTAGCAAAGCATACACTAAAAAGCTTTCTTTACAGGGGAGAGAACACCACAGAATTAAAATCAATTATACAGAAACAAGATGTATCTCTTTATAGAGTTCAATCATTAAAAAAAAATATATTGCTTTAGAGATGAGCTGTAAAGTTTATAAATGTAAGGAGCATCTCTCATTGACTTGAATCCACAACATCTGAGGACAGAAGATGCTATCCCAAGAAGATTCTACATATTAAATCTTATGGATCAAGGCTTAACATCTAGTAAGACAAAACCAAAAACTTCCAGTTCAAAGTGGACAGGAACAAGGACTCAGGACAAGTTCTCATTGCACTAAAGTAACAAGACCTCTTGTGTGGAAACTCTGAGGAAGACAGTGGCAGAAAGTTTCCAGTTCACCTAAGCAACAAATGATAGTAATAAAAATCCTTAAAAATCACATTAGAGTATGCTAAGTGACTGGCACGTCTGACTCGGAGAGAATTGATAGTATTCTGTTCTTGTTCTGCTGTCCCTCACTACTGCACTAATTTGTTAAGTATCATCCTAGCTTTTAACACATTTGCCGTCTCCTGAAATAGATGTCCATCTGAACCCGACCGAGGGGAACAAGCTGTTGTCTACTCAAGTAATACTCTAAGTTTCTTGGGAAAACAGGCTCTTCGCATACAGAGCACTCAGTACTCCAGCTTCTAGCAAGAGCTTAATAACCACAGTGGAGTGCATAACTGTGCCCTGACCAAAGCTTCATTACCCTTTCTAACACCAGGACACCAAGCCCAACCAAAACCAGTTGCGTCTTACCCTGGGCATGGCTGGCCATAATCAGCCAGCGGCTGAGGATGCTCTTTTCTCTCTGCCCCCCTGAATCCACCACAATGAGAGACTGGGACAAACTCCTCTCATCCTGCAGCGCTGCTGACATCGAGTCCACTGAGCAGTTGCTGACGATGCTGGACCGGGATGAAATCTCACTGTGACTGGAGTCTGAGAAGTTATCAGATTTAGTGGAAGGTATGAGGGCATAGCCTAAAGGAGAGGAGAAGAGAACGTCTTGGTCAAAGAGCAATTCGAGTTTAGTAGGTACGACAACAAAGTATTGACACACACATTTCAGCAAGGATATTTACAAGAAAAAACAATCAAACCCCGCTTTCATACAATCGGTCCACTGAAGTTTTTAGGATACTAAAGCTTTTAGCATCTGTCAGCATCTAGCACTGTAATTTATTAATACAAGTCCAGTGACACCAATAACCTACCTGCAACTCCACTACTCTCCAGACCCGAAGGTTAAACCTACGTAGACAGGATCAACAGTTGCAGCATGAATAGTAGGTGAATAGATCAGGTCTTTCCAATTTTGCAAGCGCTGAGTCCCCTAGTACAAATGCAGTGCATTTCCCACTATCCCTCTGCCCTACTGTCGTGTGAGACTCAAAAAAAGATTTTGGCAGTGGATGAGGAGATGCTGACTAAGGTAAAAGCCAGCTATTAGCACTCAGGGATTAGCCATATGGTCCATTTCAGTTTTATAATCTGTTCCAACATTAATAGAGAAGGAAGCAAAAGCGGGAAATACAAGTTTAGCAGGAGCTGGACCAGACACCAGCATTGCTCCTGCAGAAGGGAAACAGCTGAAGACCTCACCAGTTTCAGAGCAAAATACATAATGCATTTTTTCTGCTTTTCTTACCCTTACCCTCAAATACCTTCTTTCAAACACAAAAAATGTATATAGGCCCATATATCCAACACCTCCTCTTCCTAGTACCTGGAGTGAACACAGAAGAGACTACTGTATCGGGGACTTCCACGGGCTCTGGCTACATATATCCTGTAGACACTTCTGCTGGTATAGCTGAAGTGACTCCAGATGGGACACCTGTCCCCAGACTACATCAGAAAAAGCCCTTAGTATGGACAACTTGCCTAAAACATTTCTTTTGATGACCTTAGAGAATCAGGGAAAGAATTGAAATGAACTGAACTCAGCAAAGTGCATCTGGGCTGGTTTGAGGGAAACCACACTCTGAGGTCCTTCAGGTTTAGTGCCTGGTCTCCCACCACACAGGGCAACCTAAAAGCTGAACCATGTATTGAAGAGCATTGTCTGAACGCTTCTTGAACACCGACAGGCTGGGGGCCACAACCACTTCCCTGGGGAACTTGTTCCAGTGCTTGACCAGCCCCTCAGTGAAGAACTTTTTCCCTAATATCCTATCTGAACTTCCAGCTTTAAGCCATTCCCAGGCGTCCTATGACCGAACACCAGAGAGAAGAGATCAGCACCTCCCTCTCCACTCCCCCTCGTGAGGAAGTTGTAGACAGCAATGAAGGCATCCTTCAGTCTCCTCTGCTCTAAGCTGAATGGACCAAGTGACCTCAGCCGCTCCTCATAAGTCACACCCTCTAGTCCTTTCACCACCTTTGTTGCCCTCCTTTGGACACCTTCCATTACTTTTATATCCTCCTTCTATTGTGGAGCCCAAAACCGCACACAACACTCGAGGTGAGGCCACATCAGTGCTGAATATCGCGTGACAATCTTTTCTTTCAACCGGTTTGCTACACTGTGCCTAATGCACCCCAGGGTACGGGTGGCCCTTTTGGCTGTCAGGGCACATTGTTGACCCATATTGAGCTTCCCATCCACCAAAACCCCCAGATCCCTTTCCGCAGGGCTGCACTCCAGCCTCTTGCTCCCCGGTCTATACGTACATCTGGAATTACACTGTCCCAGGTGCAGAATCTGGCATTTGTTCTTGTCATATTTCATAGAGTTGGTGACTGCTCAGCACTCTCATCTATCAAGATCTCTCTGTAAGGCCTCTCTACCCTGGAAGGAATCAACAGCTCCTCCTAATTCAGCACTGTTGGCAAACTTAACTTGTGTGCACTCAACTCCCTGTGTCCAGGTCATCGATAAAAACATTGAAGAGCACTGGCCCCAAAACGGAGTCCTGGGGAGCACCACTAGTGACTGGCCACCAGCCAGACGGTACCCCATTTACTACAGCTCCTTGGGACCGACCCTTCAAGCCAGTTGTTCACCCATAGTATTGTGTACGTGCTGGACATTTTGTCCAGAAAGATACTGTGAGAGACAGTATCAAAAGCTTTGCTAAAATCCCAAACACCCACATCTGCTGCCTTCCCTTCACCTTCGAGGTGGGTACTCTTGTCTTAAAAGGATATTAAGTTAGTAAGGCATGACCTTCCCTTCATGAACTCATGCTGGCTTTGACTCATGACCGCATTGTCTTTCAAGCATTTTTCAGTAACTCCCAGAATAATCTTCTCCATCATTTTACCAGGCACTGAAGTGAGACTGACAGGCTTATAATTACCAGGGTCTTCTGTCTTGCCTTCCTTGAAAATTGGAATAACATTTGCTAGGTTCCAGTTGACTGGGACCTTCTCCAGAGTCCCAAAATCATTGATAAATAACTGAGAGAGGTCTAGCAATAACATCGGCTGACTCTTTCAGTACCCTGGGATGAATCCCATCAGGCCCCATAGACTTATGTGCCTTCAGTTGCAGCAGCAAATGTAGGATGTTCAGATTTCAAGCTCTCTGGAGTATTGATCTCTTTAGATAAGTCCATGCACCATCTTATGGGCAGACCAAAGTTCATTCTCTTGTGCTGTCAGGCAACAAAATCAGGAGGTGTCTGTTAAATCGGGTTTGGGGTTTTTTTAAAATAAAAAAACCCAAAACATTTTGCCTCCAGTAACTCTCTGGCCCACAGTTGTGGTTTGTGCCCCTTTACCTGAGGACAAGAAGTCTTGGATTAATGACTGTGGTGTTGGTTTGGGGTATTTTAATTTAAATATTTTTTTCCTCTAAGTTCCCAGTGGGTTTCTCTATAGCAAATCCACTGCATGTCAGGAAATATATCCCTGCCTTCACTAGGAGAAAACAGTCTATGATATGCCTCACGTTATGTGCATAAAATTACAAAATTAAAACCTTTATTTGAAAATACTGGATCATCAACTGCTTCATGTATAGGTAAATGAGCATCTGTAAATTAATCAAAACATGGTCTTTCTTTACAGGAGACCACATTAATACACTGCTGACACAGTCCTCAGATAAGCATTTTTTTCCCAAATTCCTGCCAATCACTCGATTTCTCACTTCGTTTCTACCTACATGTGCCTTTGAGCTGGACTGCCATGTATTTACATTAATTAGGTGAAAATATGAAAAGACCAGGCAATGTAAAAGCCATGCCAGTGGTACACACAACTTAATACAGAAGATTGATGTCATTAAGTCCGTAAAAAATACAGAAGTCATATAATATGGCATCTGGAGCCACTGGTATACATGCCACTGACCATATTGCTCATAATTTGATAGATTTCACAGCTTAAGCTTGATTATTGCTGTAAGATTTTAAGAGCAAATATGAGCATTAAATATCAATATTATCAAACTAAAGAACTGAACCTTATGAATGAAAAAAAAATGTATTTAAGACCAGTATTTTTAAGATTAAATTTCAGTTTCCTTTCCTTTGACAATAATTAACACGTCATATTCTTTACTTTGTCTAAGGGACTCCTTAAAATTAACACAACTGTACTGCAGTAAGAAATGTTCTCACAGCGTGTCTTAATTCTAAAGACACTCTTCTTCAAGAACTTCAAAGATCTGGAGAACAAAAGGACTCCTCTTCATTAAAGAGATTAACACTATCTGAAAGCTGAGTCATCAATAACAATACATGTATATAAACAGACTAAATGCAAGTCTTCGCTGGGCTGAAAAGGTTAGCAGAAGATGACGTGACCAATGCAAATATACACCAACGCTGGAAGTGAGCATTCAATTTACACCATATGAGGAACTATCTAGAGTCTAATTAAGAGAACGTTGCAGAACTTACTGTTTCATTGGCATTTGCGAAACACTAAGTAACAGAACTGCCACTGTACCTGTTCCTTGATTTTCTAAACTTCACATTATTGTCTTCACTGCACTGTAAGGGTGATTAGCTATAAATAACTGACACAAATATCTGGAAGGGAAGCACATTAAACAGCTTAAACATGTAAATGAATAATGCTAAAATAACTTAGATAAAATCAGTGTATCTGACACAAAGTGGACATCATAGTCTTTCTTCTAAAAATACATCATATAGTCTTCCTTCTCCTTCTAGACTTCATGCATAGGCAGTAAGATGTCCACAGATTGCTGTTGCTATAGATACTCGCTGTACTCAGAGCATCACTGTCCTTCTCCTTTTGGTTTTCACTCCCTTCTGAGGCTTCAATGTGCTCTGCTTCCCTTTTTGCAGTAAAAGCTGTTCTTTCCCTGGAGAAGCTTCTTTCCCTAAGTCTTCTAAACCGGGGTCCCTTCGTTTTCCTCTGCTCACGCTCAGCTTCTGCCTTTTCACTCTCATCCTCTCTTTCTCCTTTTTCACTTATGTCAGAACTGTCTCTTGCTTTGAAAATCATCTGAATTTTCTTTTGTAAATAAGCCCCACCTATTCCGTAGCTGCGTTGTCCACTGTTCTTGTTGCTGGTTTCACTGGCAAGTGACGAGGAAGAGCCAGAGAGATTCATCTGACTGCAGTTATCCGACCTTTGGATGTTACCAACTACAATAAAGTACACACAGGCAGACCTTGATAAGTGATGAGATAAATAACAGCAAAAATAACATCCTGATGTTAAAACCTTTTTTCTTCAATCCTATTTGCGTATCACTTGGGTATAGCTCAAAAGAAAATGAAATCCAAGATTAAGTGGAATGTGTTCATACCTAAAATTATGTCTTTCAGCTGTCTGTGAAGCACCTAATTTTAGTTCAATGAGCTGTTAGCACTACACGTACAACAGGGTATGGATCACCTCAATCAAATTAGATCAGTGCTAAAAATATGCTGAAAGCAAGATGAATTACTGAAATAATCCCACAGAAACAAAATATTATTTTCAAAGAACCAGATGAAAGTTAACAAAAATAACATGTTTATAAGAGATGCTCAAAACACTCAGTGGTGCTAGGTTTGGCAACACAAGTAATGAAGCTTTTTATACATATGCTGTGTTTAAGTCAAATAAGTGGCATTCTCCTAAAGGAAACAGCATCTTGTGAAGGAAGAAGTGGACAGACCAGCATGATCTCCCGCTGAAAAGGGTGAGAAGATGCAGTAAGTCACCATGCCATGCCATGCTAATCCAGTGGCTTTGGGCTGTCAGTGAGTCAAAAGCAGCACAGAAGGGAGGGAGAAATGCCTTACACCGTTCAACACTGACCACACTGGCTGACTACAAAGTGGTGTTAAGAGATTTCAAATGAATTCCCATCCAAGGTTGACTAATGATGAAGTGATGCAGGCCTTTTAAGACGAAGACATCGAAAATAAAGGGATTCTCAGGGCATCATGACAGACAGGGATGTATACAAAGCCCTGTGCACAAGAACAAAAAATATAAATAGCGACTCGAGGATTTAGATGGATGCGCTACTTTTGCAGCTATCAAAACCATCTGTTCTGGAGAACTATGACAGCATTTTATCTCCAGCTCCGTCTAGTCACCTGATATTCCAGCTACCTTAGGCAAAAACATAAGATGTCTCAACAGCCACAGTTTCTGTGCAACACTGTCATCTTCAAGAAAGCCCCAGGTTTGCGAATCCCATTCATATAACTGGCCACCTCAAGCTGAACTGATACACTGGCGGGCATCAGCACTTAAGATCTATTGGGAATTCTGTCAGAAGTGCTTAAGTGGTTTTTAAGAAAACAATTGTTCTCCTTTTTAAACAGTAGATGACTTTTAAGGCCAAAACATATACATACATTGAAAAACTGTCTATTCATAGAGAGACATGATTCTATTCTTGACATGAATACTCTAAACTACTATTTCTCTTACATGTCATTACCAACAAATATTCCTGCCACTGCCCACCCTGGTTTTAGTACAACACAGGCACAAGTTCCTGAGATGGATGCCAACACGCACACTGTGAACATTCACGCAGCACACGTACCTTTGCGTGGAGAGCCCTGAGGAGAAGCAGGTGGGCTGGAGTGCAAAGAAGATGCCATGGACATCGTGTCATCTGTTTGTTTCTTACTACTTACTTCCTCAGACAAGCTTAATGACTTCTGTGGGGAGCCTGTACCTATGAAAACAACGGAATCGTTTACTGCATATCCTTCTTCTTTCAAGTTAGTGATATCCACTTAAAAATAAGCACCATGTGGAACAATCACTGGAGTATTCAGCAAAGAGAGGAGCAGAGGCTCAAGACGAATTCCGCATGTGCAGGCAGTCTCCATTTCAAATTTAGATCAGACCGGCAGTGGCCACTGCTACTGCTGGCTGCTCATCTGAATTGTGCTGAAACACGCAGTTCATAACTGGAACCGCTGCAACAGATACACTAGTCGTGGTTTTTGCAAAGGACTAAAAACTGTGTAACATATAAAGCTTGGAGGAAACCCTTGCCCATGACACTGTTGGGACAATGTTAAAAACAATTTGCGTCATAGCCAACAAGTCAGTTCGAGATCTTCACAATCAGGAGTTCTCAAATCAGCACTCACAGGCACTATACACAATTTAGCAAGTTCAGCAAAACCAGTGTACCACTGTACTGTGCAGACTGATAATTTGGTATTTCTTGTTCACTATCAGACCTTCTTGCAGAGGACACAGTGCTGAGCATTTCATATAAGTTCTCAATAGTTTCTTAGATCAACACTGAACACTTAACACATGGGAATGAAGAAATACCTCTCAGCAAAGCTTCTGGAACATACCAAGTTGCACAGGCTTTTAAGAGGAGACTTGAAATAAATACTAACTGCAAACACTATTATGCTGCAATATACTGTTTGCTGAAGCTATTTTAATGGATATTGATGCTCGATGTATCATAGAATCATTCCGTATCATTTACTAACTGCAACTAACTTTATTTAATAACCCACAATTGTAGCTTTCAAATTATACAACAGTTATGTAAATAGGTCAAAGCATTTTAATACATAATACTCCTTTGCAACTAGCAAATTTAGAAACAGAAAAAACTGATGCTCTCTAGGAGCAACTAATAACATACGTTGCACCATTTGACAATAATATTATTATAATGGTGTTCCAGAGGCTAAAATATTAAATGTCTGTGATTTGTTTCAATGATTTCACCTAAATACATTATACTTCATTTTGTCATTAAAAGAAACGAGTAATGTTGTTCTACTCCGTTCGTGCAAGATCCCTTTAGAATGCAGAAATACACAGTAAAAGACTTAACACTGTACATCTGACGTGTTCAAGAGAGAGATATTAAGATCACTTTAGTTACAAGGCATTCTTTAGTTCAAGAAAAAAAGATGTCTGTACACTTCTCAGGTATATAGAAAATGAGCACTGTCACAGAAAGTGCTAAGTTACAAGTAATGAAACTAAAGCAAGAGCATATTTGGAGCCAGCACCTTATGATTAGCTATTTTAAGAAAAGTTATTAAAAATTGTGCAAGACTAAGTAAATGGCACACCCTCTTAAAACACAGTAATATGCTTCAGCTATTTTCAAGTGAATGAAGTAAATGAAGCATAACAGTATCTCAAATAATCCACCCAGCTACAAACAGCTCCTCCCTCTTCTTTACTTCATTTATAAAACTCTCCAGACAGGTGAACTGAAGATACTCACTGAATGTGACATGATCCTTTGTCAGTCCCTTTTTCCTACTGGGGTATAAATTCACAGTTGGAACCTGAAGAACTTGACTCATTCTGTTTTGTTGATGCTGATGGGCTTTAGTGGTTTGGCCAACTGATCTCATGGGTACCGGAGACATTTCTGAGGATTTCGCTCCTCTTCTCTCACTTAAATTCTTTGTCACTGTTATGGAAAAATTGCATATAAATATCTTGCACTTTGAATTGCAGGATTATTACAGTCATTCTCAGTACAACCACCCAGACAAAGCAACCATGGTATGAAGCAGATAAAATGTATTTGAAACCACTTCTATTCCAAACATACCTATCTTGTTACACTGAAGAGGCTGTTACGTGAAATGGCATTAAAAAACCTAAACTCTTTAAAGTGTCATAGAGGTACTTTATCAAAAGACAAAAAACGTGATTTATTTCTACCACAATTAAAGTCTGTACTTTAGATGTTTGTACACAAGGTGCAAAAGCATAGCAGCATCTCCTTCAAAATTACATCATGCCACCGAAGGGACAAGGAATGGTTGTTTTGCAATTGGCATCAAACCTTTCACTAGGTGGCACAATTGATTTACATCACAGGGCCCTGATTCAGTTTCTACTTTAATCACACAGCAATTAATAAACTCTGAAGTTAAGGCCATCTGACTTCTCCTTAAATTCCCTTGGAAAAGTCTGGATTGCAGCACCACTGCTGCTCATTCCTTCTGCAAGCAAGGCCAGGAGAATCTTACTACCGAGATAAGAGACTGGGGAGCTGTATCTCCTGCTTTTCTGGGTATGTGCAAAAAAAACCCTATCTGCACAAAAACAATCTGCAAAACCATGTACCAGGCTCCCCGATTCAAAGCTATTTGGTCAAAATTTAAATGTGGGTAAACACACCAAGTGCGGAGGAACTCCCCCGGGAGCGGTTCAGTGCTCCCACTCCACCGGAACAAAACCCGTGAGGCTGGCAGTTCCCTCCTGCGCCGCATCGCTCCCCCATCCTTTCTGCTAGCTCTGCAAACTACGAGTATCATCTCAACCAGATCAATTACCTGGGGTTTCTGGGTTTTGGGGCGGTTTTTTTCCAGTTTTTAAAAATAGGTACTTTAATAATATGCCACTCTACTATATATTTATTTGTATATCCACTTAACCTTCATTTTCCTTTTTTGAAGTTTAAGAAAAAAAGGACTCGATTCGTTTAACTACATGCAATAAAACAGTCAGTATATATTCCCTATTTTTACTTCCAAATATCTATGGCTAGCACTGTGCAAACCAGAGTTTAAATGATTTATTTAAAACAACTGAAAAACAACCTCATAACATTTATGTTTGTCTCCTGGGCATAGTACGGCCACCTGTTATGTCTGCACATAGATCATCTATCAAGAGTTCATCCTGACACGCTTTAATTTATTGTTTCAGCAGGGGCAGGGCAGTAAAGCATAAAACCCACAATGGTGTTACCTCTAAGTAGAAACATTCTGTGCTATTACATACCTGGCTGAACACAGCACAAGCAGAACACCTCTACTAGCAACGTACGATGCCGTGCGCGTTTCTATTCAGCGCTACCTGTGATTTCTGGCGACCTCAGGCACAAGGCCAGTGTGAATACACAGAATTTAAGATTTTTAAAAAGGGAGTCAAGTATGGCCATTTCCAGGGTTCCTACATCAGTGCTATTTAAAAGGAAATGTTAAAAAAATTTGCATAGGAAGGCACCTTACAAAATAACAGGATTTGCATTCTTAATACTGAATAACGGAAATAATGGCTTAAAATTTTATCTTCAAGACGCCATCTCCTAGTCATGCTTTTAACTTACCTCATCAGAGACAAAACAGTATTTGAGGACAAAAAAAGTCTTAAAATGCTGCATTTGGACAACAGACAAGCACGGAACATTATTTTGATTAGCAAGGTTGCTACTCTTCCATTTTGGAAAAAACCTACCTTCCAAGCAAGTGAAAATTCCTAAGGATCAAAATAAAATGCAATTACCATTTCTCATTTTTAAATAAGAATTTACTGAACTGTGTAAGACAGCAGGTCAGATAACAGTTTGTTTAGTTAGACAGTTGCACAGGAGTTCAAATTATGGAAACTGTCCTGCTGTAGCCCTCAATTTTTGACTGTCAAGCCATGTCGATCCCATCAGTCAATATTGACCTAACTTCTCAACAATCTTCATTTATTCTGAGCTGTAATCCATTGCAGTTTCTATATTGATTTTGTCTCTTTTCATTTTCTTGCTGTTCATATGGTAAACGTTACTTTTATCCTTCGTAATTCTGTACAAGGACAGCAGGGCAAGAATAGAGCTAATGTACTATTGAATTTCCTTCCAGACTGATGAAAAGACACACAGCTTAAGAACTAAAGGTCAAAATAGAAAACATCACTGAAGTTTTCTGAGCTCAACCAGGATCCGAAGATAAATGCTGGCCTGCTGAAACCGTTAGTACATGAATTGACAAACAAGCACTTAGTAGAGCACTTTTTCTTGAAGGGAGAAGAGAAAGATCTTAAATGAGTATTTCTAGGGAAGGAACATTTATAAATTTCATAGATCATGCCACTGTTCCAGATCACTGTACTTACGAGTGCTATATGCAGGCTCACACTGAAGTGACAATATTTGGATCTTTTCTTCGTCTGTCTCTACATTCAGGTTGGACAAGTACTGCTTCACCTTCCTCGCCATCTGGGCATCCTCGTACAGCTTCTTGGCGTTCAGAAGTGAGCTGCGTCGGGCACGTTTTTTGTGAGCGCCTCCCTGTACATCCAGCATGTTCGAGTTTGTGCTGCCCTGGCTCAGAGATCTATGAAAGAAAAGAGCAAAGCAGTAAATTTTTAGTTCTCAACAGCAATGAGGAGCTACAGTAGCACACGCCAAAGCAGATTAATACCAATAATCTTCAGTTAGGGCTAGTGCATGCTGATGCAAATGAGTTAAAAAGATGAACAGCATTAAAACAACACTTGTCTTAAAATATTCTAGTAAATTGATAGCAGCAATTTGAGTCTAGAAAAGGATTGCATACGAAAGTGTGGAGCTAGCAAGAATGAGGCGCAATGCTCCATGAAGTACCCATTTAGCTCTGCTAATGAATCGCAGTCTTGTTCTGCAAAACCCACGCTATTTCAACTGCAGATTGTAAGAGCAGACAAACTTCGTAACTTTGTTGGTTTAAGGCATTTGGTACCCACTGTTTGTATCAGGCTTACAACAGAAACTTCTTGCAATTCAGCTCAGTACCGAAGTGAGTGACTAGTGTAATCCTCTTAGGAAACTGAGCTTGTGACAATGTTTAAATAACGGGAAGAATTATGTTAAATATGCAAAGTACATTATTTTACGCACTTAACTTCTTTCTCCAATGAAGTAAAAACATTCACAGAAGAGCAGCTCATTTTAAAAATGTATCCCAACAAAGGTCAGGAAGGCAGCGATAATATACATATGCCCAGACTTGTACAGACTTGCATCTATGAAAGACGACGCTCCTCAATGCTCCTAATTTTGAGCTGCCAATTCTATCAGCAATTGAAGCAAAACCAAATAATCCCCAAATTGTTAACGTACATCAGTGACTCTCCCTGACAGTCACTCCTATTCACGCTGAATCACTGACCAAACAACTGATCTCGGTATAGTTCAAATATACACATCACCTCTGTTTCACCTGTCAAAAGTCCTATGGCCACACCAGTCCTAACACATTTTTTAATAAACGGAGATCACAGTATATGTTACACGTAAACTCTAACGGAAAGTGTCAATAAAGTTGTTTAAAGTTGTTTGTGGGTTTTTTTAAACATTCAGAATAACAACTTTATTTTTAAAGGCTAAATTATTTGTAAAGATGTTTATCAAGATCTTGGGTGCGTTTACAGAATCACAAGTGGCAGAATAAATAATCTCCAGCACAGAAGAGCCATAACAGCTAAAAGAGACAGAATGAAACGTATTGTTTGAGGACGTCTAAGGAATCGAGCACGCTGAGCTTAAAAAGTAAGAAATGGTGGGGAACAGCTGACTGCAATATTTTCAAAGATGTTAAATCAATCAATCTAAGAGAAAACATAAGCTTAAAAACTGGCAGAAATTTAGAGCTTAATTAAATAAAAAAGTAATGCTATTAGAGGCAAAGAGCAGCAAAAGGCATGATGGACTGTTCACACCTAGTCAAACCAAGGGACACTCCTGTCTCCTACAGGTAAGAACAAAGCTAAATATCTATTATATAATGAAACAGGAAATTACGTTATGTTTATTTGTTATGATATAAATATTTTATTGCCTATGTACACACAGTTTTTCTTTTAAGTCTGGACTTGACTTTTTCAGCCAATTTGAATTAAATTTCCTTTAAAAATGATTTTTCCTTATTCACTTGTGTTCACAGTAATCCCAAGGGTTAGAAATTATGGTGGCTCCAGTCGGGTCCTAGGTATTTCTCCCCGTGAGCTGCACTGTGAGCGGTTGATGACTGACCACCTCACGCTGCCAGCCGAGCTCTCCTGCACCAAGGGCATCCACACGTTGCTGATTCCACATCAGGGACCAGTATCCAAACCCGCTCTCCCCAGTTTGTCTAGCACAAGTCCTGGCACTGTCCCCATCACTGTTGGCGGGGTTAAATCCGTTCTCTGCACAGAAGTGCCTGGATACTCTTTGCTGACAAATCACGTTGCCACACCAGGCTTCCTCTGCGACTTGCAAAGCGATTGCAGGGAGGGCAAAGCACCATGAAGTGTTCCTGCCTCCGTCCTCTATGCAAAATGTCGACATACTAACGTATAGCTGGCTTTAAACCTGATGTCCACAGCACGAAAAGAAGTAGAGTTTCAAAGTGCAAAGGCACATAGGCTCAGGTACACAGATAACAGTTTATGGGCAAAAATACATATAAGAACACACAAAATATGGCTCCAGTGTCATCTTAAAATCACTCTCATGTGTCAGTCAGGAATTTCACTAGCCAATCTTAGTACTCTCATTTGTAGTCATTTCATTACTCAGTCCTTGCACAATCAAGACTCCTAGTGAAATCAATGAGGAATTTGGTGTATGAAATGTGAGATACATTTTAAATATATGCTAAAATTAAATACTTTGAAGCTTGAACTCAAACTTCAGGGGGGAAATTACTATATCATTATCACAATTCAAAGTGTCCTTATAGTTTAAAATGCAGAATGGCTTAAACTTTTCTGTTACATGTTAAAAAGCAAGTTATTTATTTCTCAAAATAGTTTGCCTTCCAATATAACTGCACAGCAGGGGGTTTTTTTTACACATAAAGCCAAAACTCAAACAACTTATCTAGTACACAAAAGCAACTCAGAATTTTTATAGCTGCAGTATAATGTTGACTGTACCCCCTTATTCCTGTTTTCCAAAAAATATGTATTGCAGGGTTAATAAAATGCATGCTGTATTTCAGATGCATGCACTAACAAGGAGGATGCAGTATGTTAAGAGTTGCATAATCTTTATTTATCTTAGTTGCATTCATCTCTACACTTACCCCAAACTTCTCCACCTCTTCTTCCTGTAAGCAAGAGCCATATACATTGAAGCATGTATTTGAACAGAAAAGCACAGGAAAAAAATAAAACAGTTGAGAGTCAGGAAGAAAGATGTAGACAGGAAAGAACAGAAAAAAAATTTCTATACAGCAAAATTCTTCTCAAACAATACCACAATGTTTTAATGGAATGCAAGGGCAGGACTTGCTCAAATACTTTAATATGGAAGAACATCTATCAGTTTTTTGTTTAAGTTTAACCTACGAATTTAAAAAACCAGACTCGCATTAAATTTTCTTGTTAAGTATTTCCCATAAGTCAAATTCAATTTTGATGCAGTGAGCAAAAACTGTTTAACTTATTCATATTGCAGAAACCGTGATTAAATTAATTTATTCTTTGCATTAGGGCTGCAGTAAGCGTATGAGAAATCATCATCAGTATTCAAGTTTATGATGTTGTTTTCTCTTGATTGCTTGCTGGAAAACAAGCTAGTTGCCAAATACACGCTGAAAAACTAGATGCTCTATATTAATCGGTAATGAACTTGCTAGCAAGTCTCATGTTACCACTAACAAACATCTTTTCTCGTTCATTTTTAATCTTCAAAAGCATTTATTGGTGCTTCATAACACAAACTGATAGATCAAACACCAGAGGCAATGAAAATGAATATAAATGATGTGAAAACATGGAATTATTTTCTTTTAATCTTTGGCACTCTCTCTAATATTAGATGCCTAAGCATTTTATGTCAGTGTGCTTAATTTAAATTATGGTCATTAAAATGTGTTCTGTAATTCTGAAAAACACACTAAAGGTAACTATCTACTATTAAAGTCATTTAATGATTAGACTTCATTAGGTCTTAGAAAGTGCACGGGGCATCAGGGTAATTTATTTATAGCCTGATTTCGTCTGTGAATGCCAAAGTTTCTGAAAAGCAATCATAACTTATCAGTAAGTAGCTTTATAACTTTATGTTCAAAAGGAAATTTTGCTAATTGAAATCCAATAGTACGGAGGTGAATCTCCACTTTGAAAGGAATCCATCTTTAAACAACATTAACAAGGGATCTGTTAATTTTGTCTCAAACCTCGACTGGACCAATTTTAAACAAAATACTTGTTTCCTGATAGTCAGCCTTGAAAACAAAAACCAGACAGGATTCATGATCGTCTGTGAATCCTGACCACTGGAAGACCACAGGGAACCAAATCTCCATGCTCTTATATACGCTACGTATCCTTGCATACGCTATTTCCTTCCACTGCACAGATGTAACTGAATTCATAAATCGAAGACAATTCCAACTGCACACGTGACCTATCAACTGGAATTTAGTCAGGGCTTGTACAAAGTACATTTCACCCAAGCAACTGTCCATTAAGCTTCCTCTGCGCTCTGCTCACTCCACGGTGATCAGAGAGCTCTCCACTGCTCGCCAGACACCACTGGGGATACACACGTACCGGACAACTCGAAAGAGTATTCCATCTTTTTTTTTTGAAGTAGAAACCGGGCAGTGATTCAGCACAGGACATCATCTTGTCCCCAACTCCCCACCTGAACTGCACCCTGAGGGGTTTTTGTCTGGCCCGTTAGTTCAAGAAGCAAACAGTGCAAGGAAAGGACACCACCACCCTTCTCGGCATGGGTCTACAGGCATCAGGACCCTGCATGGACACAGTGGAGTCACTGATGCTTTTAGTTCAGCCAGCGGGAAGCAAAGAGATGCAGGGAATTATTTAGTTCCACTAAACATAATCTGGAGCTAATCAACAGCAGATTAGAAGTCGTGGTGCTTTTATTCTGCAGTTTGTTAACACAGAGCCTGATATTATGCATCAGAAAAAAAAAAAAAACCAAGAAAAAATAAAACAAGAAAACACGCTCCACCTGCTTACAGCCTGAACATAGCAAACATTATGTAGGTGGAGCAAGCAAGCTGTGCTTAGAACAAATAAAAAATATTTTGTTTGTTTTCAATATGTTATCAGTGGGGTTTTGTTTTGAAGCAACATTTCAGATTTATACATGGGTGATTTAGGTGCGCTTTCTCTCTCTCTCTCATATATAGATAATATCATACCTCTCCCAAAACTCTACTGACACTAACATTTTACTTAGCAAAAATATGAATCATTAAAATTAGAACCTATTCTTCTTTGCTCTTTAAAGACAACAAATTGGTTTAGTAGTCATTGAAAGCAGGTCTTGGAAGCATCAGTTGTGTTGCCATAATTTGATAAAGATTGCGGTTCTGATGGTAAATGTCAATGGTAAGTTACACAATGAAATATTAACATACTGATGGACACGCAAACCCAGGTCCCTACCCACTCTGAGACACCTTCAATCCTACTGTCTTTCTAAATTGCACACCTTTGTCTGAACATTACAGCCGGATCCATGTTCGCTGAGGTCATTCTGACAACTTGGCGAATTTCTTTGGCAATCATTCTGAGTTTCTCAAAATTTACCAGGCCATCCACTTTAGAATCATTTCCTGCATAATTGAAACACACACACAGACACATGAAAAAAAGAGAGTAAGAAATACTTTTTTAATGGGCAATGTGTTTCTAAGTCCCCCACATTACTCTTCCTCCCTCCCTCCCCCTCCATCAACAAAACTGCTTTAATCAAAATAGCAAGAAAACGGGAAACTGGCAAAACACAAATGACAATCAGGCCCACTCAGACTACTAGCATTGCTCTGTTAATCTACTTCTAAAGTAACACGTATTAGCAGGAGGAAAAAGGAGTAAGTGAACTGTGCCCAAATTCATTGGCATAGATGTTAAAATAATATAAATATAGAACTGACATCAACAGTGTTCACATTCTGAAATTAGTTCAAATAGTTCTGAAACATAACAACCAAGAATTGGGCATATTTGGAAATGCTTAACCCTAACCGATTGCGAACAGAACTTTGGGTAAAAGGAAAAAAATGGAAATGTTTAAACAAAAACCCTTGAAAATGCTGAAAGCAAGAGTAGGAGGTGTTGTATCATTGTAGCTGTCTGAAAGCCACAACATGGAACGAAAACCTAGAAACATCTCAGCAGCAAGTTTTTGTAAGAGAAATATATTTGAAGTAGTGTAACTATCAGTTAGCACGCTCACCTACTCTTCCATCCTAAACCTTAGGACAGCTGACGAAGATTAAGCATTGCTTTTAAATTATTAAAAATACCCATTTAATTTTTAATTTGTGTCTAAGATCAGTCCCTTCCATTATGCATTCAGAGTTCTATTTTATTTTACTCTTACAAAGGATGCATCAAAAGCATCCGACTGCTGGCAGCTTCTTTTACACATTTGTTGAATCACGGAGCACTGAAGAAAGGGCTAAAGCATATTCAATGCTTAGTTTATTATTTCTCTATGTTTGACATTACCTTCATGTAGAAATGTGATATCCTTCTTGACAACAGGAAAAAGTGGAATAATTGGAGGCTGCATGCTCTGGCTGCTAAGGATGTTGCGGTATTTTGCCATGTTTCGAGACGGATCAAAAAGATCTTGAAGGTCTCTGAGGTGCTTTTCATACTTGCTCGGTAACTTTTCCCAAGTGCCTCTGAGACGTGCTACTGGTGCTAGATTTAACCCACTGTAAGGCAGATATATTTCATTATTAGCTGTTAGCGGAATCATTACCTTTCATAAGGAAGTAAAGGGTTGGTTTTTTTGTTTTAAGGATTAAAAATAGCTTTCACAAGGTTAACTGTAAAGCTGGGTGAACGCCAGGCTGCAAGTTCATCACAATAAACCTCTGCTGTTCACTCTTGCGAGCATGTGAAAAAGAGAACTGTAAAAAGCATGATTGCTTCCTATTCACAAGGTACAAATTTCAAGTTACCCTGCCAAAACAATCTCTCTGTAACACAGTACTGACGCCCATTTAATTTAAGAACCACATCTCTCCTGTAAAAATGTACACCACAATAAGGACAAAAAGGGTGAAAAATTAATGAGGTCAATACACGGCTACAGTAGCAAGTGAGAACAGTGCACAGCTTACCCCAAGCAAAAGTGGCAAGACTTAAGAGGAGTGTGTTTGGAGCGTTTGTAAACGAGCCCCAACAGACTGAGAATTAGAAGCAGCAGATATGCTAAAACTTGTTATTGTGCCCTCATTCTCATTAAGTAAAAATATATCCAGAATTAGTTGGAGGCAATAAAAAAAAAATTAAAAGAAACGAAATATATCCATCCTCCCTATCATAATTTGTCAGCAACTTTGCCCAAGAAATTCTGCAATGATTGCAAAGTCCTTGTAGCTGCAGAACTGGAAAGCAATATTCTCCAGAATTCATCAGTAAATCCAAAATCACACAATTACTGAATTTGCTATTCTAAGAAGATTTCTTTTCTCATTTTGAAAGCTTCAAAAAATTATTTTCTATTTATTTTTTTATACAGATTTCTCTCCATGCTATTGTCAAATCACAAACAA
The DNA here is from genome assembly GCF_018139145.2 of Gymnogyps californianus. Lineage (NCBI taxonomy): Eukaryota > Metazoa > Chordata > Aves > Accipitriformes > Cathartidae > Gymnogyps > Gymnogyps californianus. The sequence goes on from NC_059484.1 coordinate 19,385,605, forward strand.
AGCCTTCTTTCACGTGAAAAATCAAACATATGCCACCACACAGCTCCTCTTTTACATGCTACATTAGGATGGTTATCTTCCTGTTTCATGAAACATATGGCATCGTATTTACATGCAATGCAAGGCAAGAAAGAGAAGCCCTGTGGCATATGCTAACAAAAACATATTCCTCTGGAAATAAGGGTTAAAAAAAAAAAAAAAAAAAAAAAAGGCAAGCTAATTTATTTGCTTTTTTCTGACCAAAGACCACTTCAGTCATGGCCTGATTAGACTTAACTGAGAAGCAGGAAGAGTCATTTCTCCACCTACAATGAACCATGAGAAATTAGGGAGCAGAATATAGAAATTAGATTCAGTATCCACATGCGTATTCACCATGTAATGAGTAGGCACAGCCCCAACGGCTGCCCAGTACCCTTTAAGGAAATTCATGAATTCTCTAATGTATGACTAAACAGAAGCCAATACCATTTGATAAACTGGCTAGACATGGAAGAAAATATTTAAAAACGGTATTTTCAAAGATAGTGCTGGCGCCAGGATACAGCATGAGTCCAGATCTTTGTCTGATGAATCACAGCGCCTTTTTTTTTTTTTTTCCCCTTAAAGTAAAACCTGGGTATAAGATAATTGCAAATAACGGAAATGCTGAACTCATGCTGTTAAAGTAGCAGCATCTAGTATAAATCAGAAGAAAGTCCAATGTGAAAGTTAAACGTGCAAATGAAGAGAAAAAGAGATAGAGAAGCAAGCAGATGACAGGAAAGAATGAAAAAGAAAATTAAACTAAAACAAGACTGATTTGAGGAAGTCCTTACAATGAAAGGAAGAAATAAAGTAGTCTCATGATTGCAGATATGACTCAGTGCACACTGAAAAAGTAACAATGACTGAAAAAAGAAGGGAAATTGGGTGCCAGAATCATGGAAAATGACAGCAATGTTCAGGTAGGTTTCTGAAGTTCATCAATCAAACAGTGCTTTTGTCGAAATCTTCTCTTTCCCTGCTACGTAACAGGTAAAGAAGAGACAGTCACATCAACCACTGCAATAAGGCTGAACTTCTGAGGCTGAGGAAGGAAAAGACTGCAGCGACAATACATCTCTTTGTACAGTATGGCTTTTGAAAAGCTTGGTAATTCCCTTAAGACCACCCTGCACCATCGGTAATCTGTTCAGGATATACCTATTTCTTTTCTTTCCGTTTAGATTAACAGAATTGCCTTTGACAGCACGAATCAGATCTGACAGATGGGAAGTGTTTTACCTTATAACTGCGAACATGGAATTGAAGTTCTTGCATTCTCGACAGTGGAGGGCAATTTTAATGAAATGCTTAATAATCTTCATTCTTTTGAGTTGGTTGGGCTCTGCTAAAATTTCCATGGCAACCCAGAACGTCTCTTGATTTATGACATCCTCAAACTGTTTCAGGTGAGCATTTCCTGTTTTGGAGTCCAGCTTATAAAGGTCATCGATGTATTCTGTAGGCTCAATATTGCGAAATAATTCAAAGTCTCTCATGGAAAGCTGAGTGGCCACCTCAATGGTGCTCAGCTGTAGGAGGGAAATCTGGCTTTCTCTCAGTAGCTCTTGAGCATCCTCATCTGAGCATAAGGTCTCTGTCTCCATATTGTTTTTTAGGTAATACCTAAAGAGTAATTGAGTTACAATAAAACATTAGAGATGCTCTTCAGAGGGTTTGTGAACACAAAGACATTGAACTATACCAATCAACGTGGACATTACTGACACCACAGGGGTGTTCACGTGAGAGTATTTCCGTGTTACTGTCGACAACCCAGTGTAAGAGGCAAAGACAGAGGCAAGAAGGGACAGCATAACCTTGTACTTTAGCTAGTACAAAATACCATCATTACTGAAGTAAAAAAAAACATTTCAAAAGCTGTTTTAATCTACCTCTTTGCTAATATTTTCTATGCTGTACTCCGTAATATGCTGCAGCTTTCACCTTCAGAAAAAGATCAGTTACTTTTCCATTTGTAAATTCAGCAGTGAAATAACATTTTAAATATACATTAGTCCTGAGAAATCTCTTGCTGATGTATTTCTCCATTTCTTACACAAATTTAGTGTGGTTTCTTACATAAATTTAGTGTGGCATATTAATATTTACATGAAGCACATAGCATTCAGGAAATGAAAATGTATCTGGAAAATTCATTTCTATGGTCCCAAGCAGATCACTTTCAGATATACAAAAGTTTATTCCTCAGATTCCCTCTGTTGCCTAGCGAAGAAGACTAAAGAATTTTTCACTTAAACCTTCTTCTGGTATGGATCAGGTCATCAGACAAAACTGAAGCACTTAACATTTCAGAAACATTCATGACAGTTTACATAAAGATGGAAGAATTTATCTCAGGTTAGTATCAGTTCATTGGAACACGACATCACCAAGAAAGAAATTAATTGTACGCTTTAATTCTGAAGTACATGTGGAAAGTGTCAGAACAAATATAACTTTTTTCTTTTGAAGTGTAAGCCACTATATACATTATCCTGATCTACTAAATTTAGTTGTCATCAAGCAAGCTTGCTGTAGATTTGGGGAGGGGCTTTTTGGGCGCAGAAGAGGAAGGTGAAACAAGGAAGAAAAGAGGAGAGGGAAGTGTAAGTTACTGACATTTACTTGTTTGTTTTTCTAATAGACGCTTGTCTATTTTAATTAAAACCTCCCTTCCCGATGTTTCTTTTGGGTGTTTCAATCCTAAAAGGCAAAGGCAAATAAATCCAAACTGAAATCAAAACAAGGGCGCATTTACCGTCCGTTGAGTTGAATCCTGTCGGCCAATTTGGAGAACTGATCCGGGAGTCTCCGTTGTTTGATGACTCCCTCGGGGCTGACAGACACTTCGCAGAGGGAGTAGGTCTCCGGGGCTCCCGTCAAGTTGAATTCATGGACGGCATGACTCACAACCTCTTTTGCTGTAGTGTCTTTGCTGATGATAATGTAACAACTCTGCTGATCTGCTTTGAAAACTCTTATTACTTGATCCGGAATATCTAAAATAACAGAGTTAACACCTTTAATGTACGAAGTTACTTTTCCCTTGAAAAGACACGAGGTCATTTACTGTCTCATTTGATAGCCAGAAAACAAAAAAAACAGCTAGCAAGAAAAAAAAGCCATGCTGCACTTGATAAATATTCATTAAAATATTCAGTCGTTTCCTTCAACTTCGAGAGGAAAAAAAGAGGAGTCTTCTCCTCTCTGCATTTCCACAACTCCATTACTTTATCATCCCCTGACCACAATCAAAGTACAAGACATCTAGATATATTACTAAGCTGTACACTGTCCTTCTCAGCGTGTCTCAAAAACTTTGGCAGCATCATTCCCTCTTTGGCTCGTTTGTCTTTGCGAGAGCCAGAATCAACATGCGTGCCAGGGCACTCTTCCCAGAGACGGGAAGCCATCGAGCACGCGTGGATGGGCTGCAGGTGGGAGGACGTGAAAAGGAAAGGAGATTCGGTTGCTCCCATAACTAGCTGCAAACTTTTACACTCCCTCTCTCACCCTGAAGAACTAAGCTGCTGCCAGCAGTTAGTTCTTTGGCTAGCGTACTTATTTATAGCACATTTTATGTATTACAAATGTATTAGAGAACAGTTTTATCTGAGGCAGCCTACAGCAGGAAATAAATACCTAAAGAAACACACGTTTCATCTACAGCTTGATGACTGGAAATAATTCACTCCATTAGTTATTACAGAAGGCTTGATTTTCAAAATAAAACTGACTGGAAAAAAGAGTGTCAAGAGTCAGAGGGCACACTAATTTAAAACTCAGGGAAGCACAGTTTTTTCTCTCCCTAAACTCCTGAAGACTTAAAACTTCACAAGTTTTCTACAGAGCTGAGAAGGTGGGAGGCTCTCGCTGAGCCCTCAGCCACGTCTTCAGAGCCTGCAGCTATTCAAAAACCACATCTGAGGCAGATGTGCCATTAACTCCTGCATCAGAGATTCCCAGCGAGAGAAGCGAAGGGCTGTTATTACAGCAACAGCCTCCAAAAACAGCCCTTCACTTCTCTCACCGTTACCTGACCAGCCTTTAATAACCTCAGCGACAAAGTGCCAAATCCGTGGATTGAGGTACGCGACCTGCCACCCGAGGGGAGCCCCCGGCTCGCCGGGCAGGGCAGCGAGTGCCCCGGGGGAGGTAATGACCAGGCGTCCCTCTGCCCGAGGGGATCAGCACTTCTGCCAGGCGAATCAGCCTGCTGGGCGGCATCAAGGTCCTTCCAGCAGCAGCTCTCTGAGCGCTGAGTTTTACACGCTGCTTACCCCATCGCCTATACATTAATTTTTCTCTGTCAAAATCCACTGCTTAAGGAAGAAAGGAAGATCTCTTCTAATGGGGCAGTGACCTTGGGGTTACTTTTTCTTGCATCAAGACTTAATGGTGTTACGGGGGCAAGTAGCAGGAATTTCAGGGCAAAAAGTAAGCAGGTAATTTATGATCCAGGATCAAAAGTTTCCACCCATTGGAAAAAAGAAAGCCTCAACGTCAGCTATAAATAAATTGGAAGATGGGAGGCAACCGGGTGTTTAAAAAAAAAAAGATCTGATTGAAAACTAATTCTACTAACAGTTTCATTAAAAGCGAAAAATAAATATTATGTACTTATTTCAGAGTGAAAGTGGTGAAAACAATACATTGAATAATTTGGGAAATGCCTGCACCCACAAAAATCATAATAAATCAAGAGAAGAGGCAAACATCTATACCTTGGTATCAACATACCTAAAAATCAGAACACACTCAAGATTTAAAACCAAAAACTGAAATGTAATGGGGGGGGGGGGGGGAAGAATCACCATGCAACCAAAACTTAGTGTAACTTGTGACAGGTGAGGGAACCTTATATTACAAGCACATGTCTGTCTTCACAGTCTTTGCTTTTAAGCAGGTAAACATTAACAAAAATTATTTTCTTATGCATTATTCATCTTGTGTTGACAATACAAACCAGGTTTCAAGTTTACATGCACGTAATTTTAGTTATACAGAGTCCAAGAGAAGAACAAACTAAATCTCAAACTACGTTATCATCTAAAACTGCAGTTTCTATAGAAGAAATGTAAGCAACTTCGGTCCTTTAAAGCAACGTCACAGAGAAGCGCAATAACCTGGCAAAGGTCATTCAGCGTGTCGGTGGCAGAAATGGGTCTACAATGCAGGTCTCAGCCTCAGTACAGCACTGTGCCCGTAAACAGAACGTAAGGATTTGTTTTATTTACAGGAAGATTACAGGGCACAGGACTATTTAATGCCCTAATAGTAACAACTATGTCAATGCAACGTATGAAAGTGTTAAGTTTAACAGGCAAGCCATGCAATATTAAGGTCTACAGGATGCTATACGTCAGGATACTTACAGTAAAACCCAACAGCTGCGGGTAGGGAAAAAAGAAAAAAAGTGTGTCAACACCAAATCAAGATTTAGATGTTTACAAAACTTATCAAGTGTATGTAGTACACAGTCAGAAATATTTTGGTTTTCTCTGCCATTCAAAAATGACACCATATTTGTTATAGTAAACTTAAAGTAAAGGTAACAAGGACTCGTTATTAACATTTCATATTATGCAGTAACTTGTATAGTATTAAATGAAGATTCTTAGAGAACATGTGTGCAGCTCTCATGCAACAGCAAGAACCTGGATTTGCAGCAAAAAGGGAACTTATATCCTATCAAGTGCATAAATATCCATAGCAAATATCTGTGTACATCCCTTTTAAAGGGGAAATCTGCAAGTTTACATAAACATAAGTCATAGCCACAAGGGACTTTACAAAATATGTAATTATGCACAGAACTTACACTTGAAAGAGGGAAACAAGATTCTGACTTGACATGTTTACAGGCAGCTGCATATAACAACAAATGCCTCCTGCAGCCACCACATAAACTGTATTCCTACAGTAATAGCAATGAAAGCATCGACAACACATCTCCAAACATTTTTCAGTTTTTCAGATATACAGTTGAATATACGCCATGTTTGTAAAACATTAAACATTAATATCACTATGTTGGTACCATGGCAGTCCTAGTCTATCCACAATACTGCTTGAAATATATATTCAAAGATGGTGGATGGACAAGTCAAAGCACCAGGAGTACTGGTATTGGGAAGAGATGACAAAAGAGAAAGGTGCAGACAAGGACAACCTGCTTCCACCAGAGCTCTGGTAAACTCCTGTAAATCAAAGGCTCTCAGAGGGTGGCAAAATACATTTCTTTGTAAAAACAAGCTAAGTGTCACATTACAAAAAAGCAGGCAGGAGAGGTTCAGGCAGTTTGGATTTTCAGCAAATCTCCAGTTTGGACCTGTTAGGGCCACAAGATAAACAGGTAACTGCACTCAGCACGTTTGATGCTGGTAAAAGATGTAATTTTCCCCCTGAACCAGCTGCCTTGTAATCATCCAGTAAATCAAGCTAATGCTGCTGCTTTACCTGAAGGATTAGAGAAATCCAGGATGCTAGTTGTAGGCTGCAACAGGTCCGGGCTACTGGATGAGAGCGTTCCCGGAATAGGCATGATGGCCAGGCTGTGTCTGCACTGCCGAGTCCCAACAATGCTGTCGTCCTGCGACTGGCTCACACTACCATCACTGCAAAACAATTTTGTTTCAATTACGTGCGTTAAGCTCCTTATATTCACCTTGGGATGAACAAAACTAAGAAAAATAATGGCACTCAGATGTTTTAATTACACGTTGTAGACAGGCTTTCAAAACAAGGACAGAGGGAAAGCATATTTGAAAGTGTTTACTGGGAAAGAAAAGATATTTTGGTCTTGTTCTGTATTTATGGGTCAGATTTGCTGCTTTTTTTTTTTAAATATAAGCAACATGGACATAATGACTAAGCAACTAAAATATCACAACTTAATAAGTAACAATTACTTTTTCACCAGAAGAGTCTGACAAACCTGAACAGTTTTGGAGGCAAGATGCTGAATCGAGTCTTGTCTAAAATTTTCCTGATTCTGTTTCTTCCACCAGATACAGTGTTTGCTTTCATTTTCTTGTTTCCTTTTTCACGGGGAAACATCTGTTCCACATCTCCAGGCATATCTGGGATGGAATAACGGTTGTTTTTCTTTTCTGCAATTTTTGGAATATGTGGAATTCCATTCTTCTCTTGTCCTATCCTGCAGAGCAGCTCCTTAAACACTGTAAGAGAAGATACAATCACCATGATTTACCTTTGCACACTTAAAACTTCACAGTGAATTCTTCTTTCCCCTCAAACCTTTTGCTTCCCACATCCCTGCAGAAAAAGTGAACCAAAGAGTTACAAACCGGGCAATACAGTGCATTTTAATTTTGATTCTAAGGGTGTGGGTCTTTTCCCATTTAAGTTTTACTTTTGATTACCTTGGCAGAAAGAGTAACCCCTAATGTTCAATAAAAATGATCAAACATTCTGCATAGCAAAGTTCTCCTAACTACTTTTGAAATTAGCACACATCACAGCAAATTTAATAGAACTAGTCTACCGTTACCAGATAGATAACAAGGAAATGTTGCATTCACAGCAATCAGCTCTATGTATTTATTGACTTTTTTGTCTGCATCTTTTTGGTAATGGAGCGCAAATGCTTCCTCAAGAATAACTGCAAGACAGACTGATATTTTCCAAAACTGCCTTTGTTTGCTTTTAGTAATACTACTGAACAGAAGCTGCATCAAATTTCCTATTGCATTTATCAAATTAAGCCAGTCTATTACCAACACAGACATTCCCAAAGATATAATTCCACGGAAAAGATAGCATTTATGTTCTTTGTGTTTCTTCCCACATATAAAAGGTGAAAACAAATTGTTCAAATTGGTTTATCAATACAAATTATTTTTTTAAAGATCTTTTAAAGATCTTTTAAAATCTTTTTAAATCACTCAAGTCAGAAATTCAGTATTTTCTGTCGAAAACATGGCGATACCGGGAGAGTGCAGAATCGTACAGAGCGGATTTCTCAGATTGTTCCTACAAGCAAGGCAACCAGGACTTTGTAAAGCCCCAGTCAAATTGCCTATTTCTATTATGTAATAAAATTTAAGGCTACAAGCCTTCACAGTATAGATTCAAATGTAAGAACGGGAATTGCTCATTATCAGCACCAGGCACTTAGCACTCCATTAAAAAGACAGGATAATAAGTAACACTGTTGAAAAAAGCTTCAAGACATGAATTCATTAAAACGTATCACAGAAATCACCTTGCAATTATATCAGCTAGCAGGAAGAGAAGAGATTAGAATCTACTCGTAAACGTATGTTGCTTACATTTATAATACAAATGAACAATCTATCACTGTCTCAGTTACAGTTATGCTTTATTTTATCTCATTTCACATTAGCCTGGGCCGCCGGTTACCGTGTTGTTTTATGCTTTTTTGAAATTATGCTAATAAGCAACTGCTAGGATCTTGAAACTTTTTACCTACACAGCGATAAACAGAAAATAATAATTGAAAAGAAAATCAACAGTAAACAAGGGCATGTAACTGGAGGAAGAAAATAAGAAACGGAAACCATCAGAAGGTCTCGATACAACTACAGAGGAAGGAGCTATCTTGTGCACAGTCTTGTTCTTTCTGTAGCTGAGGTTATTCTGTTGTCTGAACAGGATTATGGAAAAAGAACAGATGATTTGACTGAGATTTTAAAGAGGTATTTATGTGTTTATAGTCACATTGACAATTGAAAGCCAACATTTATATGTCATACCATTTTTTATATCCACTTTTCAATTTTAGATATAAAGGCAATTTATCCTATCATTCTTACAGCCATTATAAAAAGTTTTACAAAAGCCCAGTTTTACATTTTTGCTGTTTCTTGGCAAAAATATTTTGGCCCACATCCCTTGGCTCTGTTTCAGCCATATCGCATGAAGGGACACTAAAGCCGCTTAAACAGTCATTTGAGGATTTCTCAGGGAGTACAGAGCTGGCTATGCTGGCTTTGTGCCACTCAACGTGCAGCCCTTGGCACACAAGAACTTATCCGAGCAAACGGAGGCACAACGAGGGGACTTCTGCACAACTTTTCACTCCTAGAGCCAGTTGGTTTTTCCAACTTTGAAGGTGGAAACTTATCGCACTTCTAAAGCCAGAAAGACTGGAGTTTTTCTTTGCTTACACAAAAATACATCATATATAAAGTCTACTCACCAAAAATGTTTGTTTTTACAGTAATGGAGAGATGAGTGTTGTTCCTTAAGATTTCCAGAGCTTTTACAAAGGTAATGTTCTCAAAATTCTGTCCATTTACTTCCATTATCTGTAAGAAGAAATAAAAATTGGACTATTAGGAGAACAACTGTTTGACAGACTTACGAATGCAAAGGTGATAATACAGGCACAGTAAGAACTTTCCAGAAGTTATCATATCATCTTTACAGCAGTTGTAGAATGAAAACATTCCTTGTAAAATAACTATTTTCATCATGTCAGTGAAGTCATATCCTGTAAACAAGCCAGGACCTCCATTTCTACCTGACAACTGCTTTGAACAAATTTATTTTCTGTGATAACATGACATTCTTGCAATTAGGAACTGCACCCGAATCAAAACTGGTGGATCATGAGCTGTAGAACTGATATTAAATCAAAGGCTGGATCTTCACCTACTGTGAACTGCAATTGCTCCACCCGCCTCAGTGAACTGGGGTGATTCACACTAGGTGGGAATCAATCCAACAAAACAATCTGATGGCTTCAACTTAACCATATCTCTGATCAGAAAGTTTCCTAAAATAACCACAACTTGGTTTCTTTTCCCATTCTGTTTTTGAAATATTTAAATATTTTAAATATTGTGAAAACGATTTAATAGAAACCCATTTAACACACGTAAGCTGAAGCTGAACTGTGGCATTCACGATAGAATACTAGCCAGTTGTTTGCCTTTAGTAAACAGCATAATCTTTTTGTTGAGAACACTACAGTTGGTTGAACCAAAATATTTTACATGAACTTTATTCTTTTTACCTGATCACCACGCTTAAGTCCAGCTTCTGCTGCTTTACTGCCCATTTCCACAGTCTCCACAAAAATACCAAAACCCTTGTCGCTTCCTCCAAGGAGGCTGAAAAACAGTGGTGAATCTCTAGAAGGTTTTTGCAGGGTAATTTGTCTCCATTTTGCTTTGGCAGCACAGGCAATATTCAGCAATCTGAGATGTCCTTTCATTTTCTGTAACACAGAAGACACAAAATGGAGCGCAATGTTTCTTTTACCAGAAATGGAAAAACAGTTGTGAAAAAAACCCCAAGTGCCAGAAAAAGGACTTTTGATGCCATGTTTCCAAATCTTACTAAATAAACCTTGTCCTCTTTTGCAGTAATCCAAAAACACATAAATGAGTACCATGTGTACTATTTTATATGGGCTTTATATCTAAATATATATTTAAGAACAAATATGTCCATGTTAAAAGCCGTCTATTAACTGTTAGACTTAAAGACTACAATGTGTTAGTCACTGGTAACACACTGGAAAATGACAACATATAATATTAGAAAGTCTGACAGTCATTCTTTTTTGCTCCTACCGTATCTTCCAAGTTCTTTTCAAATTCTTCCAGAAATCGAGTCATAGCAGGATCTCCTTCAAAGTCATTAAAATGATTGTTCACCCACAGTAAGACCACTCTGGTAACCTGTAAAAGAAAAAAAAAAAAATTATGTATTTATAAAGGTACCTATGATTCTTCTCCTGTAAGTTTTGATCTATAAGCAAAGAAGAATACAAGGACATGACAGAATAACATATGACAGATCGCTGCATTTGTTAACAAACAGAAGCAGAAGACATTTACACTTGAAATCATCTTCTCTTTTCCTTTATTTGTGGAAACAAATGAAAAATAAAAAACCAAACATTTTTGTACCTAATTGGCTACATTACCCGGTACTTACTGGTGCACAAATCCATCTTCAGTTAACTCTTCCTTATGCTGTTTATAAAACTTATCTTTTTAAAGCATCCTAACGATCTCCTTAAAGAAAGTTCTAGGAAGTACGTTGTGATAATAAAAAAGTTTCTTTTAAGACCTTCCAGTTAAATTTTCAGGTTGCTTTTGTACATGCTACAGAGTTACTACCATTCATGATAAAGTCAGTTTGACAACTATTTTATCCATCCATGTTATAAAAAAAAAGTTAGTCTATAGCTGTTTCTGTTCTAAAAATAAACAATTTCCTCTTTTATTTGTTGAGAGTTTTCTTTTACTTTCCTTTTCTTAAAAAACAGTAGTTGCCAAAATGAACAGCATGGAAAAAGGTAAGAAGAGAAGCAGTAACCACAGCAAAAGACCCCAGACAATTTCCTATGCAAAAAAATACAGCATTTTGATAGTCTCCTGGGTTTCCTTCAGCTCAAAGCTAGAACACATAAAACTGCTGGCTAAGAATTTTACTGCTGTAATTTTCAACAAATTGGACATGGATACCGGTTCCAGACTATGAACATTTTTCATGTGTATGTGCATACAGTTACATAGAGTTGAAACCGATTCTATTTATGGAAGCATTTTTATCAACTGCACCTGTCTTGAGCAGAGTTTATTTTAACTACAGACTTTGTAATAAGCTGCTCAAACAAAATGTGCTCAATACACTGAAAAGCTCTACGGTAGAAAATTATGGAAGACAAGCACATTGCTGTTGTGAAAAGAAAGATGGTATGTCCACGAGATCATGAACACAATTTCCTTGCATTTCTGGTGAAAAAGGATTTCAGAGACTGGCATTTACATCTTTAAATTAAATAGAAAACAGTATTTATCATTCCGCAGAAGAGAAGCAGTGTCATACTTAATTTAGGATAGTACACGGTACACATACAACACACTGGAGAATCCTGTCTCAATACTAGTGAAAAATACTTTGCTTTAAAATAGCTCATATAAAATAGCTGGAGCATAATCCTCGTTTATCAGCAATACAAAAAGGAATCCATTTGGAGACATTTTCACCAGAAACATTAATATCTCTGATTCAAACCTACCTTATCCCTGAGGCTGTCCACTGTGAACCATTCCAAGAGTTTATTTCCAACTTCCAGGGGGCTTGTTAGAAACGTTCTGTACGTTAAAAGGAAATCTTCGATGTAGGTTGGATCCACAATAGAATGTTCTTCTATTAAGTGCATGATGAGTCGCTCCGGTGTTGCCTTAAAAATTAAATGCAAAAAAACCCTGATACCTCTCATCACTACCTCCCTCTAGAGAGTATCTTAACATAAAACCATGTGAACAGTATACTCCCTTTTCAAATTTCAGTTACAGCAAACTCAGGAGAAAACACATTAACGTGTTTAAGTCAAATCTTCATGCTTCTCTCAGCCCAAATGTTTTGCATAGGTAATACTTGGCTAAAACAATTAGCAACTTCCTTTAATGTTATTTTTAATAAACAGTTTAAGATCCTCTTCCAGATTACAAAAAACAGGTCAAGACATAAAGATGCACAAAGGGTGCTCCCAATACAAAACTCAATATATGTGCTGAAGAGGTCTAACTTTATTAAAAGGGAGATGGAAGTCAATTTGTAAAATAATGTGAATTCCTTCCAATCAATTTTTTTGAGCCGAGACAGACAAAACTGAGTATGTGTTCTAGATTCAAACTGAAATTGTATTTATTACTAAGAAATAAAGGTTTAATAGATTAATGGAAAGCATAGAAAGACATTCACCTTGATAACTATGTGTCCTTTTCTGGTTCCACTGCGATCCAGCTCTCTGTGCTCCTTTACCATAACAATTTCTCCTTCTTCCTCCACTTTATGAGTGTTTTTTTCCACGTGGTTCAGAATCCTCCAGTAGTCTTGCTGGGCTATACACACAAACTGCCCCCCAACAACATGGGATTGTTAATAAATACCCAAAACATGAATGTATCCCCATCTCTGGGCTGCCTCGACACAATCACGATAGCACAGCATTTGATACTAACCCCACTCTGTTGTGCCCAACTACACGAGAGAGAAAGTTAGAAACAGAAGACAAACAGAACTGGTCACCTTCTTACAGCGCCAAAAGGTTGTCTGAATGGGCTAAACGTATAGAGGACAAAGCCTGTAAGAAGTGGAAATGAGTATTTTCTATTCATCTATTTTTACTGCATGTCAGTCACATACACAGCATGACTGGGGTGGACTAAGCTTACATTTCATCACAAAGCAGAAGTTCCTGTTTCTCACACAACAGCAGTGTGAAATAAATCTCAGCTACTGAAGAGCGTACAACTAACCCAACATCAGCAGAGCCCCGGACCGACAAAATACCAACCTCTTTTTTTCGGCTCATGGAATAAAGATCATGCCTTAACATGGAAGTAGTCTGTTTTCTTTTATTAGATGCTTAAAAATATGAGGTAGTTGTATAGAATTGTAACCTTACCTGACAATCATCTACTTTGGTTCTGACCACTCCATTCATGTACTGTTTGTCCAGAGAGGGAGTAATCCCAAAACTATTTCCCATACAGAGACTCTCACTCTTCCCATCAGGATAGCTGATTTCCACTGTGCCATTTAAAATAACATACCAAGAATCGAGCTAGAGGAAGTAAAAAACAAATTTAAAAAGTGAACCTAATTCAACAACTTTTATAAGCTGTTCCAATGCTCTTATCTCAGAAAGGCTTATTCTTGCAGTCTCCAGTTTGTTGTCACCACAGTTTCGCAACATTTAATTCACTAAAAATGTGCACTGTAAGGCAAGCAATAAAGATGACTGAAACAAGAATGCTTTTCAGCGTTCTTCATTCATTTCAGAACTAATTCAGTAGGGAGGAATGCTGATGAATAGATTGCTTTTTTTAATCAGTGGGCTAATTGCTATAATACATTTATACCATTTAGTGAGAATGAACACTCTTCCTCTGGGTATCCATTTGGTCACTACCAGAGATGAGAGTCTACCTAGTCCTCTTGGAAGGATGACCTGCTATGGCCCTTCCAGATGCCTTGATCCAAGGACAGAGAAAGATTTCAAGATAGTGATTCAGAGCGCCTATGTTGGGAGCCTGACCACTGACTAATTTGAACATCCGTCTCCTCCCACTGAATATGTACGGAAACTGCTCCTAATTTAGACATTTATGTTATAATACCTACATTGTTGGGCAAGGATACCTCTCCAGGTTAGTATTTAAAAAAACTACATTATAAGAAGAGAGCTATTTTACCAATGGAAATGATGCATTCTTCTATGCCACAAATAATCTTTGAAATAAACTCCTGGAGACGTTAGCACTTAATCTGGGAACAATATACTGAATGCTGTTTTATGTCTGTACTTGGCTGAGTTGAAGTCTTCAACAAGACAGTAATACACAGGCAGAATCTCCCAAAGGGACAGGCTACAGTTTGGGGATTCTGGATATGGGTCACGGTGAGAGAAGAATTCTCTTTCAGGTGCGGGAGAGGTGCGGAGATGGGAAACAGATTCTACCCCCAGACGCTCTTGCTAACCCACTGCCTATAGCACTCAAACTGTGTTGTAAGCAGTAACTTACTTCTTGGCCGTCTTCAAGTATGATGGCTCCTGCTTGCTCTACTACTTCAAATATCATCACTGAGCAAAGTTCTCTTCTCACAGACATAGTCATGTTTGCAAAGGCAGGGAGTTGATGCATAAATTCCAATAATTGCTCTGTTAGACAAAGGAAACATTGGTATGAAGACTGCAAGGCCTAGGGGTTCCTTAGATACCTTACCCTCCATAGGTATATTAAACCTCAGTTAAATTCATGGAAAAATTGCTCAGTGGTGTTACAATCCCCATTAGTGACTGTGGCTAAATGAGCCCAGTATGCATTTTGTCATCAACAACCAGAACTCGGCCCTACAGTCTTGATCGTGTTCCGATTGACTCCTACAGCAGCAGTCTAGCAAGAGTGTTAAAAGCACTTCTGCTTCAAATATTTAGAAAAATTAAAAATACCCTTATGGTACAGTAATTATAAGCTTGACAGGAGCATGAAATGATTTTCCAGTGTTTAGAGAAGTAATGTGAAGTATAGCATAACGCAAATTTTACTATTAAAACTAATGCCAATTTCTAGTTAAACACTGCAGTCAATTATTTTCATCTTTAATGTTCTGCAGTTTACAATTAAGCATATCTATACTGCAGTAATAGTATGTTCTCTTTGACATTTGGTAACTAATTCAACGGTTTCAGGCAGTCAAAATTACCTTGCTACCTATCCCTCCCTTATATCAACACATACATACTCTAATACTTAACATCTTAAGCATCTCAAAGACTGTTTTTTAAAATACTTATTTTCTCAGAACAAATACTCTCTCAGATAGTAAGAGGAGAAATCATTCAATTAACAGTATCACTAGAGCAATGTGATCTCTGGAAGGCATCATTCATAATTATGAGGATATACATTTAACATTAACTCATTAAACAGTTTTCAGATATGCTTCTCTTACAGATGTTATATGATATAGTTTTACATAAAGATCTTTTTTTTTTTTTCCTCCTCACCAATATCATCATCAGTTTTATCTGCAGGCTCTTTCTCAAGGCACTCTCGTACGACATCTCGCCCTAGAAGCGGATCTGAAGTTCTGTCAATATCTTCATCCTCCTCCTCTTCTTCATCTTCAGAGTCTACAGGTGCTTCTGGAAGACCTGTTAAATCAACGTCTCCCATCTCACTTTCTGTAGCCTACAAAGAAAACATCCATCAGACAAACAGTTCAATGTCTTCAGTTTAATGATTTATGGTCTTAGGTAGCTAATACAATAAAAGAAATTCTGACACCAACAATTCAAACTAGAAATTGTAATAGCTCCCTTTCTGAACACCGAGGAAAAAATACATTACACTGAAATCTACAGTTACAGGATGGTACAAATACTTACCATTGGCATAAAGCAACACCACGCTACAGGCATTATGATCACAAGTTCTGAAAACAAAATTAACATACTGGCACATTTGTTCTCTGTCTATACTTGTATCTCTCCCCACCTCCAATGAACTACAGGCAATATAAACCCATCAACATTAACCATGTGACACAGGAAAAAACAAAGCAGATGGAGTGGCTAAAATGAAAGGGATTTGATCTCATTTTTAATTTTGGTATTATAACATGGATTTGAATCCTGGCATAGAGCAAGTATGCCAGGTGGAGTACATAAATTGGGGGGGATATAAGGATGACTATTTTTTCCTCTATTGGCTGATTCTCATTTTATAGCATTTACTCTTTCTTGTGAAGTCATGTAAATAAAATGGTTTTTTCACAATTCAAGAGTCTGTATTATTAACGAAATAGTAATATAATTCAGTAATATCATTGGTTACCCAATGCCTGCAGATACATTTCTACTATCATCAATAGATGGCAATATAGACATCACACTGAGCAGACACATGAAGCAACGGTGAAAGAGAATGCAATACTGGCAACAAAAAGCAGAATCACATAGGAATCATTTGCAATAATTCCTTATGTAAAGTTTAAATGATGTAATTGCATGAAAATAACTTTCCAAACAGATGGAAGGGGAAAAAAAAAAACAACAGTAGTTTCAAATTTTCAATTTCCACAGAGTAGTTGCTCAATCACTTTTTTTTCGTATAAGCCAGCATGCAAATCATTTTTCTGTTCAAATTCAAAAATTTGAACAACAAGATGTGTCACTGAGAAGTATAAGGCAATTATATAGAGACTTGCAGGAAATGGAGGGGTTGTTTTTTTTTAAATGAACACATTTACAATATTCACTTTCACTTTGAGATTTTACAAAAACACTGATGAGAAACTCGCACATCAAATAGTCCGCATGTTCACAAAACCTCCAAAATAAAGGATGGGGTCCTGTCCAACTTGACTCTGAACACTTCCAGCGATGGGGCAGCCACAGCTCCTCTGGACAACCTGTTCCAGTGTCTCAGCACCCTCATTTTAAAAAATTTCTTCCTTATATCCAAGCTAAATCTACCCGTTTCCAGTTTAAAACAGTTGCCCCTTGTCCTGTCACTACAGGCCCTGGTAAAAAGTCTTTCTTATAAGACCCCTTTAAGTACTGAAAGGCTGCAATAAGGTCTCCCCAGAGCCTTATTCCCTTTTCTCCAGTTACTGGAGACTTCACCTCGCTGCCATGACTTTTCAAGTAGGATGGAGAGTGCCTTAGCAACTACATCAGCCAACTCCCTCAGGACCCTGGGATGCATCTCGTTGGGTCCCATGGACTTGTGTATGTTCAGGCTCCTCAGGCGGTCTCAAACCTGATCTTCTCTTACCATGGGAAGGACTTTGTTCCCCCAGTCCTCGCCTTGAGGTTCAGGGATTTGAGAGATGTGGGAAGAGTGACTACCAGTGAAAACTGAGGCAAAAAAATTGTTCAGTACCTCAGCCTTCTCCATGTCACTAGTTCTCCTGTCTTATTTATGGGGGGGGAAGGAGTACATTTTCTTTAACCTTCTTTTTCTGACCAATGTACCTGTAGAAGCCCTTCTTGTTATTCTTCACATCCCTTGCCAAATCCAGCTCCAACTTGCCTTACGTTTCCTGATCCCAACCCTACGCATCCAGGCAGTGTCCCTATATTCCTCCCAGGATACATGTCCCTGGTTCCACTGTATGCATTTCCTTCTGTGCCTTAGTTTGACCCAGCAGGTCCTTACTCAGCCATGCTGGTCTCCTGCCTTCCTTGCCTCATAAAAAAACAACACTCATTTGAAGTGTTTTAATCACAGCAGTCTGCACTGCCTCCATCTTCCTACACGCTCCATGTCGATCGGCTAATGCAAGCCCCAGCGCTTTGACAGCTGAGCAGCGTTTCCTTCTTTCACTAGACAGAAAAATACTGGGTTTTTAGATATAACCTTGGACCCTTGAGCTTGTGCTCATTTTAATAATTAGCCAGCAAAACTAATAAATCGGGCTTAAATGATTTAACGTAAGTATTTCTTTCAGAGTAGGATAACAATACATACAGGGTTAAATCTGTTTTATATTACATCACTTTACTGGCTTATGTAGCTCACATTAACAGTTTTGGAATTAAGCCCAAGTGCAAATTGTGCTTGGAGAGTCTCAGCAGCACATGATCAGTACAGCATTTTATTCAAGGACTTTTCTAGCATTTCTTCATCTAAATAGCCACAATTTATATCAACTTTTCCAGGCAGAGTAAGACAGACTACAGTACTAATTGCCACTTTGATAACCTCAAGCTAAGATAACAAAACTGAGGCTATAGGTTCTACAGAAAAGTGATTCTTTAAAATTTTCATTGTATCTCCTATATAAGACAATAAACAAATCTTCCCTTTTCTTGATAAATAAGTTATAATTCGATCAAGCTATGAAATAAGAGGTGGTCCTCAAACTGTGTTTCAAAGATTATGTGCAGATGGTTGACAAAATCTACTCTTTTCTTGATAAATAAGCTATAATTTGATCAAGCTATGAAATAAGAGGTGGTCCTCAAACTGCGTTTCAAAGATTACGTGCAGATGGTTGACAAAACGTTGGCAGGTCAGGCAGTGCTGGAAGGAACAGGAAGGATTTTGCTCATAAAGCTGTCTGCAGAAGTAGCTGCTCTTCCCAAGCATGATGCCCCAGCTGTTTCCATTATCAAATATCAAAATCCTTCTTAACGGAAACATTTATGAATTGCTATTTTACAAAATGAAACCAGAAGCTGCAATCCTCAAATCTTACACAAATAGGGCTTTTCAGGATTGGGTCTATAGGGCAAGAACATCTATTGAGAAGGCAGCAGGAACAGACTCAAATGGTGTGTGTCACGTAGATCATCTGGAAAGTTAACATCAGATTACTGTCAAAACATTTGCTTGCTATTTTAAAAATCATACTATTATTACTCTATATATAGCACTGCAAATTTTGCCAATTAATATGTTTCAGCTATGTTTGCCAAACATTGATCATGGAGATGTCCGGTACACTGGCCTACGCTTTAGAAGCCAAAGACGTAAGAACCGGCCCTTACAAAGTTTTGGTGATAATGCTATGTATTCCACTACAATGTGTGTCAGAAACATACACTGACAGAATAAAAAGTATCAAATATGCCTCACGTAAAAGATTTCCTGTGCCATAACAACTCCATATGATAATGTATTTTAGTGCTCGCGACTCCTGATGCGACCTGCTATTAAGAGCAAGTTTTTTTTCCCCTTCCCTCATGTCAATTCTCTCAGTGGAAAAACATCCAAGCCTTTTTTCAGAATTGACAGAGAAACCCTCAGTAAGGCCCACTCTCTGATGTATATTTTATAGATAATCCATTTTAATATCAAAACCTTAACCACAATTGGAATTATTGCTGGGCAATAATGTTGCTGCCCACAAATAGTATATACTGCCAAAGTGATAAATGAAAGATTTAAAAAAAAAAAAAAAAAAAAAAGGAAAAAAGAAAGAGAGAGAAAAAAACTTTAAGCACACCACTGACAGAACTAAACAGATAAAGAAAAAATAGACGCAAACTGGTTGGTCATTAAGAGAACAGCATTGCAAGCTATTGATACAGACAACTAATTCATTATAGTAGAAGTAAGACCCTACCCACCTACATCTAGAGATATGACCTGGATTACCTATGTTACCCTGGCTGGCCACCTTAAAGTCTGTCTCGTGAAAGGGCAAAGAAGGGTGTTTTCACCCTGTAATACCTGCTGAATTATTTTTCGCTGAGGATACCTATTACAGGTCTGAAACCAATCACACTGTCAGAAATGGGTTGAATGAAAAAATAAAAAAAAAATCTTAAAAAATCCACTTCAAGCGAATTAAAGAAGTTGTTTGAAAAATTGTAGGGGATAACTTACTTTTTTTCCTATATTAAAAAAAAAAAAAAAAAAAAAAAAAAAGGTCTACAATCCAACAGAAAAACAACTGCTCTGCAGTATTCCAAGCAAGTTGGACTTTGCAATACATACATTTGGACATTTTACCACATAAAGACTGAAAGCTCCAACAGGGAGCAGTAACGGTACAGCAGAAGGGAGAAAAGTATCTTCATACATTTATTTTCATAAGTTTCTGCAACTAACAGAGTTTACTACGCTGTGTTCATAGCAGTGCTTACAGGCAGGACTCCTTTTCTGCTGATCTCACCTTAAGCTTTATGTTCATCATTTCCTGCTTAACATCCTGGACCGAGAAGCAGCTGGAACAAGTGAAACCTCATTTCAACGCTATCGATGAATATAGTGTACACAGATGAATGGAAACCCTTCCAAATCTTAATAAGAAGTTGTTTCATTCTTTGGTTCTACTATTCTAATCATATTTTCCTATTCTGGAATAATGTTTGCACTACTTACTGTAAAAATTAATGTTAAGATAGCATTAATTCAAAAGGTCATTTCAAGGCTACGTTAATCAAAATTATTCAAAAATGCTCTCCTCTGCTGACATTAATGATACTCCTAGAGAGTTTGGTACGTAACAGATACGAAGCTGACTGCAAAAGCAAAAGCAAAGCATCATTTTCCAAGTACTTTATGGAACGCTGTATTTTAACGTACCAAAAATGCTTTCAGCTACTGAGCCAATACATTATGCTCATAGGTTTATTGCATATCAAAGAGATTCTCTGCCTTCATAACATCATGATGAGTATTGGGGGAAACACTTTTCTTTTTCTTTCTGATTTCAAAATCTGTCTCTATTGATGTGTCACTGCAATATCATGCTATGTTAAATACTGTGCCGTGACATTATTACACAGTATCTATCTATGCACTTATAACTGGGTGACAAACAGTAAGAGGCTTCTCCAAAACTAACTGTTACAGCTACTGCAATAAAGCCCAAAAAGTACCCAGCACCTTTTGACAGGCTACTATTTGCACATTATGCATACAAGGACAAGATATGAAAAATTCACTAAAAAATTAAGGGGGGGGGGGGAACCCAAAAAAAACCCCAGTGGGTTGTTTTGGGTTCCCCCCCCATGACATGCCTGTTGCACATCTTATCTTCACCCACAGTTTATTAAATGCTTGATTCTCCAACACTCTCTCTCAGGACTAATGACACTGTAGCTACGATTGTACATTGCTGTAATATTATCTTTGAAGATCTCACAGGAGTCTAACAGTGGTAACCTGCCTCGGACATCACCCCGGCTGGCCGGAAATTCTCAGCAAAATTTACAGATGGCCATGTTCCCTGCAGGATGCAAAACCAGACAGGCTAATGTCACTGGAAAGGAGATTCCTACCTGAAAGGTCCTCACTCCTTGAAATTAATAGAAAATCTGCAGTCGTTTTCACATTAATGAATTAATAATTCCTCAGGGTACAAAAATACATTTCACCACTGTTTATTTGCTACAGTGCATATAAATATGCTACTCCATTATTTCTTTTATTTATATAATTCTTATTTGTTTAGCAATTATGCTCTTTTGGCATTTTCTGAAGAGTAGACACAAGGCATTTCAAATGCAATTAACCACACATGATAGAGTATTCACTCATTACTAAAATGATATTTTCGTTATCAATAATATATTGTAAGTGCTTTTCACTTAGAGTAACCTCTCCAAACTACTCAGGTAGACAGGCAGGCAGACAACGGTCAGGAACACTGTCCATCAGCATCTTAACATATGAGATGTGAAGGTACAATACACAGACTAGTTCTGGTGACTCTGACTAATTAAATCCATTCTGTTGACTCAGAAAATTTAAAAAAAAAAAAAAAAAAAAAAATCAAGATACAGAACAACATCTTCCAGCACTGCCTCTCAGAAATCAGAGAATTCACAGAGCGTTTTGAAAAGACTCTCTCAGGGATGCAAGCTACTCCTGACCTAGCTGGCAGCAAGCAAACCTAAACAAGTAGTAAGGTAATAGATTAAATAGGACAAAAATGCATAGACACTTAATGTTCTAAAAGGATTTTTGCTTTTAATGCCTTATTTTTAAAGTTACCTAGCAATACTTTGTTGTAAATAGATATATCGCTAATCTGCTTCCAGTATAGAAATTGTACCCGGACAGTACCCAAGGAAAGCGAACAAAGTGTCTAAAATCAAGTTACACCTACATCGTGCTCAACAGTTGCTATATACTCAGTATTGTAGTCAAATTTCAACTTGAAAGTAGAAAAGCTGTGAAATTCCTGATCCAGACAAACCCAAGATGAGCACCCTCATCAACCAGAACAAAAAACCCCATAGAACTAGCTCTGCAATTTGACACGAGACAGGTAACTTATTAAGTGTATTATCTGTAAACAAATGAAAGCTATCTCTGGATTTCAGACAACTTCCATTCTCAGCAAGCAAAACTACAATTTCCACAGTCAATTAGTGCAGAGAGTACATTTATTACCATGCTTTTATTTGCAGAACAGAACATCTGTTATTAACCATAAATACAAATAATCAAAGAAGGTATTTGAAACACAAGAATGATTTCATGAAATTTGTTCCATTTCAGAAAGAAGGAAAATGATCCCATAAATCATCAAATGAGACTTTTAAAAGCAACAGCACACTTGTTTGTATATAAAGATGTGAAAAGCAACAGAAAGAACTTTACAAGAAGTTTGTTTCACTTCTACGCAGCCACGGAGATGTCAAGTCACACGAGCAGCACAGGGATATGCAGAAGCATCAAGAGGGCAAGTCTTGGATAAGCGGCCACTGTTTTTGTTTATGGAATGTTTAACATCAAGGAAGGAAAAATAAGAAACAAATGCAATTTTACCTGATAAATATCAGATAGGCTGCTGCTCCCAGAATCACTGGCAATGCTACATCCCGACTGGCTTGAGGGGACGTGAGTCACCTGAGGATGAGGATTGTCGGTAAGATGCATCTTGGTAAGATCAGCTGGAAGCTGTAAATAAAATGGGTTTGGGGAAAGGCAGGAAAAAGAAAGGAAAACAAGACACGTAAGTCTGATTTGAAGACAAAGTTATTCATAAAACTTTTGTTAAACATTTGAATATCCATCTGTAACTTGACGTACGTGTTGAGAAAAAGCTAATTTAGACTAAGCTTGCCCAATCACAGGCAGATTTCATACAACTGATAGAAAATGATGCACCTTTCTATAAAGCAAAGGTCTAGCCTCTTTACAGCTAACAGATACACACCAACAGGATTAAGAGCACATAAGATGATGCTGGCCAAATAGCCCAGAGTCTTAAACATTAGCTCATGTTGCAATCCAATATGAAGCAGGATTCCTGTTTATAAACTCAATTCGTGTCTTAGTTCAAGAATAACCTTTAGAAAACATCAATACAGAACAAAAAGTAATGTAATCTAAACAAAAGTTCTGGTCCATGAAATGCTTTGAATTTTCTTTTAAGAAAATGAGTACACAGAAAGAATATTATGCATTTTTGGTACATGTATGTACAACAGCACTTCTATTCTGTAAATCTATCTGTAAATGAACACACGTACATAGATATATAATTTTTAGTGCATGATTGAAGCCCACAAACATGTTCTTTCTATTGAAAAAAGTAAAAGTCAGTAGTAGGCTTCTGAAGAATCAAAGCCACAGGGAATACTATAAAATAACCAGTCCTTTAATTCAGCTGCACATTTATTTTCTGCCACATATATTTCTAGTATTTTTTAAGTTTACACTCAACTATATGGAAAGAACATTGTATCACAGAATCAGATTCTATGATAAAATGTATATACTTTTACCATTTATAAATGATAAAATTATATACTGTTCCTTTAAAAAAATGTTCTGATACAGAAAAAAAGTCCAAAACTGGCAGTATCAAGTATCATGATCAAAATGAAAAGGTTTCTTCTGTAAAACAAACAAAATCCCACACAGTCGTGTCGGCCACTACATATTTAGTCCCACGAATTAAGAGACAGTATTGTACAAATGCTGCTGATCCAATATCAACTTTATAAATACTGACTAAACTTAAGAGAAATGGTAACCCGGTCTTCATCTGGAATCATGGGTTTATGTCCATTTTTTGAAGAGCACACAAGAGAAGCACTTTACCAAATACCTGTTCACATATTTTCTGAAACTGTAAGTGGCACTGTAGGTCTCTCCAAACCTTCCTCACCCCCAGAAAAAAAAAATGTTGAGAGCACCTCTGACACATGTAACATAATTTTGATTATCAAAATTGTTGTGAGGAACATGGGAGATGTTGTGTCACCTGTAATTCCCAATGACATTCTTGTTGCCAATCGCTACTCAAACCCGACCATCCTATGGGCTCTAAAAACCAGCACAGATCATTACTTGCAAAATAACTCTGGGAAATGAAAGACTATAAAACTATTTTTCACTATGCTAATATTTACATTATTCTAGTTTTGCTTACATTTTACTCACAAAAAGAAAGTATAAAATATCCAACCTGTAAATTAATATCTATATTCACATGTATTTAGAAAAGGAGAAAGTTTGAAAAGCAAAAGATTGCTAAACTCTCACAAACTCCCATTAAAAAAATCTCCAAGCAGTAGGCATAAAATAGTGAACTTGATCCAAATACAAAGGAAATACAACACTTTGAAGCCTATGTTTAGCCACCAAAATGTTTTACAGGCTGAAAAATCTATTTTCAGGATTTGAGAACAGCAAAAAGGTCAAACCACTCAGCTGACAAAATTCAATCCAGTGGCCAAAAGGTACACTCACTATCTGTCAGCACAGGCGGTAAGAGCTGACGTACACAGAGATGTGACCTCTTCAACAACAACAACAACAAAAAAAAAAAAAGTACAAAAGTGAAGCAGGGAAGTTGAGATTTAATTCTGGTCTGGAGCACTAGCTGGTTACTTTTAAAATCCAAACGAACACGTCTACAGTACACATTTTTGTGCCATGTACAGAAAAGCACTATCCATCTACTAATCGACACGAGGCAGAAAGTGTTACATTATCTTCCTTAAAGCCTGTGGTGATTTGGACCGTAGTTAAAGCCACTGATACTTCAACGATGCAGACCACGGTGCTGATGGAGGTTGTTCCCCTAGCTTTCCCCCATCCGCTGCCTCCGTTACAGCGTTCAGCGGCAGCGAGCGGCAGCCGGGCGGCCGGAGCAGCCTGTGCCGCAGGGTGACACTGCTCCTCTGCTCCCTGGAGTTTCACACGTCAGCTGGCTCCTCTGCAAACACACCGCAATGCTATCGTCCACACAAAAAGATAGAGAGGCATGTACAAGCAAGGTCAGTGCATCATTTGCCAGGGAGGACGACATCCAGGACGACACCCAGTACTTGCTAGCAAATTACTAGGCAGGGCTGCTGGCAGTCACTGATACGCTGGAGGTCAGTGTAATCAAAAAATCCAGGAGTTTTAGTAAATCACGGAACAAATCAACCCATACGGATTCATTACCCCTAGCTGAACAAGACCACAGTTTTGCTGCAAACTCCTCAGCATGTCCCCATCTTTTATAACCTCCCTATTCCAACAACTGGCTCCAAGTTCAGCTTCAATCAGATTTCTTTCCGTCCACGAGCAAGTCCCACGCTGACTGTGATAATACAGACAGAAGGAAATCTAATTTAAGCTCCCTGCTATCCAGATTTATAATGATTTTCAAACTTTCCAAACGGCTCCAGGAAAAGAATGAGCAGAACCAAGAGCAGAACCGATTCTGCGGGATTTCCAAGAACAAGGGCAGATGCCTGCTCTCTACCACAAACTGGTGCCATTGAAGCCCATTCTGGCTCAAAGACAGTGACACACACACAGATACACACTGCCACATACCGTTTTTCTTCCCTAATTTAGCTTAAATTTTGAGATTCTTGTGATGAAGGCTGTCCTATACACCTAGGTTGAGAAGTACTGCTGGAACAAGACACGGCTCTCAAAATAAAAAAAGTTGTGTATGTACTTTGTATGCCATTTTCACAAATACACACTGAAGAGCAACTGAGACCACCACCAGCCTTCCCAAAGGAGTATTTCTTATCAACTCATTAATCACTTACAACTGATCTTCATTCCCCCTGCCAGCACTCCCATTCATTTCCATCACCTATAAAGCACATAGGCATGTACGATGCTGCTGCTGGATTCTGCAATATGTTCTTGTAAAAGACATTTAATGCAAGTTAGATGCAAGGAAACACTGCAATATCTCTTTAAATTTGAGAGAGAGATAAGGTTTATTTGAGACAAGTGACCTTTAAAGTGCTGCTTGCCACTCTACTCCATCTCCCAAAATAAATCACAGCTTCTGTCTTCTGTATGTCGTTTTTATTACCCAAACTGATTGTTCTTTCTTTCAGAGCTCACTAAGCAGCAATACGTGGACAGGATGTTTCTGTAACAACGTGACAGTGGACACGAGAAAGCCTTGCTGGATGTGGCTGTGAAGTTGCTGAAAGTGCTATAACATTGTCTTAACTATAGGTGAATAACGTTCACTTATTATTTGACTATGATTTTTTGTGGGAGAAACTTAGAAACTGTTGTTACAATCGCATCAATAGCTTGAAAAAATTATGTGTTTGGGAAGGAAGTTTAAAATAGCAATGTTCACCTACGTCCACGTTAGAGGCTTTCAGACGCAGACATATATACCTGCATTATCTGCTGGCTAGTTGTGTGCCCCAGCAGCCACAGATAAGAAAACCCCGAACATCTCTGAAATTCTGATAAACACTCAGTACAGAAACAGACTACTTACTTGCCACTTTAAACCATAACAATTACATTTTTTCACAAGATGGGATGATCCGGAATTCGAATACAAGTGCGTCTGACATGCTGGTACAGCCAGTCCGTACATCGGTGCCAGCACATCCTTGTGACTGACCTTTCCCAACAAAGAGGTATTTAGCACCAAACCCCCCACTGAAATGCCATACTGCGGTTCAGAGCTGTACGTGAAAGGAAGTTAAGAAAATAGAAGTTATGGTCTGCACAGCCACCTACAGCTCTGCCTCCCACCGAGTCAGGAAAATACAGTTGGTGATTACACCAAAAAAACCCTGAATCAACAAGGGAATTTTTAAAGAGATATTGCAAATTGCAATAGGAAAAAAGGAAAGAAAAAACACTAAATCCTTTGGAAGCTTGTCCTAATGGTAGTGTCAGTCTGTCTTGCCACACAAACCATGAAGCGGCAGCAGCCTGGACTGCTTTTTGTTAAATGTATGTGAGATTTCTGAAGGCGGTACACAGGGTCCACCCCGTCCCGCTCGCCGGGACACAGCCGAGGCCGGCTCACGAAGCAGCAATGCTGGGGAGAGGGCAGAGGAGGGCAGAGAACATGAGAGCGTAAAAGTCAGTTCTGAGTAACAGTTAATAAAAATGCCATGCACAAAATACTTAACTCTACCCCCAGCCACCCTGAAAACACCCACGAGGTGAAGACTCCACGAGGTCCACCAGGAGCTTGACTTTTGCTATCGATTTCATGGGTGCAGCCATCCAGCACTGAAGCAAGGGGCAGCAATAGTTGTGCTGCTAAACCAGAGAAACACCAAAAACCTCTACAAGCCCCAAACCTGTCATTTCTCCTACTGCACAATACAATGCAGAAACCCTCGCATTAAAAAACCCAAACAAACAAACAAAACAACGAAAACCACCATGAAGACCAGTACACATAAGTGCTTTTTGTCCTATCCGGACAGAAAGAACGCTCAAGTCTTGCACATGTTGTAGAAGACAAATTGCATCGAGAGACTGATTTATAGGTTTGAATGGAGAGGCAGAGCCGGAGTAGCAGATCTGGGAGCAGCACTGCTGCTCTGAACGGCTGGTCAAAGCAGAGGGACATAAAAATGCACCAACAGGATGCTGTAAAAGCAACGAAGCATGGGAGAGGAGAATCTCCGCTCATATTTGTCCTTGGGCATCCTTGGAAAAAAGGATGGTCCTTGGGAAGAGTGTGGACAAAACCCAGGGAGGTTGTGTGGGGGAGACAAAGAATCAAAATGAGGAGGGAGGAACGAGAAGAGGACACAGATCCTACAGCATCCACCACTGCCCGAAGGTGTCCCAGGGGAAACTGCTCAACAGTGCTCTGCATGACACCAGGGGACATGCACGGGACCACACCGACCCTTGGTCTGAACACCAGTATAGACATTCTTTGGTTAGCTAAAATTATCAGATAAAAATGGCTAAAGATGAAAGAACCACCAAAGAATTGGTGAGAACCAAGTAATACAGCAAAAAAGCTATAAACTTCAGTCACGAGCAATTTATACTCTTAACAGTCAGTAAATTTGTCAAATAAAGAAAAACTATACACCCAGTATTCCAAAATTATTGATTTACTAATTAACCATTCAAAACATGCAATGCATTTCAATAAATTATTTTATTTATTGTAAACAGTCTGAATGAGAAAAGAATTAAGGAACAGCGCACGGTAAGCTGACAGCAGTAACTCAGGATATACCTGAAAGCGGCAGGTTTGGTGGGCTGAACCGCTCCCCAGAGCCCAGCTCTACCTTTCCACTTTTCAACAAGGTATACTTGCAAAGAGTATTTGATTTGATTACTTTTTTTTTTAAACAGGCAATCAGGACATCTTGGTTTAATACAGAATTACCAACTTTCTAAAACTAGTTTGATAACAAGGGCAGAGCAATGACGTGATGATTTCTCCCAGAGACTGCTGAGGTTTCCGACAGTTCCTTAGCGAGAAGTGTACAAAGTTTAACGAAGACGAGTGCAAGGTCCTGCACCCACGAAGGAATGACCAAAGAGCCCAGTACAGGCTGGGATCTGCGTGACTGGGGAGCAGCCTTGCCGAAAGGGATCTGGGGGGTCCTGGTGGACAATAAACTGCAGCAATGAAGGCAAATCAGATCTTGGGCTGCATCTGCAGGGGCATTACTAGCAGAGATAGAGACATGATCATCCCACTTGGAGCTTGTCAGGCCATACCTGGAGTACTGTGTCCAGTTCTGGTCCCTACAATTCAAAAAAAGGAGGTGGACAGACTGAAGAGGGTCCAAAGGAGGGCCACGAAGATGATCACAGGGCTGGAGAACCTGCCCCCATGAGGAAAGACTGAAGGAGTTAGGTTTCTTCTCCCTGGAGAAGGCTCAGGGGACCTCATCACAGTATTCCAGTGCTTAAAGGGCAGCTACAAAGAGGACAGAGGCTCTTTCTTCACAAGGAGCCACATAGAGAAGACAAGGGGCAACAGGTACAAGTTTCACCAGGAGAGGCTTCATCTTGATCCCCCCCCCCCCCCCCCCTTT
Source organism: Gymnogyps californianus (assembly GCF_018139145.2). Lineage (NCBI taxonomy): Eukaryota > Metazoa > Chordata > Aves > Accipitriformes > Cathartidae > Gymnogyps > Gymnogyps californianus. Next base: position 19,414,853 of record NC_059484.1, read on the forward strand.
TACTGTGAGACCAATCAATCACTGGAACAACCTCCCCAGGGACACGGTGGAGTCCCCATCACTTGAAGTTTTCAAGATGTGACTGGACAGGGTGCTAGGTAATCTCATCTAGGCTCCCTTTCCAAAAAGGGCCACATTGGTGCCAACACTGACAACCGACACTGCTGCACAATTACCAAAATCTCATGGGTTATTCAGCTTTTTCTGTATCTGATGAGTATCGGAAGTGAATCAACCAGCCAACGTCCGGCTCATTTCCCCTTGGATAACAAGAAGGTAACATTCTTCAGTTTTATTATTTCACTACACTTTCACCACCAAAACCACCCCAAATTTACAATGGGGCAGTACTTTTCCTCCATAGCCACGAGACACTTTGCAATAATTACGACTACACTGAACTTCTACACAAAATTTTCAAGCTATGCAGTGCAGACTGAACTGCATCTCACTTGATCTCATCTGAAAATATCTAATTTTCAAGACATCCAGTTTGAGGTGTCTGACAACCAAAGATGCAGGCAAGACAACAGAAATTGCCATGCTACTGGGACACGTGTCTGAACAGAGATTTCCCAACTAACACTGATTTTCTAAATTAATACTTAATTTAGCTTTGCAGTAGTATTTCTATCTATACCTATGGCAACACATGCTATACAAGAAGCGATTTGCCAAGTTTCTCCAAGTCTTCGTCTACAATTTTGAAATTAATTGGAGTATGAATTCCAATACATGGTATATCTCACAAGCTAACAGACCATTTCTACAGGCCCAAGTAGAGTGCGTCTGCAGTGACATTTACTTCCTACGTAATCACCATTTACTCTCAGCAGTGAAGTCACACAGAATACTTGAGAATTAAATTAAAAGCTAATTTTGGTATAATAGATTTTCAAGATTGCACATGCCCTGTACAACAGAGCAAATTACGTGATTTTTTATGAGATGACCACCAATCAACTCTTGAGAAGCACACTAAAAATGATTGTTAGCCTGAGGACAACTTTCCTTTATGTGCTCCCCGGGGAGGTTTTGCTAAAAGTTAAGGCTATAGAAAAGTCATTGCAGAGTTTATATATAGAGAAAGGCAACCACAGAAGTCATAAGTGAAGTTATGTCATAGGAGGGCTAAACTGAGACTTTTGTCTTTCTATTCCCCATTCTTTCCAGGGAAAGGAATCAGAAGAACCTCTTTCGGCACAGGGACCATGCTCTTCATGCTCTATTGCCTATGTGACTGACTTCTGGATTTGCTGGTATCTTTCCCCTAATGCAAAAGCCACATCCGTGCCTTTGTGCCACAAGTTTTGAAAATAAATATCAGTGTTTCCTGGTACAGTTTGGATATCTGAAAAACACATGCTGAAAAGGCACAGACAACATAAATTTGCAAAATACTCTTGACAGATGGACACAAGACCTATGAATTATCTTTTTCTACTTGTAAAAGAAGCTTCACCATCATGTTTCAACTTGCAGTAAATGGCATGTTTATTAAACATATTCAGAAACATCCTGCAATGAGGGCACTGACCAAAGGACTCATCATCAGAAACCAAATTACTAAAGGAAGCACAGTCCGCGTAATTCTCCTGGTGTATAGTGTCCATTACAAATTCAAATTAATGGAAAGAAAATGGGCAACAAGGAAGCAAAGGTTTTGCCTCATTCTTTATTTGATACTCCTTGATAGCAAAGTTTGTCATCAGTTTTCCTAGGTCCCTGTATGGATGTTTACAACCGATCGATCTAGTCTGGACACAGTAGAAGCATAAGCCTCCGAGGGAACAGTCTGTCCTTTTATAGGCTGCGTAAGCAAATTTTCTGTCCTTGGTTTTACAGATTGTCAGTAACCTTATACCTTATTTGCTTTTCTGAAGTTCCCTGAAATGCTGCCAGCAAGAGTAATATTCAGAAACAACACAGCGTTTATTTCCATGGAACACCCGAGGACAAGCACGGCGCAGCCCCACAGTGTCGGTGCACACGTATGTCTGCTGTGTCACCATAAAAACCACCATGTGCTGCTACACCAACCCAACCATCTCACCGCTACAACCAGCTCACAAACTCCAAGCATAACAATCCCAATTTTAAGGCACAGATATTTATTATTTTGTCTATTGCTTGAGGTTTTCCATTAAGAGGTTTTCACTGTTTTAAGCTGGAACCCATTAACACACCCTTGGAGCGTTAACTGTGATTACACTTGGTGACCTCTGAGCTTTAGAAAATGCTCCCACTCAGCCTCCATCGCACCCAAGTGATTTAAGTGTAGCAATTTTCCTTTCTCAGATGATACAGAAAGCCTAGACTGTTACAAACAGCCAGTTAAAAAAAAACACGTTCGCCTTCAGTTTTAAAAATTAAATTAAACAAAATTGCCAAACTAAAAAGACCACTTGATCCAACAGCTGAACAGAACCGCAGTCCTCTGAACCCTCTGCCAGCGCCTACCTCTCCTTTTCGGTCGCTACATCCTTCCATTCCTTTCATGTGCCATTTTCTCTTTGATGCCCTTGATTTAACACCTTTCATACAGTTAATATTAGAATGAATTAGTTCTGCCCAAATTTCTTCCTTTTAATTCCCATTTGCACATCCAGTCTTCGGATCCCCCCATTTTTTGGCAGCCCTGCTGGGAGCTTTCCCCTTTACTGTGCAATCCCACGTACACCTCCGATACATTTGTGATTTGCTATAAACCAAACGCCTGCCACAGCAGAGGAAAGCTTTGCCTGAGCAGCTAGAGGGTGGGATGAGCTTCCTACACGGCTCATTCAAGAACACCTTAACTCCAGACGCTGGCAAGCGCTCTAATGCACTATACCATTACACCATTAGCAGCCCTGGCCTTTTGGAGCACATCCCAGGCAGCACACCCAACCTGCGCAGGACAGCGCTGGCTCTGCTTCCAGGCACCTTTCCTTCCCTGGCATTACAGTTGTCACAATCCATAGCTGATTATTTTAAATACTTCATGGTCAAAGACTCTACCACGTTAAAAAGACTCTATGTAGAAAAAAAATTCCCCAAACCTGGCACTTCCATGAACTGTATCAACTGTCAAGAAGCAGCTGACAAACTCTGCTCAGCTCAACAGCACTATTTTGGATTTCTGTTTTGCACTGGTACTTCAGTGGTTTCTCTGCCAGACCCCTTGCTGGCTTTACAGTCAGTGCTGTTTCACTTTGTCTCCAACTTGAGCAAACTCTGCATTCTAGCATCTTATTTGCCAGTTGTTTTGATGGTCTCGCTATGTGCATGCAGTTCCATCATCAGTTTGTTCATTTTCACAAGATAACTAATTTCTTTAATTAGTTTTGTTTTTTCTTTCTACAACCTACTGAAACAAGAGCAGCGATGCTTACTCCCACTGACATGCAGTCAGTCTCTCACCAAGCAAACCCTTCTGTATCCCACTTTTTGCTCTCATCCATCCCATTCATTCTATCTAAGGAAAAAAAAAAAAAAAAGAAAAAACCCCACCTCTCAGATGTTTTTTCTTGGCATCAGTAAGTAAATTATTTTAATCATCTCAGATATCCTGTCAGTAAAACAATGAGAAACCACCACCAAAACCAACTGGAGTTCTCTGAAGTTATCTGCAGAATTTTCATTAGCCTTTTTCCCAAGGATTTCTATAAATTAACTCTGGTCTATGTTCACCTTTTACATACAAGCTACAATTCTGCTGCAGTTTAAAAATGTTTAAAATACACTTAGAGCTGTGTTAATGGGAGAGGAGAAAGTTGCTCCTCTGAGATACAGAAAGAGGCCACTTAGGCATCCACAGAGAGGGTAAGATGAGCCCGGCCGAATTACCTATGCTGACATCAGTCCTCAACTAACTTAATGCAAACAAAAACGTTTCCTCCTTGAAGACCACAGATGTTCCACCAGTGGCACAAAAGAAGATTTCTTCAGATTTTTAAAGAGCAGCAATTATGTCTTTTTTTGTCTTTAAAGCCAACTGATGGATCAAATATTTTCCCAACAGGTTCAGATAAAATCCTGTAACCTTCAATAACATGACGCAAAGAAAAACGGTGCCTATCCAACTATACAAACTTCAGATCATTCTCCTTTTTAAAACATACAGAAGATGGGCTTGCTGACACTATTTATTTCAAAACTTGTTTCGATTCATTAGCTACAGTACATACTTACTCCAGTTATTACTACTATTACAGACACGAATCTCAAAGAAATAAGGACTGAGTTGATACCATTCACGACAGCCTTGCAGTGCCCTGAAAACTATCCTTGTAGCATTCCTAAAATAACCCCAGGCTTACAAAAAACCCCCAAACAAACAAACCAACCCCACCAAACCCCACAACAAAAAAAAACACCGAAAAGAATTAAAAATCCCTAGAGGCTGTTCTATGCCTCCGGCAGCCAAGAGCTTCTTGGTCTTCATGGCTCCTACAGTGTGTAGAAAATAAAATCCTCTGAAGTATTACGTTTCCTTAGTTACAATAAGGTGACATGAGGACAGAATTTCAAACTAAATTCTGGTGTTGCCTTAAACCACACGTTTCATGCAATTTTAATTTGGTTTTCGTATGTCTAAATTATAGATTACTGCTATGCCTTAACTCATGATAATGCTAAGTGTCTGACACGCAAATATCTCAGCTTTGGAGAAGAAGTGGGGACTTCAGCTGTGAAAATTCACCTGTGAAAAAATGTACTGGTATTGATGAGAGCTCCATAATACTGGGAATATCTGACATGTAAACATAAGTTGCATTTTTTACAACCATCAATTAATACAGATCAACTCTCCTCTGGTCTACTCACAGCGTAACATTTTTAAAATGACAAGAATTGTGTTTTATTATTATGAAAGTGTAACAGGAATGTTCAGAAAGAATCAGTTTCAGTGCCAAAGTTCAAATTTTACTGTTTGTTCTCGCCACTGAAAACTAATACATTACAAGACTAAAAAGAGCCTTGTCTAAATAATTACAGTAGAAAACAAACTGTGACAGTGGCTAGTGATGCTACGAGTTCTGTAAGGAGCTGAAGTTTCACAAGTCATTAAAACTCCAGCAGCCACGCAGGCGACAGCAGCCCGATGTTTGGGGAGCTCTCATCCTGAGACAATACTGCAGGGCACATGAAATTCCAAATCTACATCGCATTTCATCTCAGCTGAATAATTTATAAACTCTTATATACACCGATTGGTAAAATACAGTGGTGGCGATGGTCCCTCTTCACACATCCTCAGGCTGCTACAACCTCACTTCACTGTAATGACATGCAAGTGACAATCAGCTCCAGGGACGCACCTAGCAGGGCTCCGAGGATGCACGGAGAGCAGCGCAAGCACGCCGATGCTGCAAGCAACACTCGGCAACATATTACCTCTCAGCTAAGAGCTGCGTAATGAGGCCCTCAGATCCTGTGTATGCAAAAAAAAAACAAAGGAGTACCAATCTTCCATCTATATTTTCTTTCTGTATTCATAAAGAAATGCATTCATGGAAGCGAGAGGAGCAAAACAGGGTGGTCCCCAACTAGGCTGTAGCTGTAAGCTGAACTGTAACAAAGCAGGTTTAAAACAAAGTCTAGGAGGAAATAAATGAACAGATAGGTGTTTATTTGCATATTACGAGCCAATTTCCGATAAAAACAATACTTAAGGAAAAGGCTTTTTCTGTTGAAAAATAGTACAATGTGTACTTGCATTTAACTTTAACATATTACATACTGGAGTATAAGAAAATCCAAGCTTTCTAGAGTAAATGGCCACACAGCTCATATTAAACCATTTTTATCTTAATCAACTATCAAGCAAAAAGTGCACTTAAAAAGTTTTACAGAAAGTATCCTGCAAGTTCTTACAGAAAAGAGTTAAACTTTTAACTAAGTGTAAGGAAAATCATCATTTGTCAGTCCAAGCACTCACTCTCCAAGGGCTCAGGGATCAGAGTACTGAGTAACCAAGAGGCTGTGCTCCTACAAATCAATTAAGATGGAGAAACAAGGCAATCCTTCTGTGCAGGGGATGGAGGGGAAAAAGATCAGAAAATATAGAATAGGAGAGACCATAAATACTCTGGGGAGCTGGCTGAAACTCCAAAAAACTCAGAAGAGGGCTAAACCATGTAAACCAAAGTTTCCAGGAGGGAAGAGAACCACCAGGAACCACAAGAGAAGAGCTCACAGGGCAATCACCCGCTGCCTGTGCCTGCACACAAACTCGCACACTCGGGTGACAAGCACCCACAGGTCCCGCTCTGAGTGACAACGGGGTGCTCCACACCGCAAAAAGCTGGACTGGAAGTTACAGGCGTGGACAGAGAAAGACTGGAGGGACAGGCAAGGCCAAGAGGAAGAGAAAGATGTCAAAATTGACTGAAAAAAGAAAGCAAAGGATCAGTTACTCTACTTGCACTGAAAACGTTTAAAATTCATACTACCAGGGCTACTTTCCATATAAGTGCACTAGCGAAGACAAGGATGACACAGAATCAAATCAAGGACACACTATCTAAGCTCTGTTTTTCTTCTGAGGAGCTGAAAATAATCTTTAATTGCATGAAGGTTTCAACTCAGGATCTTGGAGATCAAATTGATGCCCTTTGGAATCAGAAGATGATGTTACACTGATTTCAGTTACAGATAACCAAAACTTGCATCACATCCCTGTGAGACAAGAGCAGAAATAGGAAAGGAACTGAAAATTTACTCCAAGTCTTCTGCTCTAACCCAAATACAAACTTCTACAGAGCAAATGTATCTTGTTATTATGCTTAGCATTATTAGATTTTATCTAAACAGCAGAAAGAGAAGAACACAGAAGCCTAGAGAAAATAAATTACTGTCTACTGTTGTAAGACAAGTTTAACATCCACCTGGGATCTTGAATGAAACTGCTTTCCTTCAGGAAAAAACATTTTAGAAGCTTAGATGTTAATTCAAAAACCCTTATTTTCTATAAAAAGCACATTATCTCAAAAAGCATCCCTTTTAAAATATCCTCTATAGATACATTATCCAATCACTCCGTATTTTCCCCATCAGACCCTCCTGCTACACAAATAGGGAACTGTGTATGCATTCTAGACTTGGAAAATTGTTAGAATGTGCATAAAATTTCTATTACAGAAGAACCGTATACATCTAAATCGTTTAGAGCTCTCTTTCATAGTGACTTCATAAGGCATCTGTGTTTAAGAGTCTAATACCACAAAGTGCATCACAGACAATTTAACAGACACTGAGAAAGTTATGATCAGAATTACAAAGACAATCAGAATCTTGCTGACATACATCTGAATTTTTTTTTTTTTTTTGCTTTAAAATATGGCACTGGTATCAGAGGAATTTAGTTTAATATAAGTTGAATGCCTCTTGTCCTCACAAATACAACCAGTCTGTGGAAGCAGATCTCCACAAGACCAATGCAAAGCCCTCTACTTTCCTCCATCCTCCTCCAGAGTCACAGTGGCTTGACGGCTGGGACTGCTTTCATCACCGCTCGCCACACTCCTCACTGCCTATCATCGTCACCATGTTTGTTTAAAGATGCTTGCATCTATTTATCTCATCTTCTACAGTCTATCATTCCAGAAAGCATACGGTCCCCAGGGCAGAGATCATTTCTTATGATGTGCTTCCAACGCAGGATTTTGCCCCTGTACTGGTACCTCCAGACACAACTGACAGAGGAACAACCATTATCTGCGTGCAAAGGAGATGGTGATCTCTCTTGGACACATTTCCAAGTGTCAGCAGAGTCTTGAGAAATACTGTTGACCTCTACAAGAGCCTGCATGGAAGGGCTGAAAGGCTCGTACAGCTCATCTTCAGGTGCACTGCAGAAATTCACAACGCTCGGAGTTCTCTCTCTCTCAGTTTATCCTCCTTTTAGCAGCTCTTCACGCAGGAAAACAGATTGCATTGATTACTTTACAGAAGTCTACTCCGTCCCTTTTACTTTCAGAAGCCAAAAGCAACAGAGTCTCTGGGAGACGAGGGGTGCATGCAACGCTAGCCAGTGAGTGCAATGCACACTGGTGCAGACACCCCTTATACTCAGAGAGTATCTTCCAGGCGGCGACGGAGCTCCTCAAGCTGGCTTCTCCTGTGGGTCACTCCACAGCCACACAAGTTAACCTCCTTAGGTTAAGGTTAGCCTTCGGAAGTATTCTCCTTTACACACCTTCACGAAAGCTTACCTTTCTGATTAGTCATATGAAATATGACTTCATTTTGCTCTGATTAAATAGATGTATCATTACACTGCCACATTCAGAACAGCTATAATTACAACTGAGTCAACAGCCCATTTTCAGGCTATTGTCCTATACCAGTTTAAAAGAAACTAATTAAAAAATTTCTGGGACAGATATCTACATAAATCTAAGAAATTTTGAATTTAATCACTGACAAAGCAAATGAAAAATCAGGTGTTCGCTGCTTTATGGCAAGAAATTGTTCTAGTTTCAAAAGAGTATTATAAAATACTTGACATTTTCAAGTTAAAAGTTATAAACTTGCATATTTAAAATTCTGACATCAGTTATTTTCCTATAACATGTATTATTATAAAACACCTGTCAAACAGATTTGTGGTACAAAGCTCAGATAAAAACAAAATGGAACAAACTCAGATATAATTCAGTTCATCAGTGTGTTTAATCCTACACGTGTTTCTCTTCAGAGTTGCAGAACATCATGAACAGATCAGTTTAAGAGTTTGGGGGGGTTGCAGGAGTTTTGGGGGGCTTCGGTGGGTTTTGCAGAGGGGGACTACAGGTGCTTTTTCTTTTGTGGTTTTAAAGATAAAGAACTTTTAGCTATGGATTGGAATGCAAAACCAGTTAATCATTTTTCATCAGCCATTAAAAAAAAAAAAAGGAAAGAAAAAACAAACCTCCCCCTCCCCAACATTTTACACCATTTCATTTATGAATAGTAAATGAGTAAATAAATGGCTTGACTGGTATGGCAGCAATCCACTGGGTATCATCCACAGAGCTGACACAGGAGGCCAAAAACCTTTACAATTTTTTTTTTTTTTAATATTATTTTACCCCCGCCAAACCCTTATTTGAGCACAGGGTTTCTTTTTTGTGGCTCCTCGCTTCAGCCCAAACTCTACGGAAAGAGCAATCTCAGCTGAAGTACCAACGTGACTAAGCATTCCCATTTTTTAAGCAATATTACATGTTCAGACCTCCTTAATAAGGGTGGTGCAGGTAAGCCGAGCTTAAGTAAACTCATCCTTTCATATTTAATGTCTACAGAGTAGGAAGGGAAGAAAGCGGAAGAGTCTACATGTATACTCGAGACACGGATGATGAGACAAACAGGCCAACATTTGCCAGCAGGAACTCTAAGGTGAGGAGCCGCAATTACCTGGTTGAGCACACGGAGTCCATCTGCCCTTCAAGGCAACGAGTACCTGCAGCTCCGCTTCACCTGATGACGGGGTGGCCTCAGCACACGTGAAACAGCCAAAATTCAGCCACACATATGCCCACGTATTTACACACTGATTTTGGCAACTGCATACAGAAACCCTGAAGCCCAGCACTTTCACCCCCCTACACTGTGAGCTTCCATTTACATTTTATCAGACATAAAAACCAAACAGGGAAAACCATCCTGCACAGGGACTCCGCACACCCAGCTATGTTTCTCCCCTGTGCCTCTCCACACAGTCATGTCACTTAGACTCTATAAACTTTCTGGGACCAAAGTCAAGAGCAAATTGCTTGCTCCAAAGTCAATGCCGTATCTCATGATGTCAAGAGCACAAGGGTTTTGCCCACTGCCTTCAAACCCTGCCAGCTTTCACATGCAAGAAAGTTGCACAATCTTTATTCTAGCTTGCAGGAGCTGCAATATAAGTACAAAACTGTAATAAATAATAATGAATATATGCCTGGCCTCAGGTTTATAAGGCAACTCCTGTGTCTCAGGTGACTACTTCTTGGCAGTAGCATTAATAAAATACCAGCAATTCAGCTAATTTTCTGACCAAGTGTACCAAATAGTAAGAGTCTGACAAATAGTGTATTTTTTAATTTCTTTAAAGGCTTTTATCTCAATCGGTGGGCTTGCTCGAATGTTCTAGATTTCATTACCTCCTTTAGAAGAAACACCCTCCCCTCCCCAGTTTCACAAAAATACTGCATCTTCAGACACACAAAATAATGTGTCCTTTAAAGCTAATTGTAATTACATAGTTCAGCTAAATAATTAACCAATTCCACAATGCTGCACAAAGGAAACAAGCAGTACAGCTTCATACAGCTTGAAAATTAGAACATCAGTGGGTTTGTATACCAATATTTTCAAGTTAGCAATATATGCAAGCAGTCACAAAAGTGTTACACTTCAGTAATACTTGCTTCATATATTAATAGGCTAAAAAGCAAGCTTTACACGTTTCATAAGCAAATGGCATTTTTTAATACTTCCTGTTAATTTATGAGTTATCTGTATATAAAACAACTTCCAAGATTTCAAGGTCCCCCCCTTCCCATTTAGAAATGATTCCACAAGAACAGCCCATGCACAGCCAGGAGTCCAGCATCTCATCTGAGCAGCACGCCGGGTTTGAGAAGTGAACATTCAAATAGCACCACGGTTGTCAATACATGTCAGAGAAATGCAGCACAGACAAAATCTTACTTACTTTAGAGGCCCACGGTTGCAGGCAGTTGGCATAACATCGAACAAGAAAAGCCATTTCTTAGGCTGGGGAAAAAAGTTTCCTTTCTCAAATAAAAGCCCCAGAAGAAAAATACGGAGTAAAATCCCTTCTGGATTCTCTTTAAAAATCATAAACCAAAGCCTCAAATGTATATGTATGCAACTTCTCAGGCTTGAATTTCACACTGAATTCGATTACAGCTTCCACTATATCTAAGTAGTGTTCAGTATTGCAGTGAGTTAGCAGCAGCAATTCCTATAAAAATGTTCCAGTTTTAACAAGCACAGAAATTCAAATCAAAATGTTTCCTAGCTTTTCAAATACAAATATCCATACGTTCCCTCAGGCAAGAGGCATGTACCCAAAAAGTGCTGCTAAAATTGAATTAATTCTGAAATGGATTAGAACTGCAGGTTAAAGCAACAATACATTAAAAGGCAAGATACGAATTCTTCAAATTCCTTTTTTTTCTCTTCACTAAAATGCATTTACGAGTGGCTTATCTTCGGGTCCACTTTTCGGAAACTTCACATTCATATTGTAGATGAAATTTTGCAAAGGTTCTTCAGCATCTTAGGCGATTCAGGAATCCCACACCCTGGGTATTAAAGTTTCTTCTTTATACTCTTGTCCATCATAACTGCAAAAATTGAATCAGTGTCCAGATTGTAGCTCCAGGATATATGCTCTAACAGGTTTGCACTGTGGAATGTATTAAAAGCCTCTGCAATACAAACCCTTCTCTCTTTTGCCCCCCCTCCTCCTTTTTTTAATGCAGTTTACAACTCTGCAGTGTTGCTTAGTATTCTAATGCATCAGTCAGATACCACGGTTAATCCACGCCTAGCTTTTCCAATTAAAACATTTCTGTAATGCACAACAAAACAGTACGTCCATGGCTACAGCAAGACTGACTGCTGGAGTCCTAATTCCTACTATCTTTGCTTGCTTCTCAGCAGCTCCCTCAGGAGAAGCTCCCATCGATTGGATGCTCCGCAGCAAGATGAAATATCTCATAAGGAGGAAAGAGAGTGGGAGGGGAACCGAGCTAAAAGGATGACATCACCTGTATAGAAAGCCTTTAGAAACTGCATTAGATCAATTGGCTACTGTATCTGCAGATGCAGCCAACAGAGCATCTTTATTGACCTAATATAAACACACATATCGGTACAACAACTGCTCAGCAAAACACCCCTGCTCCACATTATATTTTATATCATTTTATGATCTATTAATGCATATACTGTAACGCTGAATATTTTTCTTTTTCTAAACCATTTTTTTTTAAATGACTCTTATGTATCTATTAACACTTTCAACAGCATTTAGGTGGATTGTTTCTCATCTTTGCATCCAAATTTAGAAATCAGTAAAATAAATATCTGCAGACATTCACATGCATGCACACACAGATACACCCATAATCAGTTCACAATAAAATAATTTCTGGTTTTATGTATGTATGTCACAGAAGAGCCTCAACATTTTTATCTCATCCTATACGCTCATTAGGAGATTTCTGTCTAGAATGAGAAGTAAATTTCATATTGAAAGGTGATGTTTATAATTCTCATAATTTTAATGGTTTTGAAACCACGTTAAAAGTTTTGGTGGGTGGGGTTTTCCCCCCCCCCAATCAAGACCAATTCTGTTTATAACCAAAATTGCCTTAATTCTGCAGTAGTCAATTTAGTTTCATAATTTCTTTTTGCAACTAAAAACTGAAATATTTGCAAGCAGCTTAGTATCTTGGATGGCAGCCCAGCCTGCTGGAGAGCTGCTCTGAGGAAGCACCTATGAGATCCCACACCTTTGAGCTGGGAATGCCGTGATGCTTTCAATTCCTAGAAGGCAAATGACTTCTGCTACCGTGCAAGAAGGGGGGGAAAGCACGGAAGAGAAAGGGAGGGGGACAGAGGGTGCTGGCTCTGTTAAAGCCATTATTTAGTACTCTGGATCATTTACTTCATCTGCAAGAAGGGGCACTCACTGTTTCCGTTTTCCTCTCTTTGGAAAGAATTTTCATCGCCATGTATCTCATTATTCCCAGTTTGCATCACACTCGAGGGTAATTCTCCAAAACAAAACTAGTCCTTGATGGCCATACCTCCCGTACAGAAGAGGAGCTTCCAGGAGTGGTCTGGTGGCAGTGAGGGCCAAAAATCCCCCCCTTTTTTTTTGTTGTTTCCTTGCTTATTCTTGAATACTGAATCGGGTGGCTTGAGGCAATCCACAGAAAGCTCTTTTTCATCTACCATGCCAAGGGGTACGTGGAAGAAGATTCTTACACTTTGGAAGCCAAGTTGCACCAACAGGACACCCCACCCCATCTCAAACCAACAGCTCCTTTCAGCAGTCATCCAGAAGTCAAATTCTTCCCGGCATATAACCCAAGTTATGATGGGAGTTGCACTTTAACTAAGAAAAAAAACCTTCCCCTAGCACCTTCCAAAACTGCCTTAAAAGAAAAAAAAAAAATTGGTATTGATGTCTGAATTTACTTAACCTCTATCAGAAAACGAAAATAGTAATAGATGCAACCAGGCTCCATTAAGTATTACTGGGTTTAATTTGTATTTAAACATAAAGGAAAATTTGAACTTCATTCCTGCACTTGCAAAATGTGCAAACCCAAAGTCTATTTGATTTTTTAAAAGCTGAAAGAATTTCAGATAATTACTTTAGATTTCTAAAATGCACTACACCAGCTATACAAATAGCTGTTTCTTTTACTGTTCCTTCAATACTGAACAATAGGCTAGATACGTCAGCTTCACCTTACATACGACTGTATTGCATCTTTTCTAATAATTCACAAAATTGTATTCAGAAGCATCTTAAACATCAAATATAATGCCACATTGATAAATCTTCAGCAGCAATGAACAGCCAAATACTTTTATGCAGTGTTACCTGTATTATAGTTATCACCATCACAATTTATATCAAGGAGAAAAGAAAACCCACCCAGCTAAAGGAAACCTCTCCCTGCCTGCACGCACACCGATAGCACACAAACTCCATCTCTCGGCTAACCGGGCAGATATTCATCTCCCAACCGCATTTTAAACCCACTGCATTGTGCATGAAATCCAATCCACTAAAGATTTTGGCGCGGATGCCATATTTTATAACTACTGTAAACACGAGCTCAATAATGGGAACAAAATTCTATTTCCTTCTAGTTTTGCCTTTAAGTGAAGATGACATCATCCCTCTGCCCGTCCCGCCAATGAGCGCGGCGGCGGTGGTCCCGGGGGGCTGCAGCCAGCTCTGCGCAGCCCTGCCCGCCCGCGCAGCCCCGAGCGGGGGGAAAACCTGACCTAGTTCCACACCCCAGCTTTTGGGGCATCCCCCCACTCATTTCTGTTTGGGTTTTTTTTTGTTTTGGCTTGGTTTTTTAACACATGCATTTCTGCAGCCCCAGCTCCCTGCAGCACAAGGCTGTAAGTTTTTATAAATCGTCTGTTTAATGACAAATCTCAAAACTAGAGCAACTCGGAGATGAAAAAAAAAATCCGATACAAAGGCTGCTCCATAGTGATCACAGTCAAAATACTTGCGAAGAACTGCAGCGTTGGGCAGAATCACAAACAGTAAATCACCAGTCTCATTTTAAGCCAGATCCCAAGTTTTCAGAGAATCCTAAGCAAAAAACCCTTCAGTCTACAATCTCTAAATTAAAGGTGGTCTTTGTTTCTTAACACTGATTTCTTTCCATGCTTGAAATATCACTCCATACATTTCTATGCATCATTCCCTTTATCTTCCCATAATGCTATCTGAATCCTCCCGACTGTTAAATAAATCTGCATGTTCTAATTGTCTAACAAAAGTCAGTCACTGAAAAATGGGATGTTTTTAAAAGGATAGTAAGGCCTTTCATAATTTAAACGCGCGTTCAGTTAAGCAGGATGAGAGTCTTCTCTTATTTAAGGTCACCACGAATTGAAGTTCTGCAAAAGCAGAGAGCACTCGCAGCTGACAGCAGAAGGTACCCGTCAAGCAGCACTACTTTTTCCTGAGCAATCAGAGAAAGAAAAGCCCATTGTGCAGCGCCGGCGGGAGGACGAGCGCGGGTCTCAAAGCCATCATGGCACTGGCTGAAAAGGCAGAAGCCGCCGGCGTGCCAGCGAGCCGAGGGGCCTGCGTCTAAGGGCTGGGCTTGCGGACTTCTGTCCTTTTGTCCTCAGACCCAGGCGACCGCTGGCACGCTGTCCCCTGCCACATCCCCCTGCAGCAGTGCTCAGCTATGAGCAGGTACCTTAAACTTGCTCCCCCCATTTTGAGTACAGCAGCTAAGGTAGCAGCCTGACTCCAAGCCCACGGTGGGGGCTGGGGAAGGAGACCAGCTGCTTGGAAAGCAATCTGTCATTGCACACACTCGGGCAAAGATGTTTCAGGCTAAAATAATTCATTTTAATACAGTTTTGCGAGTGAGAATTGCCAAACACAGCAGCATAATGCAGAAATATTTTAGCATTAAGGGCACCTGCATCAAGAGGTTATTTCAATATATTTGGGTACTTCAGATTTTTTTGGAAAGGCAGGCGATGGGGAGCGTGGGGTGCGGTATGCCGAGCCAGCTGCAGCGCGAGCTGGATGCAGCCCCTGCTACGCTGGCACCGCTTGCTTGATTCAGTGTCACTGGCATGCTTCTCCGATTTCTCCCCGCCATTTAACTTAAGCATCATAAATGAATCATTGTACTTTCGTGGCAAGGTTAGCCCCTCATTTGGGCTTCTCAGGAATTCCTGTTTAAAGGAAAAAAGGGGGAAAAAAAAAAAAATACAACTCTCCACCCTGTTCCTGACCCTTTTACGAAGCGGAGGCAGGGAAAGCAGCACCGCGAGCTCCTGTTCACCTTCATGGTGACATTACGTGGTGCAATCGCATCCTCACATACATAGCTTTCCACGGTAGCACTTACTAATAGGCTATAGAAAAATCCTACCAAAAGATCTGTAGGACTCATAACTAGTATGAAAACACGATCCATCCTAAGGGAAGGAGCGAGGGAGAGCGGGAGGGAGCGGGAGAGGGAGGGCAGAGACTGTCATCATCCCTGAAGTGATGTAAGCTTCTAAATATAGCACCAGCAACACAGAAGGAACAATAAAAAGGCACCATGGATTCAATTTCTCCATCGCTTTCGCACTACCCCAACCATCTTTTTTCAGCTGTTGTGTTAAGCACAGAAAGGTCACCTCCTATTTGCAGCGATTCAGATTCATATGGTTTATAATACTTTCTTAAATACGTTTACAAATTACAGCTCGCTCTCACAGATCTCTGTCTGTTGGTGCACACAGTCTCTGCAGAGTCAGGCAGCAGCATGATCAGCATCGCAAACAGGGACAACGCCAACATGGGGGGAAGGAGGAAGCCCCCTCTGCTACGGACTCAAACAAAAAGTTCATTTCTACTGTTTGAACCGAGATGATTCATATCACGCTCCTCCCTTCCTTCCTGACATCTCATTTCAGCAAGGGGTGGGGAAGTTTTGGGAAGGTACCCAACCCAAAAATCCCTGGTGATGAGAAAGAGTGGATACCAACCCCAGAAGGGTCAGTTTGTGGGACTGAATCCACTCAGAGATACTGAAAGGACAAAATCTCTAATATCCCACGGCAAAATTTCCCAAACACATGTAGAATTTTGCTCACTAAAACGTTACCTCAATCTAGTCTCAAAACTGAAATCACAGCCCAAACCTAACACAGACCTGGCCATAATTTCCTCAGCTGCCACCTACCTGGGAAGCCAGTCGGAGTTTCACGTTTCGAAATTGCAAAGCCCACCAATGTATATATTCATTTTCATCCCCAAAAAGTTGATACAAAAGCCAACACAAAATACCACTTTTTCTTCCCTCCTTTATAAAAACTGTATCTCAAGTTAAAACAAGCAGATTAAGACCATTTAGAACATAAGGTACCAGCACATCTCTCACAAGAAAAAGGCCTCTGATTAAATGACCTTGAGAATAACACATTAACTCCACAGATGAGGTTAAAAGTCATTAAAATGCCACTTCCAATATTTCTTCTGTCATTTTTCTTGAGGATTAACACCAAACTGGAAGCCTGAAAGCAGGAAGGAGGGAGGGATCTGACTCCTTCTACCAAATTTCAAAATTTCTCTCTAAGCAAGGCTGATTTTGAACAGTCAACTCTCATTTGTTAGTGGTCAGGGCATCCAGCTTGAAGAGTGTATGTGACACAAGTATCGTCTCAGGCATGACATCTCATGAACATTTTTTCTCCCAGGAACAGACCCATGTCTGGAGGCACCACATTGCTTTTCTAGGTGCAGAGTCTACAGCGACAGACCTGCGTGAGCTCAGGCATAACTCCATGCGCAGGCATCTCCGCTGTCCCTGGACCCATGCTGGGACCAGCCAGGCACAGCATAGCCTGAGCTCGGTAACAGCATGAACAGGGGAGAAAGGGGTGGGTAAGGCACTGGCAAAAGTGCTCCTGAGGGGTTTACTAGCAGGGTGACCACAGCACAATGCACAGATCCCCAAATCTGATGTGCTGGGGAAGTGCAGTGCAGACCCTACAGCAGCCCTGCAGGGCTTCCCTCATCGGATGAAGCATTGCAGCGTAGTGATTTCTGAACTTTCTCATTTTCTCATATGATCCAGCCCTTATTGCCTTTAAAAACGGAAAGCCGAGTATGCTCTTGGAAATTTTTCCCCAGCACCATTTGGGGTCCCTCCCTCCACTGAGGGCAAAACAGCAGCAAAAGCCGAGTTACTCTCACCTGATCTGAGAAACTGATCTTAACAGACAAAGGAACAGATGGGCCAGATACATACCTACACTCCAAGCTTACAAACCACAACTGTTAACCAAACTTTAAAAGGAAACAAAATCAAAATCATAAAGACAATACAAGCTTCTAGTTTCTGTGGCTACATTACCTCAAACTAAAACTTAATCGTGTAAGGACAAAAAAAACTAATACTCAGCAACAAAAAGCAACTCTGACTTGCAAGAACAAAGTAAGTATCAACATGGAATTAAGCTACAATGATGGTCCCTTTTAGCCAGAGACTTCATTTAATCAACTATTTCAAGTATTTCATCTGTCAAATATATCCCCATTAAGAAAGTTTCCACATACCAAATGTAAAATTACAAATGCTGTTAAATGTCATTAGATAGCAATCAGTTCTATGCCAAAACCAAAGATATTCTTCTAGCTATTCTCTTGTACAGATAGTGGTTTTCATGCCAAGTTTTTCAAGGAAAACAGGGCATCCAAATGCTTGCATTATGCACTGACATTTTCTGATGGTGATTTTAACTGAAAATTGCTCAGGATATTCTCAGTCCCTAACTCGGTCCAGAAGGCTTCCGAAGAACATGACTGAGTTGATGTGAATTTCCATATTCTAAATTAGAAAACCATTTTAACTTGAATACAAAGTTGAAGACAACACCATCACAATCCTTTAAAGAAGTCCTTCAGTGTTATGTGACATTCAACCCAACAACTCAAACTTACAACTCTTCAGGCTAAAATACAAAGTGACCCTTCACACAACTACTTCTCTCTAAGGCATAATAAACCTAAACCTAAGTGAAAGGTTGAGTTGGCTACAAATGAGAATACAACCAGGCTGCTACACTTCAGTACAGCATATTGAACAGAAACAGCCCAGATGGAAGACAGGAAACAAAAAACAGATCCACGCATGCTACCATCTCCCTGCATGCAGGCAACCAGCTTGCTGGCTACTACCCTGTCGGTTTTCTACAAGGAGCCACTCAATATGTCATTTCAAAAGACTGAAACAATAATGTTAAAAACAAGGATCTGACAAAGAACTGCAACTCATACACAAAAGGTTTTTAAGTCCCCAAAAAGACTGAAATGCCTTTCTGGGGTGCAGAGCACTGCTTTTTACCATTAACCACCTGAGTGACATGATACCGTTATGAGGAGTGGGTACAACCCTTACATATCATTCTCATCTAGTTTGCATAAGAGGCTGCTTATAAAGAATTAATGACTTTGGAACTGCCACCCAATCCCTTAGGGTCCATCAAAACAGAGATTAACTCTCTGAACATGCTACATAAAATATTTTCTCAGGCATTTTCCAAGGAACTGAGTTAATTTCTACCACAGTGTAAATTTGTCTACATGGTGAAAGGAGGAGGAAGAAACAGGTAACTGATTATCGCATGGAGGGCACAGTAATAATGACCTGAATTTTTACTTCTTGTGCATGTTAATTTGCAAAATATCTAGAATTTTTGAAAGGTTCTTCTGCCACAAGCTGCCATGGAGCAACAACAGGTACAACAGTACATCCCTCCCACAGCACTACCAGCACCAGCTTAGGTCAAGGTCTGAGCAACTCTCCAGTTCAATCCCAGTTAACGGAACAGGAAGGTTTCCCTGCAAAGGACAGACTGTGCTCAGGATCCATTTCCAAACAGTTCCAGGCTTCCTGGTGAAAGTGCTCAGTTGTAAAAACACTGATGTGTTTGGACTGCAAGTAGGAAATAAGTGTAAAAATATCCACAAGTTTTTCTTGAATTATCACACAGCCAAGTACAGTTCTGCTGTCTGCTGCTCGGCTGAGCAAGGGGAGGGTAACACACAAACCTGCTGCAGGGATGATACTGGGGTCATGGGGCTGATCATCTCCCCAGCTTTCACCAACACCGGGGGAGGGAGCAGCTGTACAATTAAGTGCTCATCTTACTCGAGATCGAGAAAGGTTTAAAGAAAGTCTTTGAGGCAAGAGAAGAATAGAAGAGCAGAAAATCATGGTGTAAGCACTCGTAGGGGAAGAAGGAAAAAAAAAAAAAAAAGAAAATTTCTTTAAAGCAGTTGGCAAAATACGTATGTGTCCATGTGGCAAAAACTAGCTGCTTCTTCAGCTGTATGAAAGGTGAAAGATGGGTAAGTCAGCCCTATTAGCAACCTCACAGCGTATCTCTCCCTAAAAGCAACTGGGTATCTTGTTCCAGGACTGAAGCCAGCAGCCTGGCAGAGCAGGAAGATATCCGTCCGTCTGTCCATCCGGCACGAGAACGATGCCGCATCCCAACACGATGCCATCACTCACCACCACGGACTCTCCCACGGCCAACGAGAAGGGCTGTAGGCTACTGCCAGCAGCCAGATTTGAGTAAATACAGGTGCTCGCTTAAAATAAATCCTCCCTAGTTTCAGTTTGATGTAGTTTCATTTGTGCATCACTCTTCAATGCTGTTAAACAGCTGCATGTCACCTCCGAATTGAGGTGATTTCTGTAATTCACAGTTTATCTATAATCTGCTTGTCAAGTCTGTAAAATCTTCAGGGAAATTCCGGAATATAAGTCTTGAATAACTACAACCACTTTCATTATGGATAAATTGGGGTTTACATGTTGCATACGTTGTTATTTTTAAAAAAATAAAATTTTAATGTGAAAAACACAGATTTTAACCAAAAGGCAGTATTTTCAGTAAGCGTTTTCTTATTTTGTGCGCAGCCTATCCAGGTCATTACTCTTTGGAAACTGCAGACGCTCATTAATTTGTTTGGGAAGTACCAGTGGTCTATGGAAATTCCCAGGAAGATTTTTAACGCACAGCACACTCTGAGGATTGGTGTTTTGTTAATGACCATCATAACCAGCGACAGACTTTCAAGGAGTCCTTGACAGTAACACTGCTGACAAAACGAACAGACAAAATCAATATGTAAAATAAAATATGAGCGAATGTGCATTTGGCAATTTTCCCCTTGCTTACAAAAGCAAAGGGAAGTGCCCAAGGGCAGCTGTCTCGGCCGAGACCAGGGCGAGCTCGAGATGCCGAGCACGGGTTCCCATGCTGGATACCAGCAGAACCCTGCCAGAGGTTGTTCCCAGCTCCACCGATGAAGCTGCGTTTAGCCAGGGAAGCAGACAACTCTGACATCATTCGTTAACAGAGCTGCTTAACTGCTACATCATTCACAGCCTCTTCCCCCAGCCCCAAAGACCAGTCTGGTAGTTTGACAGTAATTTTCATTTTCAGAAAGCCGGGGGTTCCAGCCATGTGCATTCCCCTCTCTCCTCCGCCTGTCAGTGCCGGGTGCGTGGCCACACCTACGCGCCCGCCCCGAGCACCGGCGCACCGCGGCCGGCTCCCTTTGGGTGCAGGCCACAACAAACCCGAAGTCGTCTGCTCAGGAAGTGAACGCGCTGCAGACACAGCTTCTTTTTGATCACAGAAGCAAGAAAAACACTTAAAATGGCAGGAGTTCAACAGAGCTGCAAACAAGTGACTGCGCACATGGGCTTTTACAGAGGTCCTGTCCTGCCCAGGTAGCCTGGCTAACGGAGGTACCTGCACACGCTGCTGCTCTTGAGCATACACAATCTGTGAGCTGGGATCCAACCTACGCCACACAAAATTTAAGATGGAGATTAGAACAGAGAAAATCCTCATGTTGTAAAAACAGTGTCAGGAAGAAGGAACTTGCGTTATCTCTTTGCATCGCACGACGCCTCCAGAAAGCTGTTAACGACACTAATTTCTGTACCCACTAAGTACACAGCAAGACTCATGGATTTCAGCAAGACCCAATTTTTCTTCTGATTCATTAGTTAATGAAGCTAAAATTCTGTCAAGCATTTTTTAAAAGTGTCAAAAAGAGGAAGCGTGGACATAAAAACACATTAAAAAGCAACGAACTGCAAAAGAGAATCATCGTCCAGCTCAAGAACAAGTGATTTTAGCCACTCACAGATCAGCCACAGCCTCATGAAAATTAACCGATATTCCAAATAAACAGATGCCAGCCGATGCTGCGTCCAAGTTTAACAAAAGGCAGCTGGAGGCATGCTGTAAGTCGGTCTTAGTTGTTTTAGATCAATAAAAGGTACCACTTCAGCAAATTTACCTGGCAGTTAAAAATAGATTATAACAGACCCATAGTGTTTTATAGCATTTAAAAGGGAAAGGATTAGTGATGGTAAAGAACCTAATGGGTTTGATCCAGTATATTGAAATGTGACTTAACTTCCTAAATTGTGAGATACCATACACTAACTCAAGCCTCTGACAGGATTACATTAAGTAATGATCAAAGAACAAGAAACTTGCCACTCAGGCAGTCTTCAGTGACAGACTTCTCTGAAGATAAATGCTTCTACAAGGCTCCAGGAAAATTTTTACATGATGCAAGTATTAAGATACTGTCCGTAAAACTTAGTATTATAATAAATCTTTTAAACCTCATCATCCTCTTACAAGAGTTTAAAAAAAAAAAAAAAAAGTAAATTTGCATCTCTGAGAAAGAGGATTACTACTAAAAGTTTGGTACCGATTTCTTTATTTTGTTCTACAATGAACTAACAATTGAAAAAATTCAAAATGTTGTCACAACTCCATGGAAATACGCATGACATCATACATGCACTACTCCTAGAAATACAAATATTCTTCATTTCAAAAAAATCAGAGAGAACTGTCAAAAATGTATGTAGGTAATAAATTAGTAAAAAAATCTTATTCAAATGAAAAAAGATTTGAGCTTACAGGTTTGAGGGTCACGTAGAAATTTGTATCAAATTGTTAAACCCCATTTGGTTTTGATCACTGCAAGAAATATAAGTGCAAAACTTATTATCTCAGGATTTATTTTTTAATTGTGACAATAAATACTTGAACCATTTACTTTCCAATTACTTGATCCAAGATCAAAACATCAATTTAACTTTTATAAAGCACCAGAACTACCATTAAACATTTTTTCCTAAAAGCATTAACGTAAAAAAGTCATCTGTTGTTAGTCTGGCTGTAGTTTTGTAAGCACTTGCTGTACGGTCACAAAAGTTTGGGACATAGTTGAACAAAGACGATCACAATTACTTTTTTCTTTTGTAATTAAGAAATACAGTTGCATTACTTGTTGGGTTGAGAACTAGACTAAGAACTAGAAACGACTAAGTATTTATCTCAGTTGTGATAATGCCCTGCTGCATGACCCTGGTTCCTGTCCGGATTCTTATCTATGTTACAGACAGCAATATGCACAGAGTGCAAATCTCCAAGAAGATATGCAACCATACTAACAGATAAGATCTGAAGGAAGAACAGGCATAATTAATACCACTGGCACATTTCTTTCTAATCCATTAAGTTTGAGCAAGAGCTTTCTCCAAATGACTCCAGCCTCACTTTTCCCCCTACAGTCAGGACATCACTGCAGGGGTGACATGCAAGATGCAGAGAGTTCGTAAGTGACAAAAATGAAACAGGCAAGAGAGGCCAGAAATGCCTAGGGATAAAGAGATCCCATGTAATTATGGGGATGCTCAGACCTGCCCCAGGTAGACAGCCGGCCCTATGCACTCGGGCTGCCACCGTGGCCTTTGCCTTGCACGTGACCCACCACGACAGAGCCACCTCCTCCGTCACTTCATGGGCAGCAGCGCTATTTTGCCTCCTGAAAAAAACATCTGAGAAGCGTTTCGCCAAATACGCATTTATCCTCAGGATCTTGCTGGCTAGCTATGCTGTAGAAGGGAAAAATCCAGTGCCAGCAGAACCTTGACATGGCTACTGCGCACCCCCGCAAGTGGAAGCCAGACCTCAGTCTGTTCACCCACCTAACGAGAGAAAGTCGAACATACTTTCTTGCATATGTATTGCGAGAACAAATTCACGTCACTATGCACTTTGAAGATATAAACAGAAATATAAACTTGTTCAGTTTGAGTGAGAAGACAGACCACTGTCAGCATACATTCACTGTATTTTACTGGAAGAAAAAAAAAACAAAAAACAAAAACCAGCTTTAAATACTTATTCTGCAGGAGATCTGCAGTGCTCTTGTGAAACGACACTGCTCTATGAACCACAAAAACAGTAAAGGAATCTAAATGGTAACTCCTTCGTCAAAGAAACCAACCAGATGATCCATTTTTAACATTAGTTCATTCAAGGGAAGGAAAAAAAAAAAAAATTGAAGATACCCACAATACTATGAATGTCAACTATCCTGAAGATATATGGTTATATTAAGTACTAGGGCTTTTTTACTTAAGTAAGAAGCATAAGAGAAAGGAAGAGCTTCAAAGATGGTAACAATCATTTAAAATATTACTTAAAGTATCTGCATACAAATCTTTATTTCATGGTCAATCACAGAGATTTCTACAGAATGAGTTTCAGCAATAACAAGCAGGGAGCTCCATGTGAGAAGCAGATGCAAGCCCATGTCACAACCTAATGGTTAATCTTTTATAAAAACAAAGATTAACCTTAATCATAAATACTAATCATAGTATATTTAATGTGTAGAGATTTACATTTTAAGGAGTCAATGGAGATTGCATAGATAATTCCCCTTAAAAGCAAACACAAGAAATCTTCTATTTAATCATGAAAGCAAAAATTCTGAGCCGGGATAAAGCAACACCGAATTTCAATACCTATAGGATCTAAGTTTTCTTTAGAAAGCAGAAAACTACCTGTGTCTGAGAGACCAGGCATTTAAAAACTTAACCAGTGTCTCGTTGAGTACTCTAACATCATACCACTGGAGCCCGACTGAAGTCCTTGCAGACTGGCTGGAAAGCACCGAGCCCTCCCTGAGCAAGCAGGGCTCACAAAAGGTCCATCAGGCTACACTCAGCATCTGTCAAAGAGCATTTAGCAACAGGCTGGAGAATGAAACACAACACTCCGTTTATTCATTAGCATTACGCCAGACAAGAAATCTGCCAGCAAGTTTGTAAACAGTTTTCCCACTCTGGCAGAAACATTATTGCAAGTTCCTGTCAAATGAAAGTTTCATTCAAAACCCTCCTCCTTATTCTGCCCATTCTCACATGGGCTGACGTGAAGGGTTACACTATAAAGCCTGTTTTTCAAGACCATTGGGAACCAACGGCCATGTATGAGCAGGCTCATATAAGTAAAAGTTAAACCTAGGCACAGAAAAACCGTACCTCAGAAAAATTCATTATTTTACCAGATTATAATGGAATATGGAAAAATATAGGCACCCAATTTTTATTTACTTGTCACACAGGCAGCTGGTTTTGATTTCTTAGTCATCTGTTGAGTTACAAATTACTTTTTGCTACACCAAGTACTGTGAGTTGCCAATTAGGAGCTTACAGTCTACAAAGCAAGGATTGGTATTTCAATTCAGACTGCTGAAAACCCAACAGCTTGCAGATTTTCTATCAGAGAGGTGGTTGTTTACTCCTTGCCACTTAGCACTCACTCATCCAGGAACACACCTAGCAGTGTTAACAGGACTCTTTTTATATATTCCTAATTAACTGACATAAAAGCAAATTTAGGAATGTGCTGTTGATTTATGAAGTTTATACCATTTCCCATCAAATGCTGATCAAAATAAATATATTCATAAATCTGAGGAAGCCACCAGGTCTGCAACAAGAAACTATACGTGCAGAGACACGCATGCGCTCCGTGTCGTTGGTAACAAAGAAATAAATCAACATGAAGAAAAATCCTAATGAGGACATCATTTGTTGACTAATCACAATCCTGCGAGTGTACCACACCGACTCCCTGCGTCAATAACTGACAACCTCTGAAATTGTTCAAGAAGCTGTATAACTTGGTCTTTCTCAGACCAAAGATGCCAAGTCCCTTCTCATGCACCCCTCCAGGCAAGCTGCGCAGGTAGCATCAGCATCAGCTGTTCCTGGGATTCTCTTCCTCTTAGCACTGAAGCCTGAGAATTATTTTCTGTGTGCTTATTCATTGTCACAAACACCAAAGAGAAAGAGACAGATTTTGTCATACACAGATTGGAATTTAATTCCTAATAAAGCCTTACGCACGACTGCCCAGAGTATGAGGATCCAACATCTCATTTCATCAATAACTAATTCAATGACTTGCTAATGATAAAATCCAACACATGTTGACAGTTCTTGAAATGAGATGGCAGAGGACGTTAAACTTCAAGCAGCATATTCTCTTCCTGTCACAGCAACGAGAGCTCTTCTGCTTACAAGACAAATGCCAAAGTAACCTCTGCTCACAGACATGCTAATGCTGTGGAGAGTCTAAAATCACCACCTGCGATCCAACAGCTACCAACATGCAGAAAAAACAGTTTATTCTGAAACAGAGGAAATCTTTTAAGTTTATATCTAACTGCACACATCAGATATTTTGGAGTGTATCAACTAAGAGAGGCTTTGTACCTTCTAGGGGAGATGAAAAGGAAGATGGGGAAAAAAAAAAAAGGGGAGAAATTGAATTTGTTTTTTTCTTTTCCGTGCATGAAGACTACTCAAGGTTTGTATACTTCAACATTAGTACTGTTTTTAACCTTTGATATTCAAAGCAAATCAAAGTATCTAGAACATTTATTTTCAATGAAAAAATTTGTCTAGGTCACATCTATATCCTGCTACCAAGCAGGAAGTTTGTATGTGAAAAATAATGGTAAAGAGAAACCTTCATAAAAGCATTGTGGCCTTGAAACCACAGCTGTACGTGCCTTCACACAGCACATATTATATAGTCTGTGATGTTATTTAAGACTAGCAAATGAGTTGCCGTTACTCTTTTTGATGCTTGAATTACCACTATACTATTTTTAAGCAAGTAAACATGACCAAGTACGATAGTGTTAACACTGTATTGAACTGCATTCTTGATTGACTCAATTCCAAACCATAGTTCAAATTTATTAATTAAGGATAAAAAGAAAACCACAATTCCTACATCTTACCAAAAGAACTCCAGGTAAAGCCAACAAAAACCAAGAATGACCATTTCTCTGTCCAGCCAACACGTTAAGATTTATTTAGAGTGGTCAACTGAAAACCCCTAAACCAAAAAACCTCTTTTCTAACTAGTGCCTGAATCTTCATTTCCACCTCTGGTGTTCAAATCCAAAGCACTCCACTGCTCCCCAACAAGAAAAAAAGCGTTCTCAAAAATGACAAAAATGGACTATTTCATTTCACCAGCTTTTCTCAGTAAGACAAAATGCCCGCCAGCCACGCAGACAGCACGATGCCAAGGAGATCGGCCAAGGGAGAGCAGACTCACCGACAGGTAACTGCTGGAATCCACGTTGTCAGTGATGGTCTGACGCTCGCCCCTCTGGTTGATCTTCCGAAACCTCCGACGGGACTGCCTAAGCGGGACTTCTCTTTGCAAGAGGTTTTCCTCATTGTCTTTGGAGTTCTCCACCTGAAACACATGTTCAGGCTCCTGGTTAAACATCCAGTTCTTCCATATCACCGAAAGCCGATGGAGCCGTATGAAGCTCATGAGGAAGGAACAAACATAAGTTCAGAGCAGTTAAACTTTTCTTGAGAAAACAACTGTGGACGTTTCGGAGAACCACTGCTGCATGTCTCAGAACTACGTTATTACAATGAGCCGGAGGCCACAGTTTCCTTCCAGGAAACAGGTTTTTTTAAAAAAAAGTAAACGCACACGTATCCTCTAAACAATGTCACTCGCCAGCAGAAACCCTTTTGCACCCACACGTATCATACAACACGAGTTACAGACACTGCTCGTTTCAAGTGTATCTTCAACACAGAAGTTACCATTTCTTTGAGTATTTATAATCTGGCAAAGGCATTGAATTATATCCTATTTTTATTGGTGTAATTTTTAAAAGCGTAACTTAGTTCTAGTACCAGTCACAGCTAAACTACTTCAAATATTCCAGCTTTGTATAAATAGCTACTTCACCTATGTCATACTGACTTCTAATCACTTCCAGCAGATTATGAAGAAAAAACTGGAACTTGATTCATATTTTGATGTTAAATATTACTTGTGACTAAACATTAAAAATTAGGTAAATCTACCTTGTTAGTAAAAGCCAACAGGAAACCTTTTTATCTCACTAGTTACAATTCCTTTTTTCTATAAAAAGCAGTCTCATCCTTTCCCATTTCCTTCTGATGTTTTGGAAAAATATCTCCTAGCAGGAAGCAGAACAGACATGCATGCAAATAGGCTGCGGCTGGGCAAGGAGCTCCTCTACAATACGTTTACTGTACAGGAGTTCCTACTGTCCTCAATGATTTCCCCCCTCCCTTCAAATTTCACTTGAAAATCCTAAACTTAAGGCTTTAGCACTGGAACATAGTACTATGTGGCCTTACGCAGCCCTCACTTCACGTACTTGGGTAAATCATCTCAAAATTAAAATTCAAAAGGTATAAAGGAATGAAAACCAGAAAGACTTAACAGACAGGAACAAAAAAGTAACCAAACTATCTAAACCATCACAAAAGCAAGATCACATCTACTTTCCACATCGCTTTTTCCAAACAGCTAAGTCTATCTGAGGTCAGAGGAAGATGCAAGCAGCTGGGCTTGTCTCGTAGGTTATTTTTAATTCCACAGAGAAAAATATACATTGACAAAATAGGTTAAAGATACAATAGTTAAAAAAGAAGAGTGAACCTCACACCACAGTGTTGTCAAAAAAGAAAGCAGAAAAGCAGAGTTCCCCTAGCAAGGGACAACCACACTTTTCACTAGAATTTTACCACCTGTTTGCAAAGGCACAGGACAATGAGTAAAGATATCTAGGAGCAGCGTTGCTGTAAGCGTGATGGTATAAGGATGTAAAAAAAAAAAAAAAAAAAAAAAAAAAGAGAAGATTACAAGGCATGCAGGCAGACAAAAAATAAAACAAAAAAAACACCTTTTAAACAGACCATTTAGTATAATCAAAAAAAGTAGTAAGACATTGGATACATTGGATATAGAAGCCCTTCTTCACCTAGCCTAAAATATGGATTTCTAGTCAGCAATAATGTTGGTCCCAAATTAAACAGAAGGCTTCCAGAAGTAAGAAAGTTTGGTTTTGTACAGTTACTCTGTTAAATAACCAAAATTGTGTGGATTTCATTTTTAATTTTTGTACATGTGCTACAGTACATGAGCTCTTTCAATAAATGCATTATTTCCTTTTTCCTCTGCGTTCACTCTTACAGGATCATAGAAACTAAAACAAGCGCTGAGCTTCTCCAATATAGCAGACTAACCTGGATGCCAAGGGCTCACTGAAGTGGCCGGACAATGACTCTTCCAATACTGAGGACCCTTATTATTAAGAAGTCCCAAAATGAATAGGTATTTTTAAGACTAAAGTAAAACAAACACTCAGTGAAAGATGAAGTTATTTTTCTTCCACAATTCTAACTGAAAACTAAGAAGTGAGCATAAATATTATTTGTTACCACAAAGGCAAAACAACCAACTGCTAGTGGAAACTCAGAAACTGAGACCACCTGCTTCCTTCGGTTAATGCCACTGCTGCTGACAAAAACAAAACAAAACAAAAAAATCAGAAAACGAGGAAAGACCTCCACACCACATAGCTTCCAGTTTAGTACCACCAGCACCATCAGTGTTTTGAGTCCAGCCAACCATCAGATTGTTTATGCTTATGATTTACAATAATGTATACAAATGGTTTTTGATAGGCTGCACATCAGCAGGACAGGCATGCCAGGGCTCCCTCGTCCTGCTCATCACTCAGCCGTGTTTTCAACTGGTTAAAACTAAAAATTTCTGTTGGCAGAGTGCATATTCAACCTCCTCACACCCCCCCGAGTGGGATGAACACTCCTACGGAGGAATTCAGCATCTCTCTGCAGATGCTGTGAGCCGGGCTCCGGTGTGGGAGCAGAGGGAGGACTGCTTCCCTGTGCCATCGTGGCAGCGGTGAGGACCGGGCTGATCAACATGCCACCAGGCTACCAGGTCAGATGGAGACTGCTGCCCCATAGACTTCTTCGTATTATTTCATTTTCGATATGTAACAAGAAGTCCAGAATAGCATATTAACTGCCTAGTTTCTAATCAAGGGTGTTGTTTTATTAACCTTGAATACTGGCAGCAGCAGAATGCTTCCATACAGCCAGCTTCACCCACAGCACTTGCTGCCATGTAAAAATCGAGGAGGATCGTAGGACTGTCCTCAGTTTCACTCTGCAGTCCGTGCCAGCAATGAAATATTTTCCACCTCCAAATATCATGCTGCTCTTCCGAAATCTTACGCTTAGATCTGAAGAAGAAAATGAAAGCACCAAGGAACAACAGCAAGGACACTTCAGTACACTGAGACATGCTGCAATTCTGAGCCATTTTCTTAAGTGACAAACGGACCTATTATTAATTCAATAGATTGCTCAGCCTCCAAAAATATGAGCTACAATGCCCATTCACACACTATCTGTTATCCTCATTAACTTAAGTTGACCACATTTTATGGCCTTTAAAATGGGTCAGTTCCCAGAGGATTCCTGCTACAAAACTGATTTACATTCTAAAAAGAAGGCGGGGGGGAGAATCAGTCAGCAGCAGAGAATGATGGTGTTCTTTAACTACATTAAAGTAGCTAAATCTTTTACTGGAAGATAAATACTCATTATGTATTAAACCTCATTAGTATGTTGCAAATTGAAAAAAAAAAAGACAGACAGAAAATAAAAGAATTAAGATAAATTACTTAGAATTAATCAGGGAAATGAAACTCAAGTACACCTTGTGTCAGTGCAGGTCATTAGCAAGGTGCATGCCACCACACCGATGCTTTTTTCTCACCCCATTTGAAGTCCTACCTAGAAAACTGACAGTTAATAGTACCTTTAGCTACATTTACCTGTAAAACATGAACATAAAAATAATGAAGAAACAACTTCGCACTTTTAATTCTCTGATTTTCCTACAGAAAAATACACTGAAGTTCCAGAAAAGGATTTAAGATACTTTCAAGTGTCTCTATACTCTTATTGGCATTTAACTACGATTACAAAAAATTCCAGAGGTTTACAGTACAGAGGACAGTTGTCAAGGCTGTGTATTTGTCTCCAGGAACACCCAGCAGCATTTGACGTTCCTGACATGGCCAACACTGGCTTCTCCAAAGACTGTGACAGTGTGTTCCTCTCAAAAAAAAAACACTCTTCACAGTTGTAGCTACTCAAGTTACACACACACAAAAAGCTCTAGTCTCTTCATAAAATATTTTAATAAGGTCAGCTTCTTTCCGGTAGCACACACTGCACAGAAGCTACTCTTTATTTGCATCTTCTTGTATTTTTTTACAACAATGGTGATAAGACCAAAGAGAGATGTATGTATTTCCTAAAAATTTCATATTATCACATATTTTGCCCATGGAATACATTTCATGTAAACTTGCAAATGCATTTGCAGTGAGTCACCAGCCAGCCCTGTAAGGAAAGTCGCACGCTTCCCATGTGTCCTTCAGACTGCTCCCGCTGCAAACGGCAGCTGCATCACCGTCTATTCGGTTTTTGTAGGAAGCAGCACACCAGGTCCGGTAATGTCTGCAGCACCAGTTATAGAAGCTAAGAGTTGTGTAACTGGTTTGTTAGTGAAATTGGTCCAAACAGATCAAATTCTTCCCTCTGTTACATCAGCTTGAAGGATTACAGAGATTCAAAAGGTCTATATATGATCGGGTAAGTGAGTGCTTGTCATTCTGTGCTGCAAGGCGCCAGGAGCGTTGAGGTGCAAGGCTCAGCTCACCCCAGGCAGTGAACATAGGCATACTCAGCACACCAAATCCTTAGCAGCAGCAGCAGCAAACAGGCAAAAATGCGAAGCAGCAGTGGCAAACCAGAGTGCCTGGGGCATTCACGTGACGTGGCTGCACATATCAGCACCCAAGCAGTCCTGTGGCATCCCTCAAGGCATAAATCTCCCCCCAAACTCCAGCTTTAAGAAGAGACTGGATAATTGGGAATACACAAATGAACTATTTCACTCCAGAGGACTGACAGGCTTCTTGCACTCTTACCTGCGCTTACTTCATAACATGGCAGACGGTAACTTAAAACATCTGCTGCAGCAAAGAGCATATTATTGATGCTATCAAAGCCCATGAGCAGAATCAGACTGACACTGCACAGAAAGAATGGCACAACGGACAGCAAGCGTACTCGGTACAGGACATCACTGATATCCATGGCTGTTAGTGTACTGTGAGAAACAGATTTCTCATAGAAGCTGAATATTCACATACTCAATAAGAGACATCATCAAATATTAGTTTTAATGTTACCATTATCTAGCTATAAGGAAGCTAAATCAATACCAGTTTGGAGATCTAATCCTGCTTAACAGACAGGTGGCTTCTCAGAACAACAAACATTTTTGTTCCCGCTCCATTAGCAACATTGCATAAGACCAAAGCTGAAAGAGATCTTCCTGTGTCCCCAGCCACACTACTAGGGTACAACGTCAGCCTGCACTACAGAAAAACATTCCTAATATTCCAGCTGCTGACAGTATGTGTACATCAACCTGGGAAGGACTGAGTTACAATCTATAAGCACATACGAACGTGGTAGTATTAGTAAGTGTTCTGAAGAAGCAGAAGAAAACCTGGACATGGAAAAGGCTGATGACAACTAAGCTGAAAACCTTATCCTTCAAGCTTGGCTAAGCACTCTTATGTTCCTTCTCCTCTTACCTAAAAGCCTTCACACTATGTGGAACTGCAAAGGCCAGGAGTAAGAAGGCCCTTCCTACCAGACCCAGCACAGCTGGCATGGCCGGTAAAAAGCAATGAAATGGGGGATGGGGGTGCAAATAAAATATTCAAGATAGCGGTCTATCATTGCCTGACTCAGGAATGCTCAACTCAGCCGTAACTGGTAGGCTTTTGAAACTCAAGTAAGCATAATTTTAGAAAGAATGACCTAATCATCATCACCATTTACCCATCTACATTAAATTTACATAGCTATTGCTGTTACGATAGCAGCCATAGGTATAATTGAAATCAAGGCAATTTTGCTGCAATTTTATAGAATACTTTACAATAAGCTTTCTGCTATAAAACAGAAAGAATTTGCTGAAACCAGCAATAGATTTAAATACGTTTGAAAAAATCTGTCTTACCACAATCATTTCTGAAGGCTCCAATATGATACATTCGCATCCTCGTTTTCCTCCAGACTGCTTGCCAAAACTAGAGTGGGATGGAAAAAAAGCAAATGAAAAAGAATGAGATGAACAGCCTATTCTACCTTTTCAGTAATAATTGACAATGGTGCATGTTACAATATCCTTAAAAACAAAAAAGGACAAGGAAAAATTGATGAAGACTATTGTGTGAAAAATTCTAACCAGATAGTACCATTATCATAATTTTTTTGGTTTACTCAGCACCTCTCATCATAGCCTGCTATGTAAAGCCTGAATATAAAGAATGTTCTTTTTTAAAATCATTATTACTTGCAGATACTCAAAACCACTCACAATGCATTTCAGTGTTGACAAGAAAACATTACTAGATTTTAATTAAGCATTAAACAGGCTTTGTAAAAACAAATATACATAAATTCCAAAAACTCCAAAGTACTTCTTTGCATGCAGCATTTTTAATGAGAGTTCCCTCAACTCCATGTCACCCCTTCATCCTCCCAGTAAATGGGAGGACAGAGAACCTCTTCTCTAAAACTGAGCCTTAACTTGTGACCTCTGTCTTTATGTTGCTTCTTGCATCATCACAAGGAGCGTATCACCATGACAGGTTCTGTTTAAGAAATATGAAAAAACACAAATGCAACAAAATATGATGGGCAGTGTAACACAGTGACTAAGGAAAGAGACTAAAAGCAATCTGATGTGCTTCAGCTGATTGACTGTAAAAGGCAACTACCTTTAGGACGCCTAAGAACAAAGGTGACTTTAGGGGAATCAACTCTGTAGAAGGTACCATGCAAGCAGATCTGAGCGTGCTGGAACTACCAGCAAAAAGAGCTGAGCTAGATACTGCTGGGGGTGTGTGGGGTGTGTTACAGACCAATAACCTCTTAAATCACTTCATTTGTGACTGTAGTAGCACCTGGAATTGAAAATATCTGGCTTCATGTATTAAGTAAGTTTGTCTTCACTACAGACCTGTTAGCTTGAGTTAGGTATGCTCGACCTACCCCACTCAACTGAGCTCAAGTGAAAGCGATCCCATACAGACGTCAAATAAAAAAACCTACTTGATTAACAGCATCATGCCTGGATTAGCAGTTCGGTAGTTGTAGCTGCTGTGTTACAAACTCAGACTGTCATCAGCAATCACGTTTTAACACGTATCAGCAGGTGAAATAACTGAAGAATCAGTTAATTCAAAGCAGAGATTAATGTGTGAATTAGAAGGAGGTTAAGACAAGTGTGGAGACAAAACCTAAAAAAGTGGGTCAGCTCCATCTGTTTTCACTAGGTTACATTTGGAAAGTACATCTGAAACTTCAGCCACACAAAACATTTGAGTTACATACACAGTCATCTCAACAGCAAATATCCACTGAAACACAACCACTTTGTAGAAAACATTTAAAGGACTTGCGCTTATAAACTACTATATGTTAGCATACAAGAATTTTTGCAGGATACATGCATTTTCAGGAAAGGAACTTAAGCAACTCAACTGTGAAGTCATTCAAGTGAAGCTTCAGATTATTCCAACAAAGAAATTATCAGTGTAATCCAGTTAGGATAAAGTCTTACAATTAACAGGAGCATGGCAGTTTAAACTGTCAAGTTTTGATTTTGCTAATGGTCTACAAAAAAAAAAAAAAAAAAAATCTTTAAACTACATGACTGCCATGGAGTCATAAACGACAACTGAAATTTTCTCACCCCATGCTGTAGCAGGCCAGAGAAGCACAAGCTTCACACAGAAAACTGGCATTTTCACACATCTATAGTAAGCAACTCATAGCTAAAATTTTCATGCCTTCTTTCATGCTTTTTCCACACAGCATGTGATCCAGGCATGACAGTCTTCTGTATTTGCAATACATCAAAAAGAATGGTCAAACTACTCCCACTATTACAACAAAGTTAATTCAGTTCAGAAAATACAGAAATGTCATTTTTCATGTAAGCTCAATGTAAGCTCTAACTTCTAGGAGAAGTGAAATTCCATGTTATGATTTCTCCACAAACCAAAAACCAAAGTGAAACCAGCTTTGCTAAGGTATCATTTGCAACTGAGGAGAAAAAAGAAAAAAAAAAAAAAAAAGTTAAACAGTTCTAATTCTATTCCATACAATAGAAAAATAAAGACAATACATTTTTTTTTTCCCCCCAAACAAAATTCTAAAGGAATTACGTGCAACTGGAAGTTTCAGGTTTTGCAGCTTTTTAAAACAGAAATAATCATTATGGGTTTTATCACAAAATAGATTACTACTATTGCTATATCCCCAGTAGTTAGGAAAAAGCTACAATTTTCTGCTGAATGTTGTTCAAGCACAGTATTTTTATTGTATAACAACAATTTATCTAACTATTGGAGGTTGAGGGAGGGTTGTTTTCTTTTTGTTTTGTTTTACATAAACACATCCATGAAATTCAGCTACTGTCAAGCTCCCCTCTGCTTATGTTGCAACATTTGCTAATTAAGTAATGGCAGTAAACAATAATGCTAGGAAAAGAACACCGCTTGTAACAAAGGTCAAGCTCTTGGCACTATCATTTCTGGTCCATCAAGCACTTTACAACAACCGAACACTCAGAAGAGGATTAGGTTCCAAAGACAAAACCCACCCTTCTAATCCTAAAGAATAAACTACTCATATTTACAAGTCAATAGGTCAAGTTTAATTATTTCCTGGTGCGCATCATGGGATGTTTTATCAGTTATACCACAACAGAGCTCCTTCAAAAAGAGGAGGCGTCATATGGTTTTTCCCCAGCCATAACCACCACATTTTAAAAATACCAATTCTTAATTAACATACCCAACGTGTTTTAGAAACATGGATTTTAACTTTCTTAATGACTTATTCCATATTTTTCTCTAGAATACAAATGTGTAGCTTCTCTATCCATTAAGAGGTTTGCTGACATCAGTATGTTTCACTAATCTGCCGATTTTAATCAAGGCTTCAGAACCGTGTTCATTCCTAATTGTCTTGTAAAATTATACAATGAAATGTTTAGAATAAATAGAAACTCAGCACTGAAACCATTGACCAGGGAAGACGCTTTCTTCAGTAGCAGCATCCACTAACATTAATAACAGACAAGAAGAAAATATCATTAGCAAATACGTAATACGTAAGCAAAGATGCACATGTATTTGTCTAACAAATTTGTCACAATTTTTTTTTTTTTAAACTAAAGATCATTAATCAACATTAAAGTTCAACTATTTGCTTTATTGGTTGATTGCCACAGAATTAGTCTTAACTAGTTCAGGCGAATACATTAGGAAAAATTTAAAATAGCCAGAACCAGAGTGCGTGCACATCCAAGGGAAAGAGAGAGAGAGAGGAGGCATGAGGAGGAGCAAGCAGCAGCGTAACTGTCCCAGAGTCATCTAAATCTGCTCTGAAGTGATGGCTAAAGTCTTTGTGGGAATTTTAGGTAATCAGCAGTTACTCACTTTTTTTTTTTTTTAAAGAAATAATTTCAAGCATTAAATTAACTAATAACGAGCACTGTGACAGTAAAAGAACAGAATAATTAGGTTTTGGAGTCACCTAGTCATGTCTAGCATTAAACCTGGCATCTTCTAGTTAATAAATATTTACATTAAAAAAATTAACAGTACAGTACTTAAAGGTATGAAAACACTTAAGAGATTAATTGATTTCAGTATCAAAATGTAAGAGGACATTTGGAAATGGAAAAGGTTAAGTTGAACAAAGCTTTGCAAACGGAGGAGACAAAATTCTGTTTGGAAAGACAAGAGCAAGCTTTCATGCCGAGCATTCTTCCAAAGGAGAAGGAACATTTCTGTGACAAATTACTTTGAGAAGTCTTTAGTCGGCCATTAAACACCCACCCAAACCTAAAACATGCTGCTTCTCAAAGAGGAGTGCTCTGAAAAGTACATCTAATTCTGGAAGAGAGGGGGCAATCTTTTCTTTTGGGACTAATTCATCCTTTGCTGTGGTGCCAAGAACACGTGGTGTTGCTTGCAAGACCTGTCATTCCTTAGTCTTACTGGTTACCCAACTCAGCACGTCAACAGACTACCACATTCCAGCGAGACCGTGACCATGGAAGTCACTTCAGGGGGCCAGGTTTGCTCCCTGGGGAGGTCTGATCCAAGAAGCCCGTTTCAGCTGGCCGTCAGCACCTCTGCTTACAAACCATTGCAGCAGCTTCTCCAACCGTCACACCCCTAAACGCTAAGTCCTCTTGAGGTTGTACGTGGCGAGATACAGAAGAAAATCAGGAAAGCCTCATTAAGGTACAGCATGTTACATGCGCTTTAGTGCTTTCAAGCAGAGAGTGGAAAAATAATCCAATTAAGAATTTAAACTAATACAAATACTGGAAGTGTGAGAAAACATGAAACTAATATAAATTAAGGTTTACTTACAATACAGTAAAAACTATGTCAAAGGACATACTATACCAAAGGTATAACCGTTAAAGTTTTAAATGATCCAACAGTTAAAATTTTGCTTGATCTGTATATTTAATCATACATATTTTAACATCATTATTCTATAGCTTCCCACTGTTGGAAGCCCAGAAGAGTCAGTACTATTAATTACATTACGCTTTTTTTTATTTATAATTTTATTGTACGCTCCTGTCACTTAATATTTGTCTATTACATCTGCATCATTAATTTTCAGACACTCACTCACTGGCTTGCAACACTGTCATGGGAAAAAAATGTCTTCCACATACCAAAGGCAGTTTTGTTTACCCTTGATTTATGGATGCCTCATTTGCAGGAAACTTTGTTTTCTTCCTGATTCACTGCTATTCGTAATTAAAAATGCTTAAGCAATTGCATCATGTGAGAAAGGAATGCAAGTTAAACTGGCATGATATCATATACCAATCACTAATGGGTGCTCAGGCCACGGGATCAGACTAGAGCTACCGAAATGTAAAAGCGCAGAACTGCAAATAACACGGTTCTCAGTATCAGCCATTTCACTCGGTTCATCTGTCCCTTTTCCACTGCAGGATTTGCTAATACAGAGAAAACCCTCCATGACTGCAGAGCCAAACTCCAAAATCTTAAACGTGCTAGCACCTGAGCGCTTGGCTTTACTGACACAGGGGATGGATCAAAGTTGTTCACTGCAGAGAGCCTTTCGTATTTGAGAATACTCCAGTTTTCAAACTCATGCCCACTCCCCAAAATACTGGCAGGCATTAAAACTTCTTTAAGGCACTGGAGCTGTTATAACAAACCTTACTTTTACAAAGCAAACTACTCAGAAAAGCCTCCAACATAACATACTTTGAACATAATACAGTAGTTCTTTAAATAAGATGTACACAAACACAGCTTTCTAAACACAAATGTTTAAAAATGCTTCATATCCACCTGTTAAGCAACCTGAGGATTTGGTGCTGAAATATGTCTGGAATTTCAAGACTGACAAATTTTAGGAATAGCAGTCACATTTAACTTGAGAATTTCTTGATATCAATATGCTGAAGTTCTTCATTACTGATGGTTTCTCATTATGCAATACTCAACATACAGTACATACTTTAAAGGTAAAAACACAGCCTGTCCTGAAGAGCTTTCAGCCTACAAACAGATGGAGACTGAATGCCTTATTATTTATTTGAACACTAATTAGCAGGCATCTTCAAATTTACAATATTCTACTACATCCTGAAACAATATTTTCATCAAAGCCTCAGGCACTTTAAGATTTGTTCTGTATTTTCCAGGCACTACAAAAATCATAAAATTATCCTGGCTGTATAAGTTGGTATCAATAATGCACAGTTATCTGTGATTGTCGATAAAGCTATCTGCAGTAATACTCGGTGCTCTATTACATGTAGGACTGGGCTAGGACACTGATACACCAGTTTATCAGTATAACAAACAAAGGGTTTGCAATTTTTTGCAGATATTTTGTTCTTATGAATATACTTGTCTCTCAAACTGCCTGTCTGCCTGTCAGGCTGCTTTTAGGAACATAAAGATGAAGACAAATTGTACTTTTTGCCACTGCAAAGAGAACCCCGTGACCCCACACATCCAGTAACCTGGCTGGATCTCTCCAATGCAAAATATTTTGCATGCAAGTGCACA
Source organism: Gymnogyps californianus (assembly GCF_018139145.2). Taxonomy (NCBI): domain Eukaryota; kingdom Metazoa; phylum Chordata; class Aves; order Accipitriformes; family Cathartidae; genus Gymnogyps; species Gymnogyps californianus. The sequence continues at coordinate 19,453,581 of NC_059484.1, forward strand.
ACTTGGCCTGGAAGAGACAAGTTGCCTAAGAAATGGACATGTTGGATGGTTGGTTGTTTTTTTAACAGATGAAAATGCTTTTTTCACAAGTCAGGGTTTACCCTTCATTTGAAAAGCATTTCATTTTTCCTCTCCTCAGACAGTGCCTCTTGTGCAAAACAGCTGTTCCAGCAAACACCCGGGACATTTACTGCAGTGTAGCTGCTGTTCAGATCCAAGATAAAATCCATTCAGTTACCACTGAATGTACTATACAAGTATCTTACGAATGGCTTGGAACAGCCATTAGTATTACTAAACCCCAATCTAAATACTCCAAAAACGTAATTTTACACTTAAATTCCTTGTCATTGGCTGGGAAGTAACAAAGAGGGGAAAACCTGCATAGCTGCATAATCGGCAGTAACACAGCCGCGCTGACTGCGGACGGAGAAGGCAGAATCTGCCCTTCTTACATTGCAGCCGCGGCATATGAGCGTAATTGACACTGAAATCCTCACGGGAATAACTTGTTTTTCTGGGCATCTGCACGGAGGTCTTAATTTGTCTAGATTTTTCTCAGACCAACCATCATCTGAGAAACTGGGCTGCTGGAGAGTCTCTCTGCTCCCTTTCTGGAGCACACCGTGACAGTCAGCACGGTCCCGTCAGGAGCCCTTGCAGCAGTTTGCAGCGTTTCCCATTGCACTGCAAACTGCTGAGCAGCCCCAAATGCATTCTATTTGCAAAACAGAGTAAGAAGATGGGGAAAAAAGTTACATGAGCGCAGACCAAAAGTTTCAGCAAATGCAGGTAGCAGGGTTTTCATGATACTTTATGCTGTGCAAGTCCCGAGCATTTCAAAGTAACTTAATTACAAAAATACTAGAACACTTAACTCCATCAGGAAATGGTTTAAAGGAAACCTGAAACCACAAGATACATGGCTGAATGCAAAATACCAATTTCAATTAATGCTCAGTCATCAAAAACCATTTTTTGCATTAGCTCTCAATAACAACAACATTTAGCAGGTTTATCTCTTAAGCTTGCTGAAAGTTTTAATTGGGAATGATTTTGGAGGCTGCGTAACATGCTATTCGATTTACAGGCTGCAAGCTCAAGATGTCTATACTAATTACTTTATACTCTGAACACGATGATGCTTTGAGGCAGCCTGTGTCTTACCTACCACTCTCTGTGAAGCTTTGCAGCTATTCCAGGCCATGTGATTAGATAGTCTTAGTAAAATTATATTTTAGATATAAACAAACTGCACATTACCCTTTGCTTCCAATTTCACATCTCTTGGACTTTTTTAGTTTAGCCAATACTATTTCTGTGGTGCGATCAGCATCCCTTGCAGTCTATAAAACCTCTATAGGGCAGCTGTTGTAAGAAACTATGAACAGAACAAAAGGAAATTACTGGGGGGGAGGGAGAACTATGGACAAGATTATTTGGTCATTTAGTTGTGACAGGTCTGAATACAGTCTTTCTTCATTCTTTTGGCTTTCTTAGAAGATTGTTCCATGTCAAAAAAGATGCACCACATGCTCTTAGTTTGCAACACCTTCCCAGCCCTTACTCAACGGCAGCACCTCCAGTACAAGGAGCTGCACTTCGGGAGACCAGGACACACGGCCTCTCACCAGCACGTTGCCTCTTCTCTTCCACGTTCCCTTCTTCCTCAGAGTACTTTCATCACAGCACTAGCACTGCCAGAAGAATTTCAATATGAACAACAATATCTGAATTAATTAGTTTTACAAAATACATTTATTGGTAGCATTCCCAAGTTGTTAGTTTACTTACTGGCTGTCAGGCAATGCTGCAAGTTACAGCCATCACTTACAGAAATACCCAGGGAAAACAGCACCTCATCTAGAGCCACAAATGCACTGAATAACCACTGCTTCTTATCCAGAGATGAGTATAAAATCTGTCTTGATAAGCACAGGGATGTAAGCCTCAAGCTGTCATTTTGAAAGCAGAAAAATAATCTACAACAGTTAGTTGCAAAGAGCTTTCCAGTGTGAAGCAAACACACGTGCACAGAGTATCGTCCTAAGACCTCTGCAATTTTTACACACAACCAGTAAGAAATTTAAAATCACAATTGTTTCAACCAGTATCTTCAGATTCCTTATTGACAACTGCAAGTTTGTCAAAAATTATGTTTACTGTACGCCAACAGTGGACTGGCACACATATGTATCTAGACCTTGGCAGCTGATGGAGGAAAAGCAGTATTCCACACTACAGCCATCGGGACCCAAACGGCAGAGACTGGGATAGAGACGAGAAAGAAGAGGAAGAGCAGAGGCTAAGGAGCACTGGGACAGAGCCTGGATACAGCAGGTACAGTCTAAGCAGAAAGCAGTATTTAAGAAAGTTAAATCTGGAAAGGAAGGATCAGTGGGGAAAAAAATGCCAGTATACCTTTTACAGGCAGAAGCTGGGAATGCAGGAGCTCTGAGCCGCTCATTTTCTTTTTCAGTGAATGGCACAAATTCACGAGAGTGTGCAGAAAACAGCACTACAGGTTTTAGAAGTAAAACTGATCTAGTTTTAGATGATACATTCAAGTTATAAATATATTTGAAAACAAAGTTACATATATCAAAATTTAAAGATTTCTAAAATACAAGAAATTTAAGTTGTGCAAATTGCAAATCTTTAATCCTGCATTCTTATTTACCAACACTGATGGTCCTGTAAAAGCACAGAATTTTCTGTGCTTCTGGTGCTTCACATAGAGTATACTGAAACACTATTAACAGTCACAGTAAGATTCAAAATATATTAAAACATTGTTATTCACAAATATTAACTTAATACAAAACAAGCGAAAATAATTTCAACCCAAGCTGCTGTTCATGATGCAAAACTGGACTTCCTCTTTCATTGTGACAATTTTCTTGATCCAAGCATTTGTGCCTTCTCCTTCTACACGAGAAGAGAAAGAGAAATGGCTTACTGAGTCTTTGACACGTCGGCAACTCTCGTGAAAAGATACCACAGTATGCCCATGAGTCTATTTGGAATAAAGTAAGTTTTCAGCCAAGAAACGCGCTACCTGAATAGGACAATGATTCCAATTTTCTCCACTTGTGAGATTTTTGGAAGGGCTGTTCATGAATTTCTTGGAAGGGCTCGGAAAAGAGAAGTGTTTGTTTTTAATAAGACTACATCTTGAATGTTTCAAGACTTTGTATTTTTCCCTTCGAGGTTCAATTCTCACAGCTGTAGGAGGCTGTCATCCACATAATTGGCTTCAAAAGTTCCTCCAGGCCCTTGATATATTTCCTATGGCTAATCTTGCTGTGAGTAATCTCCTTCAAATATCCTGTTCACATGAATTATCTTGATTAACAAGCAAGGTTAACACAAAAACTCTTTAACTTGCTGACATGATTTTCCTTCCACAAAATCTGTCAATCCTGTTCTTTTGTTCCAGCCATCGCTTTCATGTTAGAAGCAAATTCTTTTCCTACTATGCTACATCTATTGACAAATCCATTCTCCAGGCAATAGGGTAATCAAGGTTATGCCATCTTTGTACCTGATATTACTGATTGATCTGCTTCTTACCTTAAAAAAATCTTACAGGGCTTTTCTCATCATGATCGTCAGTGTCAGAATATTGAATAGATTTATCGTACCTGCATGCAGGTTTTACTCCTCGAATTTTTAAGCCAATTTCTGAATTACAGCTTGCATACAAATTCATCCAAGTTGAACAAAAAGCCCTTCTCAAGCAGTGAGCCACAGCTTACACCCTTACTCATTCAAATACTTAACAGAAAGTTAATAAAGCAGTGACTGCCCACCTTCTTATGCTTCCGTGGGGCTATGCCTCTTTCAGGTTTGAATCTATACAATATTTTATTTCAAAAAGATCTGCAGAAGAAAAGTAAAGCTTCCCTGAAGCTCTGTTGACTCTGAAACTACCGAATGGTAGATAGTGGATGAAACGAGGCATGCAAAAGAAGGAGAGCTTAAGCAACTTCTTAACGAGGTTAAATTTACAGTTGTCTACTAAAGTCTGCTCCTACCTGTCAAGGTAATCATGGGGCAAATGACAGAAAAAGGACAAGTATTCTGAGGAGGTACCAGGAAACAGTCATTAAATCATCATCACCTTCTAGTCTTATTTATGAAGACTGAAAGTATCTCACTAACAATCAATTGTAACGGCAGTTTCTCATATAATTATTAAACAAAAGTTGCTAGGCAATTAGTTTATAATAAAATCCTGAATTTTGAAGAATGATTGCCAAAAAAACAGATTAAAAACAACAACTTTACAAGAAAAGGGGACCTTAAAACCCTCTATTGCCCAGGAAACCAGCTTCCTCTAACTGAAAAACACCGATATCCTGCTTCTCACATTTTATAAAAAACTGTTCCAGTATTCCTGGCAAAAGAACCCTAAAACATACAGAAGTTGGTTAAATATGAAGTGTTCATCAAATGCTCCAGAGGACAAATATAAAATTGAAATTACCATGTCAACATTACAAAGAGATAACTGGGGATTGGGGGGTGTTACAAAGTATACACAAGGATTGAGTTTCAAACTAGAATCCATTTGCTAACTATTATCTGTTTTACAAAATGCCTCTGTCTGCCCAGTTCTTCCAGAATGACAATTATTCAAACCTGGCTCTTGACCTTTTCAAAGCACCAGGAGGTCTCCAGACTAAAGCCTAAATTCTCATCCTTGGTAGTTATCACCTTCCTCACATTAAGGATTCTATTTTGGTCCTCATTAATTTTCCCCCTGGACGTCTCAAAGCCATCATCAGTCTCCCGCATCACTTTTGTGCGGATGACACCTGTCTCTAACCTCGCTCACCTCTGCTCGTGTGTTGACACATTTATACCATATTCAAACAGATAAGCTTTATCTGATGCCAGTGTCTGAGCAGCAGTGAGCCTACCAAAAAACCTAACTGGCTGGAAGGATGTCTCCATTCCCTTCAGCAATCTCAGAACACTTCAAGCGTGGTTTTCTTTTAATTGCCTACGCTTGCCAACCACTTTCCTGCTGTGGAAATAAAAAAAAGCACAGATAAATCAGTATCCCAAACAACATACGCTTCCACAAAGTTTATTTCACTAACATCATACAGGTCGTATGCTCTTTAGGCATAGAGAGCATGGGATCAAGTTCTTCATCAGACAAAGATGAATTCTTTGAATGGACAAATGTCCTTCATATGTTCTTTTAAACTCATACAATTTTTTTTCCTATTACAGTAAATAATATTGCCAAAGGAGGTCAGGCATTATTTTCTAAAAATCAAGGCACAGAGCAACACCAAACTGCAGCAAGAGATATTGCTAAAACAACCCAAAACCAACAATAACAAAAAAAAACCCCAACAAACACCACACCCACAAAACCAACAATCAATTTAGGTAACTATCTTTACTATGTTATCAACATTAAATAGAGAGTTTTCAAAAATAAAGAAACTGTATTTCAAAGATGAATTTACACCTAATGGTATACTCTGGGTCATTTCCACTGTTACAGCTTAAGCAAAAGTACAAAAACAAACAAACAATTTATTTTTGTTGCTTATCAAAAAGAATAGCTCTGTAATACCTGAGGCAATGAGAATGAAGGCAATATTGTGTTTCCTTACAGACATGTGTTTAAGCCTCCTTTCAGAATGACTCACATAATCAGGAACTTGGTTGGGGACAAGGAATAATGCATAACATTAAGTATTATTTTAAATGTAATTAAAATGGTGCTAATTGCAATTATGGAAGAATACTACTAAATTATCCAAGGCACAGTTTCATATGAAAATAGCCTGTAAGTGACTGGTGACTGTGCAGCACCCTCAACTAAATATATGTTATATGAAGTGTTCAAACCAGGGAAAGTAACTTAAGTTTATCCCACTGTACTTAAAAAAAAAAAAAAAAAAAAAGGCAAAAAAGCATTATATTTTAAATTCTAAATTGAGGTTGGACAATGCACGAATGTAATTTGAACGAAATGGAAAGTAAGCTGCGCTCTTCCTTCTCCTGTTCTCGTGTCCAAGCAGCACTTCTCCTTCCCCATCCGCGTGCATGGCCCCAGAGTCCCAGGGAGGAAGCAAAGAGGAGAAGGAATTTACAGGCGGCCCCAGAGTCAAAAGCATCGGGGGAAACAAAAAGGTTCAAAGATTTTCATCCTTTTGCACTCCTTAACTCCTAACTAATTAACAGTAATTTTAGTTCACCTAATTGTACATGTGTGCATTTCTCCTTCAAACCTTCAGCACATCAAAACTCCTCTGACATTTGAATTTTTCATTTTTTCCCCCCACTGCAATGAAGACACGGACAGGGAACAACCTGGCTATCCAGCAGAGGAGTGCATTCTCTTCCTTTTCACATCATCTCACTACATAAGGGGATAATACACACCAGGAATCACACCATGTATACTGTGACCTGCCAGCAGTTTCATCTAACAGAACTCTGTGACCCTTTCACCATCTAGCAGCTATTTTTCCTCATTATCCATATTAAAATTAGTGGTAATCTTGTGAGCTAGCAATAACAGACCTATTTTGCCTTCTGTTTTTTCTTTTTAAAAAAAAAAAGCACAAAAAACCCTTAATGATGCTTTTAAGTGACTTATTCCTCAAGTTTCGCAAAACAATGATTTGAGCTAGGTTTCATGCAAATATTAACTTGCCATGTCCTCACTTCTGGCACTGTTGAACTCCAGTCACTCAATGAGCACTAAGTTTAACATCCAGCCTATAACTAACCAAGAATCAAGTTGAAAAATTGAGTCTTATATGTTCTTATTAGTACTTACCATGAAATTCAAGTATATGGAAATGTATTTGAGCTGGAGTTGATATTTTTAAGTCTATCAACTCATGCCGAGTAAAGCACCACTGATTAATCTGAGTTTCATAAGCACATTGGTATAGGCACATTAGCGAAGAAAGGAAAGACATTACGTTGGTACCCACTCTTTATTAATCTCCTTGCGCTGTGTTATGGCTAGAAGGGAAGCAGTCCTACTCCAGCCCAGCAGCAACAGCACACCGCAGGAGCAGGAGAGGAGACCACGTTGGCGAGCACAAAGGCAGCAGTGGCTGCAGGAGTGAGCCAGTGCCCCACTGCCCACGGGAGAAAGAGTTCATCACAGAACCACCACGCAGGGGGAAAGCCATTATTTTGTTTGATAAGAGGCAGCAGCACTTCTGATAGTCTCATCAAAAACTATCCAAACTGGGTACCAAGGCAAGTCTGAATTTTTTTTTTTTTTTTTTTAAAACCTCTCCTGTCTAGCCTAGAAGCGCAGCTTGAATACAAATAAGCCACATGCAGCTTCAAGATACAGTGAAGTAAGATGTCTGAGTCATGTACAAGGTCAGAGTATTACTCTGAGTACGCAGAGTGTTCCTCTGAGTACTCAGAGTATTACTCAGAGTGTTACTTGAGCAAGGTCCAGCTCAAGTCGAATAGTATGCTTCAGTGAAAGCATGTCACAACATTCACTGTGCTTCAACTACGAGATGCTGTCAGACTCCTGTCATATGCTCTCTGTAACCGATGCTGCTGGCCTCTATTTTCTTGCTTCACATAAAAAAAATCATATGTGCCATTAAATACAGCCTCCAACCAAATGGTAGAAGCTATGTGATCTACAGTCATTTTTTGTTTTTTGAGACAGGGAACTCTATACAAAACAGTTACACAACAGGAATTATTCAAAGAGGCTCCCAAGTTAACAAGGTAACTACAAACTCTCTTATAAAAAGCCAAACGAGATTTAAAAACCATGAAGTGCGGTATTTCACACAGAAATTTCAACGTGCAGAAAAAGTGAGAGGGAATTTAAATCAAATTAGCAGAACATTTCTTCCACTATCAAACTTTAGAAAAACAAAATAACGAAAAAATTATTTTAAAATTGTGAAAAATTTACAGTAACACCAACATATAAGAAAGCATTTATTAAAAAAAAAAAAAAAAAAAAAAGAGATCTTGCCTTACTTTAAATAATAATAACAACTTTACATACCTGCAAGGTGGTAAAAACATGGAATCCTTCATAAGCACAGATCCAGAAAGCAGTATATACCAGCATCTTGCAATAGTTTCTGAGCTGTAAGAAAAGAAATCATTGATATCTACTTTCTTCTGACAGCAACTCAGAAATACATTATCCAAAATGTTATTGTAGTAAAATAATGACCTACCACTCTACCAATTTGCTATGTGGACTGGAAACCTAAGAACTTTCACTGAACGCTACCAAGAATTAACTTTTTTTTTTTTAAAAACGTCTACATCCAGAATGTTTCTTATACCTTACAATTTGACATTTAAGTCAACTTAAAAATTTATTTTATTAAAATGAAATTATTAATTTTCACTAAAAACATTTCATTCCAGTGAAAGTGTACACAAAGCTACAAACACAGGAAAATTTTTATTCTGTGCTAAAGTTGATTAGCAGTTCAACATGGACGGTAACACTACATGGACCTGTCAAGTGTTACAGATCAAATACAAGACCCATACATCTGACTCCTGCTTTGCATTCCTCCATCTCTGCACTTGCATCGCACACACATGCAGTATTGTCTCCTATTGTGCCATTTGACCCCAGATGGACGGATAAGGGATCAGCCAACGTTTCAACCTACAGCCCATGGGTCTGCGCAGAAGCTGCCGTGTTTTACTGCAGTAGATTTTGCCTCTTCCTAGAGCGCTGCATTGACGCTTCCCAGCTACAGCCTAACATCCTCTTCCTCTTTCAGGACGCAACCCCACACATACCCATCGACCTGGTACTGGAGCACATTTGTGTCACACATACCCACCACACAAACTAGTAGGTGGCATCTCATTTAGACTCAGGTGCACTGAAAGATGTGCCTTATACAGAAAGCTAGGGTTAGCTGTGAGAGGATAAATACACCATAAGCAATGCTAAAATACAAGAAGGAAAAAAAAAAAAAGAGTATATTTGCCTCCCAGCAGGAACCTAAAAAGAACTCTAAGTTAAAATACTAATTCTAGCAATTTAAAAGCAGAGACAGTGTTTGAGCTCCATCCCTCCTCCGATACAGGATACTCCTACAAAGCAACTGGGTTCCTGAGAAGGCAGCCAGTGCCAGCTCCAGGGGAAGAGTGCCACCTACTGAGTCGTCACCGCCGCTCCCACGAACCGCTGAGGTGACACCACCTGCTTTTTAATCGATCTTGCGTGTGCACAGACACACCTCTCTTGTCCGTGGGAGCCGTGCTGATAATTCATGGGCACCTCTCAAAGGTCAACACCGTACTACTGTTACAACCGCCTCCTGTCAAAGCTTTTAACCAGTCTGGCCAAGCTTAAATGTTCTAAAGCCTTCTATTTACAACTACTGAAAAAGCAAGCGATATATTAGAACATACAAAGCAGTGGTTTTGTTTATACTTCTACTGAAGAACTCCAACAAGTGATATGTACTTACCAAAAGAGAACTTGGTTGCCCTTGTACCTCTCATAGCGGGCACTTGATGACATTATTCTGAGGGAGGAGGAGAAGTTTAATTTCAATTTTAATCCCCAAAGATCATAAGCCATTAATCACCACATTTCAGTAGAATTGCTTTAAGGCTCTAAGACTTCAAATTCAACTATTTTTTTGTTCTAAACAAAGGATGTGCTTAACCATAAAATTCAAATTATTACGGTGTTCTTCATTATCCAAATAGATAATATACAGCATGTTCTCTAAGTGTTTAAATCACTCCCACACATTGGAATTACCCATAGCAACAGAACTGAAGGAACTAAAATACTTCCAACGCACTTTTTGTGCTTTGTTGGCCTTCCATTTTATGTATTCTGAGATCATCCGAATGTCTGAAGCATTAAAAAGCTTTTGTAATCTAGAGTTAACATAGGGCACTGTCTACACAGTCCTTTGTAGACAAATGGGAGTAAGCTCTGCCTTCGTGCTTAGCAAAGCTAATTAGTTTAGATTCCGTGCCACGTTATTGCAGTGACTTAACTCAGCAATGGACTTGGCCAATGCTCTGTCACCTCAAAGTGGGGGCAGACAAAAAGCTTTGCTCATCTCCACAAAAACACAGTCATAGATACCAGTTGTGCTAAGCATCACTAACTAGCTCCAGAGTACTTTACCTTAGCTGATGTTCCCTGAAATGTGAGAGTATGTCCAGTCCATGAAGGAAAGAATAGATAGTATTTAAGTCCTAAAAAGAAAGAGAGAAAAAAAAAAAGACATGAGCAACTTCATTCACAGCATCTAATCACTTCAGCATTATCTTCTCAGATTCTGCAATAAGTTATACAGACTTATGAGACATAATTCTAGAGACAAAGCCCAAATTAGTAGGTAGGTCAGGACACACGCAGACTTGAAGAACCCTGTCCACACTTAAGCTGTGGAAGTGAAAACAGTGAAGTCCAACTGATGCATAAACACTCACCTGAAAAAGATTAAAAATATCTCTGAAAATATTATTTACATGAATGGATACAGCAGCAAGCAACATGTGGAATAAGCCAAATAGGACAGTCCTATTGATCCGAGGTCAAAAATTGTTGAAACCTAATGACACCTCTTTAAAGTAGGAATTTTGCAAAATTAGTTTGCTAATAGCAAAGAACCCTAGTGAAAACCTAAACCACGTAATCTAGCCACTATATATGGTGCAGAGAACCACAGCACCTTTTCATAGTAAAAGTGTTATGTTTAGAGAGAAAAAGCTATTTCATGTCCACCTCAGATCTAGCTGGTAGCCCTACTACAAACTCTACTCCATCCTACTGCCTCTCTAACTCAGTCTAGTCCTTGACTGGAGGGTAACATTAGAAGTTACTCCAAAATACTCTTTGGCAAAGATGAAGACAATGAAGTTTTAGATTTGTCTCCCACCTCCTGCTCCCAAGACTCAGCATCACATCAGTGCCATCCATTAGCAACCACAGAAGCAAACAACTTTTTTTAAGCAACAATATTAAAACATGAAGATTATTTCACTTTAAAAATTGGACTTTACATAGAAGCTGTAATTAGGAGTTACAGCTGTTTAAACTTCTCACCAGACAGAATCCTCTTCAGTCACAAAAATATCTGTGCTGATGGTGCAGACCACATGCTAGGGAAAAGCTCACTAGGGCTATTCATCATTTAATTTACTATCCTGAACAGGTGGGCTGTTAGCATTAAATACATGCACAACAAAGTCATTATATACCACATCGCAGTCTCTCCAGCTTGGCCTTGGAAAATATGTTCTGAATTTTCAAGTGCTGCATTTATACAGTGTTTACAAAAGATAAATCAATATGAATGCTAGCCTCAGAATTTACAATGGATTTACTTTAGAAAAGTTCTTTGGCTTAATAGTAAATGTTTAGAAATATAACGGATATAGACTGTTACATCAAATGAAAGGTCATACGTAATTGCAGGCCATGTAAAACCAATAAAACTCTGATTTATTTTTTTCAAATGTCATTACCAAACCCCATGAAAATTAAACAGAAGGCCTGAATGCTTAACACATATTTATAACGCACCCGTTTCACACAGTCCAATCTCATTTTAATCCTCCGGCTGTGAATTGCCACAAACTTGATTTTCTTAGTGAAACACCCAAGAGCACTAGCTATGAATCAGACTCCAAACACACCACTTGCTTGTGGTGATCAAGCTTGACCACCACGGCCTGTAAGAGATGGCTACCTGGCAGCCAAAGGGTCACTCGAGGTATTGGACCAGCTCAGTTATTGAGCTCTTCCCCTTTCTGAGCAGGGAACTGCCTCGACTTCACCATCAGAAAACATTAGGCACGGGAATGCAGCAACAATATCCTCTGACCATATAGTATCTTAGTAGCTAATAGTATCTTAGTAGTTAAAAAATTTATGGAACAACTGAAATAAAAGCACTGTGTTCCACATTCTTCCTCCTCCACCTGGAGGGCTGCCTCTCCCAGGCCAGAAGCACACTCAGACGGGCAGGTAAAGGAAGGACGAGTAGCGGATATTCTCAACTCCTGTTGAAGCTGGGCTACCAGGCAGCCAGGAGGGAGTTAGTATTTGGTGTTACAATTAAAACTAAATTTTTCAATCTTCATAACTCATTGCGTCTATATACGCTTTCCTACATTTTCCAATATTTTCCTACATAACTGAGACAAAGATATAACAGAATGTCTTTAAAAATACGTTTTAGATTAGCAGTTCTATTGTCATCAGTTACAGAGAATTGTAAGCAGAACAAAAGCTTATGTTCATGTTTAATCACAAAGTTTTTAAGTTGTATAGATGAAAAGCGACCACATCCTTACTTGAGAATTATTCTCTACAACTCCAGAGAGCACAGCCCCTTAGCAGGTTAAGTCAGCATGGGCTGTCTCCTGCACTCCACCTGCAGCCGGGCTGACCAAACAGGACTACTGTACGGACCCACTGTGCTTATTTAGGAGCTTGATGAATAAACAGTTGGTAAATTAAAGAGATAAACATTTGCTTAACGGGATTCATGCCTGCAAAGCATCCCGCAGCTCAGACTTCGGCTGTTGAGATGTGCAGCGGCAGAGAGAACAGCTGAGCCAGAGCACAGCACAGAAAAGGGAAGGCAAAGCTTCCTACTCCCTCATCACAGCAAAAGGCATTTAACTTACGCTGGCCAGTATTACTGCTTTAATATTGATAAATGAAGTAAGAAACATCACATTGTTCACTGCCCAGCCAGGTGACATTTCAACAAGCTAAACATATTAGATACTCATACATCAGTTTCTATAGGCATTTTTAAATCAGCATCTGTAACACTCTCCCTGAAAATAACTGACTTTTAAAGCAATCACCTCTCCTAATTAAGCAGAGCACATGATTTTGTTGGGTGCCACTGAGCACAAGAGCTAACTCAGCAATCGTGTCTCCCAGCAAGGTCTGCAGGCTGCCTCTTTCCTCCAGTGTGCCGAACGTACCGATCCAATGCGTTTTACGTGTCTTGTTGAAATAATGCTTTTTTTGTTTGTTTAAATAGATTCTTTACAGACAGCCAGGTGAAATTCCTCCTCTCCCTCACATGCCACTTCAAAGTCTAACAGGGGAGGTTACGTGCAGCTAATCTAGCCCAGTTTTTCCTAATAACATGAAAATTCCGTACCAGTTGTATTTTGCAAAGTTTTCCCTGTTACTCCCATCCCATTTAAGAATAAGTGCTTATAATAGCACTGAAATTATGTTTGAGAGACTACATTTAGAGGCTCGTTTTATAGTTTTGCAAGCAAGGAACATAATTTAGTCCCACCGCAGCTGGAGGCAGCGAGCGGCCGATGACGGGCAGGTGCTGCGGCCACCTCACGGACAGACCCTGCCAGCCCGGCGGCACCGCGCACCCAAAAAATCCTCCATCAGAGATGAAAGCATTCATTTCTCTAATTCAAGGTTTATAAAACTGAAAATAGGATTAGAAGCTGTTATTTTGAAAAACGGATTTATGTTGCCACACCAGTTATAAACAGCAGACAAACACATAACCACAGTACAAAGGGTAGAGATAATTTTCAGATACCCACTATGAAAAGAAAGGGCTATAAAAGGACAATACCAAAGGGCAACAATCAGTGTTACAACAGCAGAACGCAAAGCATTTGCTAGAAAGTTACAGGCCCTTTCCATACCCTTCCCTATAATCTCTTTAACGTACTTTTTTCTGCCAAAACCCAACCGAAACATGATTATTGATGAAAAACAATTTCTCCACATGTTCTAAACTAGGGACCAAGGTCACCGTTATTTTATTTTGTAATCTTTATTTTCAGAGCTTTTCATCAGCTGAAATAATAGCTGGAACTAAAGCACAGTATCTACCTTCAAATGGTATGCCCACACACATTCTTCAGTCTTTGACAGAAAACTACCTTGCCTAGGTTATTTAAGGAGAAATTAACTCACATCTTCTATCCAACTAGCTAAAACTGCAGCTCCAGTGAGCCAAGGGAAGGGGAGAAACTGGGCAAAGAGTGGAGGGAAGCAGGCAGGAGTTGTTAATCTTGCTAGGAAGGAGATTTTCTAGACTACAGAGAGACGAAACGTGAACACTGCGACCACCAGTGATCCTGCACAAAGCTGCCCAGGATGGCTTATTTTCTTTGCCCCCAGTTCTCACAGCACCAAGTTCACGAGCAGAGGTGTTCTCAGCTGCTATGTTCAAAAAGCAGAGGACATCTCTTTCTTCATATTCTTCACATGAAAGAATACACTGTATAAAATAGCGTGTGTTTAAGCAGAAGTGCAGAAATCAAGGGATCGCTCTGCAGATGGCACTGTTATCGCCAAACCCGGCCACAAGGAAAGCGTGGCCCAGCACCGATATGCCAGCAACCCCCAGCTCCATTCAGCAGCAGCTTTTATCATCCCTGACACACACATCCTTCCGACAAAAAGCTTAACCAGCTGCTAAACCAAAGGCAGTGTAAAACCATGGAGATTTTAGTAACAATATAATGTTATATAAATCAGCTTTCTTTTATGGTAACATCCTCATCCCAATATACCATGAAGCGAGCAACTTGAATAACTAGACCACTTCTCGTTTTCCCTGCCAGATGCCAACTACGTACTTACCACAAGATGCCACAACTGTAGAATAAGGGAAAATAAAAGAAGCGCCAGTAGCATCAACTGAAGACTCATCACATGAAAGCAAACCAGATAACTACTACTCATCACCCATTTACCCCAAAACACTTTTATTTGAAAGTAATTTGCTACTTTTTTTTACAAGGATGGTGAAATATTAATTTCTTACTTGCTAAGATGTAACTTTTAAAAATAAAGAAATAAAGTCAGCCAAAAAAGTCATCATGAGAATATAATCAAACCTCAAAATTGCTGGGGAAGTGGTGATCATCCTTAGTTTCGTTATCAGCGTCTTTTTTAAAATACGACCAAGATCTGGATGCTTCCGTACAAGTACCATAGCGCAGAAGCACCAAGCGCTGCTGGAAGCAATCTTCTCCCCCTACGGCCACCTCTACTTCAGCAGTATGCCAAGCAATACAACGGCCTCTGTACCCTTTTATTAACCCAGGAAACTTGTTGAAGCATAGTCCTAAGGCTAAAGTGATTTACGCAGCCGCCTTTGAAGTTTCAGTTAACTCTTAACAATTTAATGTCCACCCTCTATAAGGAGTTTATCCCTGCCTCTGTCACCTGAGCTGGTGAGCAAAATTTGTGAGTTTGTATCGCTTCCTTCTGCTTCACCCTCTTCTCTCCCAATCTTTTGCCTTTAATCCAAGGAGCAACTTTAAAAGCTTGGAATTAAGGATCCAATGGAATGACGGTGGTCTTGAGTATGGAGTTCTGAATACAAAGTTTTCCAACCAACCACCACCAACAAATCCAGCCAGTACAGCTGTAATTCACATGAACTGCATTCATATGCTGTAAATCCACAATAATGTCCAAGACAAATTCCCTTACAGCGTTAAAAGTGGGCAAAAGTAGTGTGATGCTCTGGAATGAAGATGAAATGATTGCATCAAGAGCAACTTTGCTCTTGACAAACATAAAATGAAAACCTGATGCTTTACTTGATGTGACCCCAGCCAGGTGTTCCAGTAACACATGATTATTTCAAAACACTAAGCAGGAAATCTGCTCTATTTCTAAGGAAAATAAATTGTTCCGAAATGACCTCATAGTTGCAAGTTCTGATAAATCTCGCAAAGAGCCATCCTCAGCAATTGGACTGAGGTATCAGGGAAGCTGAGGAAACCATAAATCCCCGCAGACTCCCTTTAGCATGGCCCGGCGCGTTATGTGTTTCATGTCATATGAAAGGGGAGAGGCAGCACGGTCCCCGAACAGCTGCATCCAGCCACAGCCACCCTGCACCGACCGTGGGGCAGCTGCTCGCTGCAGCGGGGCTGGGACTCGGAGATCCAGTAGACTCCTTCCAGCTCCCAGATCCCAATGAGCTTGGCCTTCGTAGATGCCCTAAGATCCACACTGAACCCTAAATGAGGGGTCTCAAAGAATGCAGACTAGCAGGTATTATTCAGTCAGTCCAGAGTTTTGCACAGGGAATGAGAAGAGAGCAGAAACTTGCACAGCAGTACCAGCACTTCAAAGCCGCACAGAAGAAACAGCTGTGTCAGCAAGTTCCAGACAGATTGCCCTCACATGCAAACCTGTCCCAAAGAGCTGCGCAAAACCTGTCTCTCAATTCCACCCCAAACACATTAAATTCCTGTTGCAAGAACATATGCTTGGCTCACTCGAGGCTCCCCACGCCCAACCCACATGGGCTGCCAAGCCACCCAGGATTCCCTGGTTCACATACAAGAACCTGCTTCTTACAGAAGCGCAAAGGATACCTGACGGGATTTTGCATTCATGCTTTTCCCAAGGTAAGACAAGACAGTTGCCAGGATGCATATTTTATATGCTTCAGAGCAAACAAAAATGTTGGTATCTTCTAAAGATCTGTTACAGATTCAGCTGTATTAATATACTTTAAAAGAAACAGACACACATTTCTGCCTTTGAAACAACAGTTAAACCATATGGTAACAGCTTCCCAAATTCCACTGACATTCAAAAAGACTATCAGGTACAAAACCTTGCAGGGAAGGAAGCTGCATGGTTGAAAGCTGCCACAATCTCCCTATTTGTTTGTTACAGAGAGCTGCTGCTTCCTCTTCAGTGCTCTGACCAGAAAGCACCAAGCAGGAAAGAGGGCTGGAAACAAACTTCAGCAGAATCAAGCACTCACTTGGTATCAGGACAAGGATTATAACAAACTCTTGGACAGCGGCTTAATTTCTCTGTATTAAATCTGTTATTTAGAGTGCCTAGATTTCAGTAAAGCAAATAGAAGTAATTCTTGGAGCACGGAGAGCAGGTTGTGTAAGCTGTAACTAGGAGGCTTTTCCTCCAGCCTGCTGCCATTACTATTACTTGCCTCACAGTGATTCAGCAGGCTCCTTATACAGATTGAATGCATCTTTTATCAGGAATCCTGTCAGGCTCAATAAAGGCTTTGTCACCCTTAGGGGGGTGTAGCAGAAGAGAGGAAATGTTACTCAGCACGGTTTATGGTTTTCATTGCTTCCCTTCCTGTTACTTCATCAAAGGCTGGAATCCACGCTGTTTCCTTTATTCTCTGTTCAATGCCAATTGTAAAAATAGTACTCCCAAATTCTTTCCTGATAATGTAATACCAGAAATAAAAATACAGAAACACGCTTAAGTTCTCTGATCCACTTTTTACATATTCAGATATCTACACAGCAGATTCACCAACGTTAGTGATGCTGGTTCAAGAAGCCCGACCTACACACCCGAAGCCAGACGATACACACCGTCAGCTACCCCTGGAATTTGCGGGAGGAGCAGTCAACTACATTTAAACATGCGTAGCAGAGCATATGGTCCCTTGACTAAAACAAAGATAATGAGATGAACCAGAAAGCAACTCCTCCATCTCAATTATTTACTCTCCCTGGTCAGTGGCATAAACATTTGACTTCAATAAAAGTGAAAGTGGTGCAAAAGAACATCAGCTCAGGACTCTTCACTTAGAGTAACAATTCCCTTTAAAGTATCCTCCCATTTAGCTGGAGGCCATTTTAAAAAAAAAAAAGGGGGGGGGGGGGAAGATTTAAATACAAGCATTGAGGCACTATCAGGGAGGAGAAAGGATAGATTAGTCAGTCAGATGAATGAGAATCTTCTCAAAAGACTTTAACAAAGTATCTTGCGGAGAATGACATAGTTTAAGTAGTACTTATAAGGAATGAAGCGTCATCATGCCATGTAAGAAACACCACCAATTCAAAAAGCCTAATTAAAATACCTCTCATAGAACACACCAGCAGCAAACTCCTGCGTGATCTTAAATCACCGCCTGAGACTGCACCCAATAACATTTGTATAAAATAAACTGGTTCAGCTACTTCAGAGCCATGTTCTTTTATTCAGAAAAAATAGCATATATTCCATTAAGAAGTCTTCCGTCTACAGTAACAGGTGACGGTTTTCTGGCCTCAATTGCCAGTCTACTCACTACAGGCATTTTGAGCAATGCTGAGTTGTCCTAGGACCTTGCTCAAAATCATAATTCCTTTATTATGATTTTGTAACAGAGCATCACTACACCTGATCCGTTGAACAGCTTGAAATGATCAAGAGCTTGATTTCTTAGATTTATAGTCTTTCATATGTCCACAACCTCCTGGTGCGTATGTCTATCAGACAGCTATGGCCCATATTATGACCATGATACAGGACTCCTGCCTAAACTCTAAACTTTACGTTTACCCATATAGATGACAGATACTGTTTTTTCCAAATAAGGAAATGTCAGTCCAGTTATTATAGTATCTTTATACAGGAGAAAAGAGACAAAAAGGGACTTCATTTCACTCTTTTGTAAATCCAGGAAGCAATTACAATCGACACCATCAGTTAATAACAGTATAGCCACAAATAGGAAACTAAAATCTGGCTTTTGTTTTTGCAGGCTGTCAGAAGTAACATTTGCACACTTGGATTTTTATCTTCTTTTTTCCTGCAAAAGTAGCAAGTCTCTCAATGGCACTAATACAGTTTCCTTATATATTATTTCCCTATAACATGCACACAGGGCTACAGGCACAGACTTAAGAATTACATTCCACTCCTAGGAATAGAAGTATCCTCAATAAAATTTGAAAAAGTCAGATCTTGTTTAAGAACAGAGGCCCTAGAAGCACTATTACAGTTTATTTATAGACTGAAAGTACCTCCATTCAGCAGAATACTTCTGAAAATAAAAAAAAAAAAAGCAAAGTATTTCTACATGAAAATAAAACAAAAAGTTTCTCTACTCACCAATAGCTCCCCACACCCAATACAGATAAACACCTTCCACCTAAGAACCCTGGACTATGTTGATATAAGACTTTGGTAGAAAGAAAAACATCTCAAGGAATGAGGGAGGGAAAATTTTATATTATTTTTACTGCTGTTTCATCACACCGAGTCAGCATTTCTGGAACCCTGAGTTCACCAGAGAAAAAACTTCCCTTGGAAAAGCTGATTTGCAGAGTGAAATACCAAGGGCCCTGAACTGGAGAGACAGAAACATCAAATGTCATTCCTTCAAACCAAGCAGCTTACGGAGAGTTTTGAATATCTGAAGCACAGTTCAGCCCTTATCACGGTTCAGAACAAAAGTACAGCTATGAAAAAGTTACCTTCAAGCAAAACATTACCATAAAGTTCCCAGACACTCATTACTTAGTTTTAAAATATCTGTCAGACTTATATGCTGATAATAGAAAACCTAAAGCAAGCTGCCTTGAAAACATTGAGCTCCTAGAGTTCAATAGGATGGGAAGTCTATAGTTTGTAAGCATCTATCTAAGTTGGATAATGCTTACATCTATCAAAGAGCACAATTTTATACCAAACATTTTTCAGTAAGAGATCAAAGACCGTAAAAGCAGCCTCCTTACCCAGGCTCTTGAAAAGTTGCCTAAAATCAACATGCAAAACGGGCAATTTCAGGCTTTCAGTTCAATCAGTGCTTTGCTAGTTGAGCAGCTGACTACTTGTCAAAATTAACAGTCTCCCTTCTAGAGGACAAGCATCCATCAAATAGCAATATTTTGGTTAAATCTTTTTTGTTGTAACTCCAAAAACATCAGCTTGCCTGATTCACAAAGAAACTCCCTGCTCTTTTAAGAGGCACAGGCAAGAAAGTACCAACATCTGAAATTTCCTTTTAAGAAAAAAAAGGAGTCATGGTAGGAAAGGTCAGAACACTGAAACACTAAGGAAAAAGGCATATTCTTATTAAATAAGAAATTTGGTACAGAAACCTGGGGATGAGGAGAGAGGAGAGGGAGGATGAAATCCAAAGGTCAATTCTACGCCTATCGGTAATGACAACTTGGGAGTATGTCTGTATGCAACTCAGTCGTGTTCAACATCTGAGTTCATTACCTATATATGACTTTGCTCTTACTGTAGAGAATGCTCTAGTTTCTGTTCTCTTTCCTCCCTCTTGGACTAGAGCTCCCCAAGCTACTAATGGAGATGCAAAGTACTTTTTTTACTGAAACATAATCCTGTTAATTCTAAACGAGCTCCTATTCTAAAAGATTAGTTCCAGGATAGGTGCTGCAGGAAGGCACAGAGGCAGAGGTAATGCTGTCTACCCAAACACAAACTGGTCCCACAGATATGGCAAGGAAGAATGAGCTACATACAACAACGAGACAGGCAGACAGATAGATAGCTAATAATCATACATACGTACAAAGGCTATGTGCTATCCTGAAAACCATTACTGCCCGCTTCCCCCTCCCCCCCTCCCAAATAAAGCACTAAGCAACTGCTATTTCACTTTTAACACACAAACACCCTCCGTTGTAATGATTTCCTCACACATTTTCATCATGCTTTGCCCAATGTATCTTTGCAGCAAGCGGACGTTACTATCAAGGTCCCGTAACTACAGCTCCTATTCAACAGGTATCTCAAGTAGAGAAAGACTAACAGACAGAATAACACTACTTTACTGCAGTTTGTTTCCACCATATTAATCGTCAGATTTTTATACAAACGGATAAGAATATTGTTATTTTTATAATGGCACATTTACGATTTTGCAGTATATAATTTCATATTTCTTTGTGAATTCAATCAAGCAAAGATCGTGTCTGTCAGGAAATTAAGTCCTGCTTAATAAGTAATAGTGAAGACAAAATGAGATCTCTTACCAATATTGTAACTTAAGTCACCCACTCAGTATCTAGGTAATGGAGAGGAATACAGCTCAACAAACCATCTCAAAACGTTTTAGTGCCTCAGTAAAATATTACAGTCACCACATTGTGTTTTCATTCAACATTGATGACAATGCACCAGCACATTAGAAAAAACATGAGAATGAGAAGATTATAATTGGAGAATAAAATATCACATGAAAGTAAAGCTCTCCTACAACCTTTTTCAATAAAACCACTGGAGGAAAAAAGAAAAATCAAGCTCCAGCAATTTTATTCCCATAATAATGCCACTACAAACTGCGAAGGAATTCCTGTAGAATACAACAGTAATATGTTTACCAGTAATTCCTCCTGCATCCTGGTATTAGGGTACCCAAGCACTACCAAACAGAGCAATCCAGGAAAGTTACTGTAATTTACAGTAGGCTATATGGCTTAGAGAATCAATGCAGATTCCCACAATTAAATTCTACTACTGCCACAACTACTACGATACCCTCTCACATGCAGAGAAATGCAAACATGCCTGTGTACATGTGTATCCATATATTGGCAAACATACATATATCCCTCACCAAACAGAAAAGTGTAATCAGCAGCTCTTAGCATCTTTGCTTGCAGCAAAAAAATAAGCCAGATTCACCCTACTGCTACATTTGAATGCAAACCACCACAGCAAAACTCTAAAAACTGACACTCTGCCACTGTTTTAAGATCTACTTTTGTATTTCTCAACGATACCTGTGCCATAAACCACAAAGCAGCTTACGGATCCAAATTGAGGAGTTATATTCTATGTATACATATTCATATATCTAGGTTAACAGGTTTCAAATTTGAAATCAACATAAATGTCAGAGGCACAGATACCTGTGCACTTCCCTCATAATTACAATTGATCATTGATGAATAATGTTACAAAGGGAATAATTCTAATTAAGAAAATTAACAGCTTCAACATTAGCAGAAAAAACAAATGAGTGTACTGTCAGGGACTGAATCAACCGTGACATAATATTGTTACTCAGGAATTTCTAGCTCCAAATCCTGCAGCCTATCCACCAGGCACCCAGCTTCCCAAAGTGCAACAAACTTCATGACTAACATCCACAGAACTACAGACAAGATGCAGAGCAACTGCCTTCACCTCCATACTGAATCAAACAGGTACTAACTGATTACACGTGAGACATGGGCTACTTCAGTTGGGTTGTAGTATATGAGATGATATGGAAACCTCTTCTACTCCAACCAGCCGTTCCATCCTTAGGGAGACCAAAAACTTTAGAGGCTACAATTGCCTTTGAATACAAACCCAAAACAAGCCAATCTCAACTTTCTCATTCCTATGAAACCATGATCAACACTAATTTGTAATGCAACACGCCAGAGATTCCTCCAACACCTCACTCTTCCAGTGTTGTTCAACCACAGCCTATGGAGGTATAACAAACCCACTTTTAAACAAATCAGTGCTTCATCTAAAAAGACGACTTCTGCTTTCAGAGAGCAAGACTACCATTATTCACTGAAGATGAAAAAAAAAAAACCACCCTAATACTAAACTTAATCTGAGTATCAAAGTTAGGTTTATAAGCAGCAAGGCAATGCATTAATTTAAGACTCAGACTTTTGACTCATGAGCTCACATTAAAGGAGAAGATTCGTACAGGGTGATGAAAGGCAAAGTCTGGACCCAGCAGCAGAATGCCGCAATAAAAGATTACACCACCACAATCTCTGGACAGTCACGCTTGTGACTACAGACACGGAGAACATACATTCTAGACCCCAGTCCACCCCCCCAGGAGAAATGGAAGGATCTGGTACTGCAGTTCAGACATTTTACACAATAATACTCAAAATTAAGACATCTCTGCTGTGTGTTTTCTTGAAAAGCAGTGCATTTAGAGTGTATTAGCCTCTCATTCAAGCAGATAGTCCTCTGCGGTACTTACTAGGTGCACTCCATACAAGCATCAAAAGGAGCGGAAGACCTGTTATCTAAAGCTTCTCACTTTTTTACATAAGCATTCACAACTGCGAGAGCTATATAATTATTTCAGATAAAAATACATTAAGAAAAAGTGTTTGACTAGAGCTTGGGAAAAATCAAAGCAACATTACTGTTCACGATACTAAACAGTGAACTCCATGACCTCTGAATTCTACGTAGCCAGATTTGCTGGATTTGAGAGACCTAAACTAAGTGCAAGGAAAATTCTCACCTTTTCTTAAAAATATGGTTGTGAACAACTCTGACTGGTTATGCAGCACCTGTTAACAACAGGTCTGCTCTGCTCCGTAATACCCTTCTTTTCACTAATGTGTACAGAGGGGAAAACAAAGTTCCTCTCTTGAGCTGTGAACTCCACCCAGAAGTACAACCCAATGGCACAGGAGTCAGGCTGACATGGTAGGCTAGCACAGACACGCAAGCTAAGAGATCTTTCCTAATGATCACACCAGCTGGATTATGCCCCTTCATTTCTGTACTAACACTGCCCATCAGTTAGGAAGAACCAGCATATTTTGAAGACTCCGCCAAGCAGCTTGTAAGTCACATATAATGGCATCCATGGACGAGTTTGCTGAAGGAAGCCTTACCATTCAGCACAAATGGAAGCAACAGATGTATTTGACAGGAGGTCAGTAGTCTAACCTAGGACTGCCAGTTTCCTTCCTACTTCAAATGGGAAACAGGAACAGAAACTCCTTCTGCAACAGTTGGAGAGACCACTTCTACTTAGCCAAACCAATGCAGCTTAGTGTAGGCTGGACAATGTTACACACAACCCCGAGAACACAGGGTAGAGTATATCAGATTTAAGTAGAATATTCTCCCTAGATAATCCACAATATCTAGTGGCCACTGGCAAGCACAACCCTTTGTGACAAGAGCATAAAAAACCTCCCAGAATCAAGGTGCAACAGCAGAAGTGATCCCATCACCTTTTAACGCTAAATACACAGTGCAGTTTACAAAGGCAGACCTCACTCTCCAGCTCTTTCAAATGCAAATTGTCAAGGTAAAAAACATTACAACAGCTCTGGAACGATCTCTTTGTAGGAATACCTATTTGGCCAAAAGGCCAAACTGTATGTGCCTGCAAAGCAACACAAGAATTCTTTCCCTCCAGACCAAAAGGACCAACATTTGACGCCCATTATTAAACAGTCTTTGGAGGACAGACTGCTTAAATGTCAATGCTTTAATCAGGTACAAAAAGATTACAAAGAGAGAATCCCTTAAGGCAGTTATTTTTTTTCTCTATTCGGCAAGAATCTGCTAGACTCTCTTAACATGCTAAAAGATAACCAACAATTAGCAGAGCTAAGGAACCTAGAGAAACCAGATGCAGAATGCTAAATAATTTGTGCATGCTTCCCTGAACTAAGGGTATTTCCAAAATACTGTATTGAAATCATCAAAAGAGGAAGAAGGGTGTATCACAGTTTCATCAAACAAAGGAAAACTCTCTGTATTTTAAGCCTGAGGTCATTGGAAGAAGACGACCTCCTAGTTTTAGAAATAGCTTGTCTGGCAACACTAGCATGAGCAAAACTATTTTATGGCAACGGCAGGCCTCTTACAAGAAAGGACATCAGAGCTCCAGATATCCTTTATAGATCTGTTCTCCAATACACTTGTCGATGAAAACTAATTTTTGCACGTGCTTGGGGGAGAGAAGAGAAACCCTGCAAACTGGAAGTTTATCCAGAATGCATGGTCCTCGGAAGTGTGCAGCTTCTTTACCATTGACAAGACCACCACAAGCCACCTTTAATGCCAAGAGACTCGTTTCCACCTGAAGACTGCCAGCTCTTTACACTCTTGTGATGGGGGTATAAGCACAGTTGCATACAAGGGTTATTAGACAGTGCTACATCATGGGGCAAACACCAGCAGCATGTCATCAATGCTTGGAACAGCAGTACATCAGGGATGCTCAGACAACTGCTTAAAGATATTTGGCTTCCTTCCTTCCGCTCCTCAGAAGCAGTGCCTGGCAACAAGTGGGCACTACCTGAGCACTTTCACCCCAGTTTCCTCCCACAGCATGCATATATACATGCAAGTCTGTTAAGACTGAGTATTATTTTCTCACTATTTATTTGCGCTATGAACAGATACCCAGTTCTCCTTACACAAAGTGACACAAGAATCGGCTTTGTCAAAATAAACATCACAGAAAAACTCCTCTGTAAAGCTTATACAAAATAAGTTTTGGTATACTACCTGAAGAGATTTTCTTTTAAAAAATTATTAATTTTTTATGATGACTTTTTTTAATACAGTATGGTATTTTGGGGCTTTAATACTGTTTCCATGAGGAATTTAACACCTACACGTCTTGACTGCTTGCCCTCTACCCTTTGCAGTTTCAGAGAACAAAAGCAGAAACGAAATGTATTTTTCTTCCATTTGGCAACTTTTCTGAATGCCAAGTGTACTTGCAGTTCTCTCCCACCTCCTTCCACACCCTTTTCTCGCCCTTCTTCACTATTCTAATATCTCCAAAGAGTTCCTATTGCAAGGTCAGTAACAAGGCACTGGGCTTGCCTTTTAGCTCAGATTAACAGTTTTGTAAAACACACCCTTACTACCTAAGAAGTCCCTGAAATTCACTGTTTAAATTCAGATAATAAAATAGAAAATAGGTTTTTAGAAAAATATTACATTACATATTTAAATCTTAATTCATTGGTGAAAACTTTTAGTTAAATTGTCACTCCGCAGATGAAACTAAGTGTATGACCCCACTGCGTGGGGAAAGGTATATACTAAAGGAAATAAGTTCCAATAAAGAATTCCAGGACTCCATCATAATTTCTGGTTTCACTCTCAGAGCTGTCACAGCTGCCATTAAAATGAAAAACCAGTTTTTCAGGAACAGTAATTGGAAGCAAGGATAGGAAAAGTAATCTTAGAGCAACAACACTTCACACGCTCCTGGGAAGATCACTGGGAAACAGCCACCTTGATTCACTAACTTCATTTGCTCCTCTAACAAGGTTTCAGGTTCGTATGAAGCAGAAGTCTTATTACCTTCTGAAAAGAACCAAACCGAGCTTGATACTGGAAAGTTACAGGTACTAGACCGCCTGGTCACCAGCTGGACCTTAGCAGACTGGAGTACAAACAAGGAGACACTGCAGTCACTATCTGCTTGCTGACAACTACTGCGGCATGCTCGCTGGCGTGCAAGATCCCCACAGCTGTTCTGTAGCATTAAGAGTCTTCCGTGACAGTAATGTTCAGAAAAGGGGAGTCATTTTTCAACCTCCTACGAGCTAAATTTACCGCCACCCTATCATAGTTTAGAGAACTAGACCTCGAAATATTTGATCAATAATAACGTATGACCTAGTCTGCAAAATCACATCCGTTGAGCCCTAAATCCCACATTTACTGTGAAGATTATCACGAAGCAAGCTGCTGTGATCTCTGTTCTTTAGTTACAGTTACTTTGGCCAACAGCTTGAAAAAGAATCGTAAATACTATCTGTGTAAGCTTCTAGCATGCTCTGACAACCACGCAGTGAAAACAGCGAGTTTCTGTTTTACAATAACCTCCCAGACACAAAAGCCTTGTTGACAACTATATCGCCAGGCCAGAAAACCCTAGAACCACTGACTGCATCTTCTAAAGCCAGCTTTTCGGAACAAAAAAATAAATAAAAAGAACAGGAAGGATGCGCATCCCTTTCAGGACATCCCGCTAGCCCCCTGAAAGCTTGCTGCTACAGAGAAAGGGGCTGCACACCGAGGCATCCGAAGGCAGATACACGACAGCGTTGCCACAGCTCAAGTCAAAGCACAGGCCACCAGAAAGACCAGCCCAAGAGAACAAGTCCCCCACTGACCACCGGAACCTCCTGCCGAGGCGAGCCATGGCATGGGAGCTCTTCCTGGGGGCTGTTGTTGAGACAGACCGAAAGCACAAGGCAGCGAGAGCTTTTTGCACGCCGTGCCTCACAGGCAGCAGCACTGGCAACGAAATCCTTCTCCAAGTACAACCGGCCCTTGTCAGAGATCAGGCTGCAACACCAAACCTCCCGGTTGCACTTTCTGAACTGAGGTGAAGGAAAGAGGAGTGAAGGGTGAGAGACTTAGAGAAGACTTTGTGCTCTGAGAATAATTTCACAGGAAGACTAGGAACTTGATGTATTCTGGAGATGTTTGATTAAATATTCTTACCTACACTCACACCAGATTCCCAAATTCCTTTAACCAACAACCAGCACTGAATCAACAGGCACAATGCTAACAAAATCAGAGCTAGAGTATCTTTCTGCATTGGGATTGTAACAGAATGAGAAGCTTAAAAAAACGAAACAAAAAAAGCAATAAAAAGAGATCAAACCACACCTGGTAACAAGGGTTTCAGACAAAGCTGTCCCTACACATACCAGACTCTGGACACATTAAAGCACGACACAAAATACTCAAGGGCATTTCTTTTAGGCTGAGGACAGCTCTTCCAGAGGGAAAGCAAGTGAAGACATCGTCGCCTGCCACCATGAACCAGGGGAAGTTCCTCCTCCAGGCCTGGGAGCAGAGGTCCCGTGAACACCCTCTAATCTAGCACGCTCCGCAGCAGAAATTGCAACACACGTGGACCATGATTGTCTTTTTTCCTCCCATACAAGATTTTTTTTTATATATATATATATATATATATAGTCTTAGAATATAATTTCCTTTAAAATCCTTATCTTATATATATCTTCCAGAAAAGATACCTAAAAATCATGCACTTAAGGTGTGCGGTAGACACCCATATATACGCACACGCAAACACAGAACAGTCATAGAAAGTGACACTGACACAAATTACAAAGCCAAAATGTTTTGTTACTGCTTTTGTTGTGGCTCTACTTCCTTCAAACGAATCCCAACAAGCAGGAGCAAGTAAGATTAGGCAATAGCCTCTGACTTTTTTGTGTACCTACACACAAAAGAGATACCATATGTTCATTACACCTGATTACGATGTTCAGATTTAACAATTCCACCAAGTTTTAGACACAAGAAGTGCTCAAAGCCACAAGACCAGGCAGCACACAACTGTGGTCATCAGTTTCATTAATATCATTCCTCAAGCTTCCTGAGGCTCAGACTTGTAGCTCTGTCTCAGCTAGACCTAACTGCACACTCTTTTCTTCAGGTAAGCTGGACTAGCACTTTGAGATAGGAGCACTACACATTTCAAAAGGCCAAGACAATGCTTGAAGATACCCATTCACTTGTATCCCGTAAGAGAACCACATTCCTACTCACCGGTTCATTTTAATGAATCTGAATTGGAAATTACATCCAATAGACAAACAAGGATGGTGGAACGGCTTTTCACCTTGTCATGTGTAACGTAGTGACTCACTAAGCATAAACCCTGAACCTTCTGCAAACAATGCCAATACACATGAGCCATTGTCCACAGAGTTATTAGCGCACTGTAATTTGATCTTCTCTTTAATACATCCATGTTCTGTATAGCAGACTTTACACTACATGAAGGAATTTGCATTAGTCATGACCCAAGAGCAGCAGTTGGGAATCAAAAACGAAGCATCAAACTCAGCTGGCTCTGGCTGGCTAGTGAGCAGAGCGAAATAGGTAGGAGGAAAGGGCCAGGGCAGCTAATTTATACTAACCCTTCCAATTCTGTACACAAAACCAAAAAGCATCACTTGTCACAGAAGCAACATCTGTACACTTCTGCTCTTACAAGGCCAAAGAAGTAAAGATACTCCACAGCGCAGTATCAGCACAGGTAGAGGTTAAAGTCTGCCGAGATTTATACCAGCGGGTACCGAGATGTTTGGTTTAGAGAAGCAGGTCCGAGTGGCCACTGCAAACAAAAATCCCAGGCTCCGTCCACACCGGGGAAAGCAGCAGCAACGCAGTCCCAATGATTCTTTACAGACCGGTATTTAAAAGAGATGCTTTAGAAACCAGCGTGACCGTAATCAGTTTTAACACATCACACCAAGCCAATCACTGGGACGCTCCAGGAGTAATGCTGCTTGCTTTACACTGTAATGACGCAAGCACCAGACGCTTATTTAACCAGTGAAAAAGCAGTGATTGGACCTCAGCTGCCAGGGAGATCGGAAACCATAAAGTCACAGCTATTAGATGGAAGAACTGTAAGCGTGCTCCCAGGTTATTAGCACTACGTTAGGTGATGAACAACGAATGTTCAGTCTACTTTACTTTTCTGAGTTTTTATTCCAAGTTTACTTTCTTTGGCATTTCACCCGACCCAAAAGGCAAAAAAGAAAATGGGTTTGGGGAGGGGTTTTTTGTGGGTTTGGTTTTGACTTTTTTTTTTTTTTTTTTTTTGAGCTTTGGTTCATAATGCTCTTGCAAAAATAATTAATCAGGAGAATTCGTACACCTACTTCAGTGCACCTGAAGCATCACAATGTTTCCCTGTTTCCATCTGAGTTTTTTTTATTCCTTTCACTCCTGCCCAAATTTTCCTTTCCAGGACAGTCTTCAACATCCTTACCCACAATATGGGTTAATACGGACACAGACTCTAAAAACAAAAAACTCGCCCACTCAGCAACATTCATGGTGTTTTCTCTACTTAAAATATTAAATTTTTTGAACAAGGAAACTTTGTTAGACAGACTCTAAATTTAAGAAAAATCTATTTGTCAATGACACTTCAGTAAAGCCAGTATATGTACTCGAAGCTAAAACAGTGCCCTGAAACCCAATTTATTTGGTTAGAACCGTGAAGCTATATTTGACTGAAGTCAACAGGCCTTAACTGTTAAGAAAGCTGGAAAAAAATATTTATTCCTGCGAACCACTAGCAAAGTTTCCTTGCAGGTATTCCAGACAGACAACAGCTGCGGAACAGCCAAACCAGAAGCCCTCCTCTGTGAACGCGGTACCTTGTCCAAGGCTCAACATAACGTTATTTGTGTCTCTGAGACATAAATAATCAAAAGACTAATATGAGCAACACATTCAGTCTTGCTGCTGAAAGCACAACAAAAACAAGCTCAAAAAACTGGTCAAAAACAAACAAAAAACCCTCTGAAGACAGACAGTGAAGCTCTTATAGCTGAACATTTACATATATTAACATTTGGTTAAAAACTGGTAAATGCTCCAATATTGTATTTTGGTTCATTCGAAACAACAGATGGATTTTATTTTTTAAGTGCAACTAATTTAGGGCCGATTTCAGCTTCAGAAAGTGTGTTGTACTTAAGGCTCCAACTAGCGATAATCTGAATTATTTGGGTACTGAAACATATGCCAGGTTGTTGAGTACTTCTGGCCGAGAAACAGGCAAATCAACTGTACGTCACAAGCACAGAGCCGTGTCCACATGGCAATGAGAACAACTGTAGTAAAATAGCCAAATGCCACTGATTTTAAGTAAAACTTTGTGAATTCAAAGTCAGTCCCACAATCACCCACAGATTAATAACGCAAAAGGAGGTTAATTTTAATTATCCAGAAGAAAGATTGACCCTGCCCAGTCTCGGGGAGGGGGACGCCACATTTTACCTGCACTGGTTTCCCAGGGATGCTTAGTGAGACTGACCGACTACCAGCAAACATGCATCGATTGGTCTCTATTTTAATTTTTTTTAATAAAAGATTGAGACGTGCCTATCAAAGAACATCATTCTTAATCATCTCAGAAAACAAGGTGCAAATACAAAGTTTATGAAAATGAATTATCAAGAAGCATTTCAGTGAGGCAGTACAAGAGTTTGCATGCTTGGCTTTTTTTATTGCAGGAAAACCACAGGTCTAATTGAGATGAAGACGCACGATACTACACTGTATTAAGAAACAGAATAATAAGAGACAACTACCCACCCAAAGTACTCTTACAAGACAAAATAGAGGAAAATGTAAGCACTAAAAACTTCCTAACTCATCAAGCTGGCAGCTGAAGAGACGCAGCTCTCCCAAAGCTATGAGGCTTGTCCGACAATCCTCCAGGATTGTCAACGCTGTATTTATCATGAGCTTGAATACATTAATTTAATGAGCAGCTTGGAAAAAAAAATGTGGTTGTGTTTTACCTTCAACTGAAAGTTATGTGGCAGGAAAGCACAGGAGGAAGAGAGAAGGTTTATTACTGTTTTAATGAAACAGTAATAAAGAATTTCAGGACCTCCTTCATTAACCAAGAAACTATATTCTGCTTGTGAATCAGACTCAAACAATCTTAAGAGCTGTCAGCCACCAATATGATATCCAACGTGTCACTCCTCAGGTACCACTGTTCTGAACTTCAATTTTACTAGACAGCTATAAAAAGAAAAAAGCTTTACAACACCTTTTATTTAAAAAGACTAATCTAATATTTAAGAAAACCTCACACTTCTAGGTCCGGAAAAGAGGTTCTAGAAAGATGCTGATAGAATATGGTGTCAACGAGGCAGCGCACAGGACCAGAGTGTACGCACACTCAAGTCTTTCTCTAAAGCTGCAGTTACTCAACATTTTTGCTAGTAAAACAACTGATTTCTCTGCATTTGATTTTTCAATCGTACAGAACGAAAATAAAACTGTAACTGTCGCCTTCTCAAGACTGCTTATAAAGTATCCATAATTATACTACAAGGTTTTATGTTCTTGTAACTGTAAATAATAATTGTTGTCATATGCATACAGAAAGGCAATCTGCATAAGGTACACAACGACCCAGCCAGGAATTTATTACTAGTAAATTGCAGGCAGGCCAGTACGTGTTCGCAATCACTTTGGTTATCACCCACTGATAAGCAATACATCGACTTTAAAGGTCTCTTCCAACTTCCAAGCACAGTCACATGCAAAGACGGAACCAAGTCTCTGCAGTGTAAGGGATAAAAGTTACGTAGCACTGGTCAGTTCATCTTTGATATACAGTTTGGGGAGGCTCTCTGGCAAAGATACTGAAGCACAGAGCTACAGAACAATCTCGAGTATTTTATGCCAGGTAACTGCTAGTCGTCTTCAGTTTGAGCTCCAGAACTGTTACTCACATGACAGAGTCTTAGAAAGCGTCAGCTGTAAAAGAATATATCGCTAACAAAAAAATGGAAATGAAAATGTAAGACAGAGGTTAGGTAGTAGAAAATTATGGCAGGAGTCAGGTTTCCATCGCTCCTCTTTCCCTGTTTTGGAGGCCCACATACTAACAGTAAGGAATTTTTATTAAATACAAACCAGCATCTGCAACTTCATTTAATACAAATTTCTTTTCGGCTTTAAGATAACTGCAAGCATCTAGATTTTTGTAGTGATTCTACAATTCTGATTACATTAAATGGCTATCCAAAACCAACACTGTTGTTACATTAACACTCCTAAAAGCTCACTACGAACTACAGAAACAATGGATTTTAACAAAGGCTAATCCCCTGTTTCACCTACTGAGTGTACAGAAAATCATTAAAAGGATGAAAAAAACCACTTCAAAATACCAGTTATTTCTGGAAACAAGAAGCAGATGTTCTCCTCTGTTTGGCTCAGCTGTGCTACAGTACAAGAGTGCCTTTGTTATGCTGTCAGCAATAATTTATTTTATTTATTACAGCCATTTTATAATGCCCATCAATTTGTGCATGATTTAGATTCATGCAGATCTATTTCTCTATATATAAGCAGTCAAGAAGCATCACATACACACTCCAAATAGCAGACCCCATTATGACACAATTGTGCAAATTAGGGTTTTTTTCTCTTTCCACTGTATTAATAAAAAGGGAACAGGAAGAGAAAGAGGAGTTAGTATTGCCATATAAAGTTGAATGAACATTAATCAAGAATTACTGAAACAAGACAAAGTTAGGAAAATATAAGAGCTTAGAGTATAAAAATAAACTCTAATTCTTTGAAGTCCAATAAAGGCAAAGCTTTCTGAACCACGGAAAGGAAATGCTGTCTAGAACAAAGTCATGAAGAACTAAAAGGAGACTATGTTGGGAAAAGGATCCATTGAAAATGGAAGAAAGCATGCTCATGGGAGGGAAAGTAGGGGAAGAAAAAAAAAAAAGGAAAGAGAAAGAGAAAGAAAAAGCAGCATAATCATTTGCTATTTTGCCCTATCAGCCACTGAGACCTTATCTGTGGTAGGCATTAAACCACTCCCCAAAAGACTAACATCACAGCCTTTGTATGGAGCTGATAAGGAATTCTGGGCCTCAAAAAATTAAACCTTTAATGAGAGAGCGCACACGGTGGCATAAACATTCGCCCTTCCCTCCTACTGCTTTGAACAAATTATTTCCTTCTATTAGAATATTCCCAAATTACTAATTTAATATCCCCGCCTGTGACACAAGAAACAGGCAGGATGATATGCAAGACAAAGCTAAAACACTGCACGGAAGTACGTAAATCCCATATTCGCAGCCTGCAAGAACAGGAGGATCTGCATGTACAAAAACTCCCACATTTGACATCACACAGACATCAGCATAACCCTGGAAGACAAATGCAGATATCAAAATATTAAACAAGTGTATGAAATCCTATAGTTTAAATACAGCTATGATTTTTTTTTTTAAAAGTGATTAAGTGTCCAATTACTGCAAAAGTTTTCTCTGTCTGACAAGACAGTGTGCACAGAAGAGATGATTTGTTAGGATAATCTGTTATCGAAACTAACATCTGGGAGAACCCTCACAAATTCTGCACTTTCAGGCTGAACCTGAGAGACAGACAGATTTATATACAGTGTCAGTATATGGTCACAGTCAATCTATCTAACCAACGGTTCGTAAGTTTTACTGAAGTGGGACTCGCATCCTAGAGTGGCAATCTGCCACGTACACGGGTATCAGTCCACGTGCAAACATTTTAAGAGACTTTCCACAAGAAAGGCCAGCTTGCATCACGTAGCTGTACAATTTTATGATGCACCAGGGCAGAGGGAAGAAAGAAAATAAAAGAAAGAAAAAAAAATTCAAAAGATTTCCCAGACTTGGGTAGTACCAAAGAAAGTCTCTAAATGGAGTAACAGAACAGCAATTACATAAAAATGTATACATCATTAAGTGTTAGCTACAATCTCTAGGAGTTCATCAAAATAATTCCCCCCGCCAAATAAATTAAAGATTATAACACACGAAGTATCTGAGCAACAACAACCAAAAAAAAAAAATCAAGTGTGTACATGTCTAATATGCATAACTTATACACTTTAACAATTAGCAAACATTGGAATGTTACCACAACACTGAAAACTTGCCCTAACAGAGATTTTTCCAAACAAAATATTCGTAGCATCAAGAATTAAAATTTTTACTTGAGCAAGCCATCAAGATAATTCCCCAAAATAAGTAAATTATAAAAATATTTTAATATCTCCCTGCTTAGTTCCTTAGATCCTACAAATTAAAACATTTTGTCAAGAAAAAGCCCTAAAAATGAAAATCATATGGATAATCATACTACTCATAAGCGAAATTTGACGTGTGGATTATTTATCTGTATTTTTCCAGAGACTGCTCTACAGATGATAGTTATGAAGCACCAGACCACGCTACTAATCAGCACAGCCCCAACCCTGTAATTTGTAATACCCAGGTAAACTGCTCATATAAACTGCAGGATCAGAAATAGAGAGGGGTGCAGAAAGGGACTGAAAGCGATTGAAACTCATGCGGTCAAGCAGCTTTGGCGCATCATAAAATACCAATCACGGTTTGAGGAATTTTGGGGATTTTCCTGGATAAAAATGCAGTCAAAGTGCACGAGCAGCCCCATGCAGCTGATTTCATGTGGGAGGAGCTGATAATACCTTTCTACCAGAGTAGGAGGGGAGAAACGAAGCCACACTTTTTGTCCGTGCACAACTGGATACTTCAAGACAGGAGTCACCAGCTCGTACACCCTGCGCAGGGACACCCGAAACTGGGGTCTGACCCTAACGGCTGCGCTAAGCAGGTTTTGACTTCCCTGACCTAAGTCTTGCAGCCTACAGAAGAAAGCTGACAAGTCACAATGCTTAGCACAATTTAAAAAAAAAAAAAAAAAAAAAAAAAAAAAAAGTTTGCGTTGCAATTGTTTCCTCCAGTTCCCTTATCACCCTATATCCATCTGTCACCACATCTCAGAGCATATGCTTGGGAAATCTGGCAGAGCGCGGCCGCGCTGGGGAAGTTTGATTTTTTTTGCTTTGTGTCTGAACAGGTAGCATAGATCCAGAAAGGGGACTCCCACAAACATCGTGCTATTGAAACAGAGAAGTGCTTTTCTTGAAATCAGGTTAGTTTCTAAATGTATATAAACAAAAGTACCCCAAGAAAATAAAAGTGATTTGACAGTAATTACCCACTCAGCAACAGGCAACAAGAACAGAGGCCCCAATCCTGCCAAGTTTTAAGTACACGCTAAACTTTAATCACGAGTAGTCTGACTGTGCAGTGTCTCAAAATACCTGCCAAAAAAGGGCCAGATTATCAAGGGAATTAAGATTTTTTCTTTTAATCATTTTAGAGGTGCTATTAGTTAGATTAGCAAAGATTAGATTTTTTTTTCCCCACAACTGAGATACCTTGGCAAATTCAAACCTGCACACAACCCTGACGTCAGTCTCAATGGGAATCTACACAGATCCACACGAACCCACGAGCATGGTCCAGTGCAGCTGGACATCATGATATCTGACAGTTTAACATTACAAGGTTAAGTGAAATATTTATTTTAAGGCAGCTTTAGCCAAAATAAGGTGACAACCCTAAAGAATTCCACGACAATTGCTGGGGGGAAAATTGGGGATGCCTTAAAAAAAAAAAAAAAAAAAAAAAAAAAAAAAAAAGAACAAAAAGCCCTACACAGCCGTGAGACATCGGTATTGCAAGAAGCAGCAGTGGGCAGATGTTTTGGGCCAGGCCAGATTACCTGTTCCCCAAAGTCAAACCCCATGACGAGCCAGCGCGGTATGCTAGCTCACGAATGACACTTCTGTGACGAACTCAGCTGCCCAACACTGCAAACCACAGTAGCAAAGGAATTTTGCAAACTGAAGACTACAGCTGAAGAGAAAGAAAGAAAAGTCTGAAGCAAGAGGGGAGCGATAAGAAAACAGAAAGAACAGAGAGACTGCCTCATCATTAAATTAGGGAGCAGGGACACAAGGAGGACTGTATCAGATATCCCAAGGCAAGTAAACATTGGGACTGAACGTGTATTTCAGCCACTTACAAGACTGATGCGAAGGGGAATTGGGGTCTCTGTCCTGCTAGGATGTACTCTGAAGCAGTCTCTCCAGCAGTTCTCCCCGAGTAGCCTTTTCATAATTAACTTGTAAGGAAGACCAGGCAGGACATTCTGCTCTCCATGAAGTATCAAGGGAGAACAGATGTTTCCCGGTCTCAAAGGGACAAACTCAAGAGCGTATCATTTCATACCACTAATTCTTGAGCATGTTTAAAAAAAAAAAATCACAGTAAGGGAAACAAATAAAAAAGGCTAGGGTAAGCAAGCAAACTCCAACCGGCCTTTCAGTGAAATGCAAATGCTATCAAACATATTTCATTATTAAATTAAAGCTCCATGACATTACCGTTCCCAAAAAAACACAGCTGATTACAGACTAGCTTGTGGGGAAGGGACAGAGAAGGCAGTTAATTGGAAAATGTGTTTTATTGTAGCTAACCAGCCTTGCACATTTCTACACTCCCACTCACTGGAGAAACATCTCTTTATGAAGTCTGCGAAGCATAATTAGCTTGGTTTTGTTTAAATCTGCATCACTGTACAGGTAAGCAAAGTCTTTCAGCTCGCTAACTTTTCCCAGAAGTTTTGCATCGCTGAAACATGCGTAATTTTACTTTTCAGTGATCTACCTCTTCTTCTTCTTCCTACAGCTTGCCTGAAGTAGTTCATAAAGTGCCTTATCTCTACATCCAGCGTGTTACTGGATGTTTAAAACACTGTTGGTCTCAAGAGATCCTACTCTTCAAAAGAGAAATAAATAAATAACCAAACTCTACATAGAATAAGTTTGTGAGCGCCAGCCTGGTCATGTGCAGCACGCAAACACCACCAACCCCGGCACCGAGCAGAAAGCCTGTCGGAATACAGATTTACGCAAAGGAAAAACAAAAAAAATAAATCAAAAGACCCCAGCGGGGAAGGAGCTGCAGCCCCCTTACCTCCGGAGTCCTTTCTGATGGTTTCTTTCGCAAAGCCTGTTTAATCTTGGGGTCCACAGGAGAGGTCATTCTATTACTCTGCTCCTCCAGGTCCGTAACTCCTCAGAAACAGCTGGCGGGGGGCGATGCCTCCAGGCGAGCAGCGAACACGAAACACAACGACACAACGCGATCAGCCGAGGCTCCCGCCCGGGCTCCGCCGCCGCCGCCCTGCCGCTCGGCAGCGCCGGCCCGGCCCCGCCGCCACGGGCGGCCCCTCTCGCCGCTGCCCCGTGGCGGGGCGGGGACGCGCCCCGAAACTTTCCCCGCGCCGGGGGCCCGGCGGAGGCCGCGCCGCCTCGCACTCGGGTGGCAAGGGAAGAGAAGAAGGCCGAGGCGGGAGAGGGGACCGGGGCCGGCGGGGGCGCGGGGAGGGCAAGGCCCGGGGCGGGCGCGGTGCCCGCTGCCGGGCTGGCTTGCTCACCAGGCGGGCGGCTCCTCCGGGGCGCCTCCGGCTGCCGGCTCAGCAGCGGCGTGCGGGGCAGGTGGCGCCGGCTCCCGCCGCCGCGTTCCCCCGGCGGCCGGCGCCGCTCCCCATCGCGCGGGCCCAGGCGGCGGCGCGGCCCCGCCGTGAGGAGAAGTCCGCGCGGGCTGCGGGAAGTTACCGGCCGGAGCGGGACTCCCTGCGCCCGCCCGCTCGCTCCCCGCGCGCTCGGCCCCTACGCTGAGCGGCTCCGCCCCCCCCGGGGCCGCACAAAGCGACGCGGGCGGGTGCGGAGTTTCGCGACGCGGCGCCAGAGGATCCTTCGCCTCGCCCGGAGCCCGGCCCGCTCCTCCCCTCAGGCCGCCAGCAGCAGCCGCCACCGCCGTCCCGGCCCCCCTTCACCCGCCGCACACCCCCTCCTCCCGCCCCCAGACAGAAAAGTGCGAGAGCGGGCTCTTTAACCCAGAGAATCAGCAAGAAGGGCGAGGGGCGGGGCGGCGGGAAGGGCGGGGCTGGGGCGAGCACCGCCCCCCCCCGCCGGCCGTAGGGTGGGGAGAGGGCGGGGTCAAGGAGCAGCGCGGAGGGAAGGCTCGCGAGGGTTGGGAGGGGCTCGGCGCATGCGCGCCGCGGGCGCTGAGGGGGAGCGGCCTGGCAGGCCGTGTGGAGGGCGGGCGGTCCCCGGGGCCGGGCGCGGCGCGGCGGAGCGGGCGGCCCTGGCAGCACTAGCAGCGGGGCCCGCCGCCTGTCCCCGCCGCCTGTCCCCGCGGGGCGGAGGCCGCCGGGTAGAGCGGGCCGGCGGTCAGTGGCAGCCGGTAGGCGTTCGAGAGCGGGCCCGGCCGGCGCCGGCTGTCACCGCGGCCTGTTTCTCCTCACAGGCTGCCGCCCCCCAGGGCACCCGCCGAGTTTCTCCTGAAAACATCTTCTGGTCCGCCTTTACACCCGAAATAACCGATTTTCTGCGTTAATTACATTTCGACGTCAAATGGGACGTACGTCTCCAGTTGGAGTTTCCGTGGGCAGGGGTACTTCTGTCATGAGACCATATGTTACAGTCTCGTTTCTTCACCATTACTCCTGTACTTTGCGTACGTTCCCACCTTTTCCTCCCAGTTACAGGTGATAGAATATTTACCTTCTTGATTCTTGAGCTTCTACAGGCCTTTGACTTCAGGCCCGGAGCTGCGGGGTTCGGATTCCCCAGATGTGTGACCCCATCCCTGCTCTGCCCACCGAGGCCTCGCGGGCGTTGGGCACGAGGGTGGAAAGCCCGACCTCCTGATCTGAATTTGGATCTCAGCCTTGAATAAAAACCAGTTGCACGGCTCAGAAGTCTTGTGGGGTTTTTACAAAGTGGACCTGGGCTGGTTCCCAAGTCCTCCCAGGACCTGCATTTCCAGTGACGACGGCCCCACGGGGACACCCTGAAGCAGCCGTGTATCAAACGTGCCTCGGAAGATTTCCTTCCTTACCCCAAGTCCTGTTTTGTAAATGTATGAGATCAAAGCTATGCAGGCACACAACTTGTGTTTGTCCTTTTTTTGTCCCCCCCTCTTTCCTTCCTAATGAACAAGAGTGGTTTTGTTTCTTCCCTTTCTCCAGCTATTCCTTCCCGTTCTCTTTACCACTTGCCCTTTACGGCACAATTGTCTTTGTTGTACTGAAGGACTTTATTGGCCATTCCGAGTTGTTTTATAATATTTCTAGTGTTTCCTTCAAAGAAAAATCTGAGGGAATTTGACATTTCCTCAGCTGTAGACTTTTTTGGTGCTGTGCCTAGTTATCATTGCAGGCACAACGGCAGTGGAATGGATAGCCCGGATCTTAAAAGCAACTATTCTTAACATCGCAAAGTCATTACGCTGCAACCGCTAGAGAGACAATACAAGATGCTCTCAAAAATGACAATCAATCAGGTAAGGACACAGTTTCAGTCCCGTAAAGTCTATCAAGACTAATTTTTTTTTTTTTTTTTTTTACTTCATTTTGAACTTCCGTGGTAAAATTAACATTTCCAAATATCATGTCTATTATTGTTCCAAAGGTCAGAAGTTTGTACTAGTTATTTGGCAGAACATGTTATCCTTTTTCAACTTTAGTACATAAAATATTATTTCCAGTAGTGTGGGAATCTTGTGAGATGCCCTGCCAGGAACCCAAATCGAAAAGCTGGAGATAAAAAGTTCCCCTGAGTAACTGAGGAGAAGCAAGTACAAAGGAACTGAAGCATGAATCCTTCTTTATTAAAAGATTCTTTTTTTCTTATTTTTTCCTTCATGTTTTCTTTTTTTAACCAGAGATGTAATAACAAATCAAGTAATTTTTCTTTATCAGCTCAGTTTATAGTTAAAGATCATGTGAAAAATTAGTCGATACTTCCCAAGTGCAGGTGGCTGGAAGAAAAACTTAATGGAAGACTAGAATAAAAAGCATACCTGAAATCTGTGCTATGACAGTTCTCGTGGATCTGTAATAATTTAAATCCTAATCTCGGTTTTTGGAAGGGAACTCATTCTACCACCTATTCTAGCTGTTCAGCGTCCGTGCAATCAAAATAACGCAGAAGTGGGCACTCAACGTGGGAATAAAATTAGTAGCCTAAGAATTCCTCTTTCTTTTGCACACAAATTACTTATTGTACATCAGCCAACAGACACGCATCGAGCACTAAGGTAGACAGAGGTACTCGACAGGAACCAAAGCTGCTATTCCAATTTAATTGCTTGGCTCAGCTGACCCGTGAAACAAGACTTTCCTCACTCCCAAAATACCTGAATTTGGGTAGGTAATGGCTCTAATAGCTGCAATTATTCCAGGGGCTATTTTAGCTGTCAGCTTTATTTTCCCAAATATCTGGAGAACAATGGAAACGAGTGTCATGATCCTAACTGCTTACTGGTGTTACAGCCTATGTCTCCACATGGTAAAGCCTACGTAGTTAAACACAATTAAGAAGCTTTCACAAGTGAGTAATTTCAGGGCTGGGATTAAAGGATGTGGCCAAGCAGGATGCCTGTTGTCTGTGCGGAGGGGAAAATTTGCTTCCCTTTTGTCTGGATTGTATCACTCTGCCCGAATAAAGCATCATTACTTATCACGTAGTTTTTTATTTATTGAAAAATAACAATATCTGTGGTCTTACAGATAAGAATCGAAGGTGTCTTGCTATTTATACAGATGATTTGCAGTCTCAGGAGATTAAATGTTTCTGCTTCAAACATCCGTGAATTTGAGAAGATCAGCTAAATTATGAGGTACATCTCCTCCTCCTGGTATGTTCCCTCAATTGTTCTGGTTCACTGACACTCCCAAAGATGCCTTTTAATCTCACGCCTTTCACCACCTTGTGCACATCCCAGATTCTTCAGGGTAAAACTCAACTTCCTCACCTCTCCCAGTGGGAAAGATACATAATCATCATACACTGAAATATTTTTTACTTATATTTTTATGTTTTCTATGTATTTCTTGTTCCCATGAGTTTTACTACAGCCTGGCAATTTCCTTCCTGTCGCTCTCCAATGCGGCTGTTAGGCTATTGGTTTTGATTTCTTAGCTTTGGAAAAAAATTCCCCTTCAGAGATTCATTCACATCACTGGCAACGACTGCTAGCTAAGTATGTGGTTAACACACCGCAAGGAAGACATACAAACTAATTCTCTGCCTGACTGGAGGAAAACAAAATGTTCTGGCATTCCCCAATGGGAAGAATCTCTTCAGACTGCTTCACCATGTATGTTTATTCTGATGATTAACTTCCCGAGTAGAACAAGTTTGTGACTGTTCAGTAAAAGTGTGTGAAGTCGGGGAGGCAAAGGGATTATCAGTAATTTTGTGCAAGTGCGCCTTTTGCAGGAAAGTTACATTTTTGCAAATGGCACAAGACCGATCAGGTACCCAGATGAGAACATTGAGCATTTTGCAGCTCAAAATTTCCATTTCTGAAATTATGTCCCAGAAAATGTGAAATACCAAATTACTTTTGCAAAATCAAAAGCAAGAATGAAATGGTCATTTGGTATTGTACCGCTAATTTTGCTCCTTCTGAGGCAAAGTTCCCCGGTGCGCATATTGCTAGAGCTTCCGTGCAAAGCGTAACGGTAAAATGTAGGAATGAAGCATGAGAACTGTGAGATCTTTATCTTTCTGCTGCATCATAATAACATTTTTAAAACTAAAAATCCGTCTTTGTTCTCTTTAACTCAAGACTAGCATGGCTTTCCTTCCACGTACAGATTTTTCCTGAAGGGTAAAACTAGAAAGCCATGTACACATGAGCAACTACAGAGGTCACCATGACAGTCAAACCCTTAGTTTTCAGCCTTAATCAACAAGACTGAAACAAATGGGAAGCCTAACAGCTTTTAAATGCGGGGATACAACGCTTTCTCTACTTAGGCTTTACCTTCAGTGGCAATTTGCCTTGCTTTTCATGTTCCCTGTCACACCTCTGTGATGGTCTCTAACGTGCTGAGTGCTGGTGTGAATGTACTGTGAATACAGTGAGCCTTAAGATTGAAAGGTCTTAAGATTAAATTAACACGCAAAGAGAGGGGGATGACAAGCCCCAGCTGCTCCCCGGAGCAGCCTGAACCATAGCTCCGGCTGGGGAGATGAACGATTTCCTACGTCTTAGCTCCCAACTGAAGGGAACAGCTCTCGACTGAGGGCGCTTTATGGGATGCCCACGGGAAAGGCTGCATGGAGGACAGGTGGAAATTCTGAAATACCAAATATTTCATGCTTGAGGATGCATAGTGGGGTTAGGAACATCGCACCCTGGCCGTCGTGTCGGGTCATTCCCGGCCAGCCATGCACCGCATCGCTTCTGGAGTCCTAGTTCCCAAGTTAGGAGCAATCTGCTAAAGCAAACAGTGAATTAGGTTATTTGCTCTTCATTTATTAAGGTTTCTATGAAAACAAAGACGTGCATTGATACGGACTCTCTGAAAGTTGCCGGTGAGGACAGTGAAAGCTATTTATATTGAAACAGCGCTGGCTGTCCTGTGACACTTCATGTATGTGCTCACCTACCTCATTTCCCTTCCACGTCCAAATGTGAAAAGACACGTCTCGAGAAGGGCTTTCCTCTCCCTTGCCGGCTGCTGGGTGACTCGAAAGGTGCAACCGCAGTGAGGAATGGCTGCCTGCCCGTCCTGCGCCTGCCGCCACCCTGCTGCAGAATTACCAAGCTCTGTCGAATGTGAGTGAGTGGGATCAGGAGTGAAAGGACTCCTGCCAAGTCACCAGAGCATCCAATCTGCCCCAGGCATGGCATAGCGTACAACATTATCGAAAGTGTCTGACAAAACAGAATAAGAACTGACAAAAACATTCAAAATTGTTATAAAATACCAACTAAAATAAAAACAGCTGGTTTGCTCCAAGCCAGAAGTTCTTGCCCCAAACAGATACACACGCCGCAATGGAACAGCTCTGTCGGAAACGGGCTCTTTTATCAAATGGTTTGTCTGTCTTCTGCCGTTTTATTTTTACTACGCACAACCTACAGATATTTGATTTCAGCCCCAGCACTTTGTTGGCAAAAGCTAAAAGAGCATATGGACCTGTCTAGATATTGGAGGAACCCAGCAACAGCGTACAGATGTCCAAGCTCTAGCCTGAAAAAATGGAAGATGGGGGCGGCGGGGGAAAACCTGCCCTGACAGGAGGCAATCTGGAATCTAGCGACTACCCCATTTGCATTTTCTTTGTTGGTATAATCAGGTTGAAACTTCAGCTGAAAGATTTTCTTCATTTGTCGTAGGAAACCTCATGCAAAAAAACATTAGAAAGGGGAGGGTGGATAAAAGAATGGGCTGGGCACAGATAAAGATGAGGACTTAAAAAAAAAACCAAACCAAAAAGAAAGAACACTCTTGCCATGGGAAACTCCCCACCAGTAATCTGGCATCAGTAACCAATTGAGCATATCTTATTCCAAACGTTTAATGTCTCTCTCATTAATTTTAGGGGTCCCCTTAAAGTTGTACAAC
This sequence comes from Gymnogyps californianus, assembly GCF_018139145.2. Lineage (NCBI taxonomy): Eukaryota > Metazoa > Chordata > Aves > Accipitriformes > Cathartidae > Gymnogyps > Gymnogyps californianus. Next base: position 19,496,941 of record NC_059484.1, read on the forward strand.
TCTAAGTTGCAAGATGATTTCACAAACAGCGGGGATTTTGCGGCTGTGACCTGTTATAACCCAGAGAGAACATGCAACGGTATTTGTATTTTTCTACTGAGTAGCTATTTTCAGAGGCAAAAAGCCAAACGCTTGCATAACTCCGTATTACCATTCTGTGTATCTGTGACATTTGTAAGTGGACAACACTTTGGCTGACAGTGTTGAGCTAGTAAAAGAACAGGGCATGCCTACGGAGAGGAGCCAGTTTAACTATGATAAAGATTAGAGTAAATAGGATTTCAGTCCTCCCCCTTTTTTAAGTAAATGGAGTAATTCTCTGAGCATGTGGAAAAATAATAAACAACCTCTCTGCTGCCAAATAACAAGCCAACAGTCTAGACTTTTTCTTAACCGGCAATCAACTAGATTAAGAAATTGTGAATAAAGGCCTGACATGCTATTTCTCTGCTTTATGCAATCGAATACATGCTACTTATTTGTGAAATCCTACGAGAGCTATTACAGCATTTGAATCAAGACCGAGGCTGGGGAAGAGTTCCGATTCTTACCATTTCCTTGCTGCTGGTGTACTTTGCAACCGTGAGCGTTGCTGTCATAGCTGAGACCAGGGCAACAATTCAGCCAGCATCACATCAGCTTTCCACTGCATGCATATATTTTGTATGTTTGTAGGAAGATATGTGTCTGTGTGTTTGTGTTTCTGTGTGTGTGTGTATAAACCATAATTTAATTATGAACAAATGTTGCACAGTTTAGTAGACTCGGTTCAGGCCTGGGAGCCAGGAATGCTCGGTGAACTCATTGCGAAGTTATGTAGGCCAAAATTCCCTGTATCATCCTCTGGTTTTAGTCACATTGCGATGCTGTCGGTCTGATTTTTCTGATGAAGAGAGTATAAACAGGTCCGCTGACATTAGTGAGTTAGCAAGCGCTCAGCTCCTCCACGCTGTTAAATTGGGTCCCCTCGCACTGAAGCACTTGGTGTCAGAGGCGGTTGCTTTTATCATCTGTCTTCGCACGATGACGTACATCCTTATTATCGCTTATGATCTGTTCTCCGGCCTTTAATGACCCTACAGAGCTAATGAGATGTTTAGTTCCCCCACCCAAGCACGACCATATGGATGAGATGATATCAGGCGGCTCGCTGAAACCATTAAATCTTAGGCATGCAGAATATCCAGAAAGTTCCTGTTTCCAGTGTATCGGTTTTAGTCTTCAAATGCAGAAGCGTACAGCAGGCTCACATGATGTCAGCAGCATAACAGAACAAACTGTCTTCTGCAGACAAAATCCTGTCTATTTTTAACTTTAAAAAGATCTGCAGATGACTCTTCTTCCACTTGGTGTGGTTTTCCTCCCTTCCTCCCCTCCTTCCAGAGGCCCCGGCCTTGGTAATGTCACCCACTAATTCTGTAGCACGGTAGATGTGATGGCAGGGGATATTGATTCACAGCGGCGTCCCAGAGCCTGTGGTGGCCTCTGCCCACAGCCCAGAAGCTCTCCTGCAGCGGACAGCGGAGATGCTCCTGCCGAGAGACCACCAGACTCTCTTTTACCTTCGCGCATCAAAAAGCCAAGACATCCAGGGACGCCGGCCGTCCTTCCTCCGTTGCAGGGCAGGGACATGAGTGCCGACCCAGGAGGAACGGCCTTGCTAGGCGCAGGGCAGGAGCTGAAGGTACAGCACCAGCATGAAGGTACAGCACCAGCATGAAGGTACAGCACCAGCAAGAGCCTGCGCACAGAGTTAGACTCCCCTGGAAGGAGGGAGTCTTCACTTCTCCTTTCGGCACACAAAACGGGGAGGGACCCTCGTTGCGAACCCTGTCATCCCACCCCAAGGGTCTGCAGCGTCTCCGAGCAGGGATTTCACCCAGGAGGGGAGGCTGTGACTAACGTACAGCAACTCCTGGCGTGTGTACGGTGTGTGTGTGGGGGGTAAATGTGAGGGGAGAGGGAAGTGTTACTCCATCCTGTGCTTTTCAAGTAGATGATTGTACTGGTCGGGTTTTTAAATGCTAAAAGTGCAACCATTCACAGTCTTCCTTGAATGAAAGGAAGCATTGTGTATGAAACACAGGAAGAATTTCCTTTACCGTAACTTGTAGGGAGCAAAGGAAATAAAAGCAGAACAGCAGCTCGATGAAGGTCAGATGATCGTATGAATCATACGGTGATGCAAGTTATCGAGTGCGCGGCTAGGTGCACCGCCCAATAAAACCAGATGCCACCTAAGCACACAAATGTCACTTACCTACAATCGCTTACCCCACATGGAAGTAATTTCTCTTGCTCAGAGCAGAAGGGGCTGCTTTTTTTTGGTTTCTTACTATGATACTGTGAATTTAAAAACCGGGAAAAGATCTATCAGGTAGGACAACAGTGATGCCATTGAGGCAGAAGCAATTTCTTTAGATTTTTAGGCATTTCATTCCACCGAGGTGAAAGTTGAGATGCAAGCGTTCCCCAGTCTGAAATAGTGAAGAGGTGACAGAGGCTGCTGTCGGGGTGTCGGCTGAGCTGTGTCTGGAAATGTATTTGCAATTTCCATTAAAAAGAGGAACACAAAGCAATTCATGCAGAGACCTGCCTGGCCTGTAGGAAGCAGGCACTTCCAGAAACACCGTGACACCAAGAACAATCTTGTCAAGGAAATATTATTTTTAATAACTGCGTATGAAATGACCGCGCAACTTGAACCAGCAAACTTTGACTTCTCCGGAAAGCTGAATGGGGCTCACTGTCTTTTGACCCGTCGCAGATAAGCTGGCCTCCAAGAGCCCTAGCTCCTCTCCATGCCATTAGCAATGCTCTCAGAGCCGTAGCAGCATGCTAAAAGCCATGGATGGTACCAGCAGATAGCTCAACATCTGAATTTTTCAAACTGTTTTACTGACTAATATTTTTCTCAGAGCTTTGGCTAGTGGGCAGATTCTTTCCATAGAAGTCTGCATTGCATTTAAACAGTTGTGTTTCACTGCCGTCTTTATCCAAGGCAAAATTGCCTTTGCAGTCGAAGTGTTTTCTTTTACATAAACAATTGCTGTAGTAGTTGCTATTTTGTGAACTACTAATTGGGTCTGTCTCCGGGAGTGTATTACAAATGCGCTGCACTTTTCAAAGAAGGTACCAAGAGAAATGGAAACAGTTTGCGGGCTTGCAGTTCAGGAGACCTTGAGATAGCAGGAACCACCCCAGAGTTTTTTTTCCAGTTGTGGTCTAAAAGAAGGATGTGCACGCAAATGGTGAAGAATCTGCAACCAAAAACGGCAGTAAGAGTATTACCGTAGGAAACTAAAGAGAGCAGAGCTCAGCAGAAGCCTGTGTCCGGGATGGGAATCACCAGCAGTTGCAAAGGTATCGCCGGGGGTCTGGCCGGTAGCCGATTGATTGTGAGTGGAGACGGGTGCCGGAGACGCCGCGAAGGTGAAGGTGGGGTGACGGCTGCACAGCCCAGCAGCGACGGCGGGCCAGCAGATGGAACTGTTGGTAACGCCGTGGGCGAGGAGGGGGTTACAGTTCTGTTGGCAAAAGTATTTTCCTCGCTGAGACAGCGAGACCGCCACACGCTCCAGTAATGATGCTCAGCTGCCTCTTGAGTTGACAGTCTGAGCAGGAAATAGCCGACTCACAAATTAATTAGAAACGCTTAATGAGCTCTCATGCTTTGATTGTAAGGGATGAAGGCAGAGGACAGACACTGCTGATGGAAGACATTTCCTCTAAAACTGCCTCTGTCGTACGCGTTCTGAAAAAGAGGGAATTCACCCCGTATTTCTGAGACTGATGACTCGCACTGGACAAATCCCGCGTCGGCTCCTGCCGAGCGCTGCCCGAGCCGGTGATTCTTTCGCAGACCAAAGGGTGACCTGCCACAGGAACCGGCGATCCAGCGGGGTCAGCAGCTTCCCAGCGAGCAAGCCTGGGAAAAAAACAACATATTTGAAAAGTTGTATTTAGGTTAAGGATTATTTTCCCCCTAAAAAATGGGAGTCTGAATTCATAGCTGTGAAGAGCTGCAATCGCCCGGAGCAGCGGGGCTTCTCGCTAGCCCAGGACAGGGCCCTTCATTTTAATACTAAATCAGTTCAAGCTTATGGTTCTTAAAAAACTGTATCTGTTTCCATGGGAAGGGCCTGCTTTTCACTAACCTATAATTTAAGAAATGGTTCGCAGATTTAAGCTGTATTGTGAAAAATAAATTCGCCTCCAGGCCGATGGCTTTTACAGCCTAACCAGCCTCAGAACAATGTCATGTGAAATGACAGAGATCAAGACCTTTACTTAAACTGTTGGAGCTGTACAAGAAAAACAAGCCTGGAGAATAAAGCGCACGATCATTAATTATGGTGGCACAAGCAGCACAGCTGTAATTATCTTGTTCGCCGAGAATGTCTCCTGCAAATTTTATCAGTCATATTGTTAATACATGGAAACAGGAGCCCTTATTCTCCCTGCTCTTTCGGTAGTGATCAAAATTAGACAAGATTTCTAGTTACAGCTGCTATTAATAAATCTACTCCTTGAAAATTTGGTAGTTAATTTCTTAGGATTCAGTGCACTCAATAAGCTATTGAAAAATATAATTGCTCGTGGCTGTAATTTTGAAGTAATTACAGAAGAATTGCTGAATGTAGTCTTTTCAAATGCATCAAAGTTCTCCAAAGTGAAAAGCATCTCTGGCAGGGAAAATCAAGCGCACAAACCCGTTTGTACCCTCTTCCCAAAAGTCACTGTTTATAAACGCCTTCGTAGCGTAACGACCTTGCGCAACCCCCACGCCAGAGCCTTTAGACGAGGGTGTTTGCTCAGGAGAGGCCCCACCGGCGCTCCAGTGTCCGCGCCGGGAGCCGACCAAGCGACTCGCCGTGATCGCCCCTGTACGGACTCGGGCTTGTCCTCCCTGCGCTCTCACCGCTGCTTTCTGCGCTGGGTCTGGGCCGTTTACGGACCGCTTTTCTTTTGGTGACATCAGTGGAAGCATTCTAGAAATTCATTCTGTTAGCCAAGAAAGCTAAAATAATTTGCCTTTAGGAAGTAAGACGCTCAGTTCTCAAGGAAATGCTCGCGCCCATCTTTCTCAGCCCGACTACGCGCACTTCCAGAAGAAACACCAGTTTCATTTTCTGTGCCACTCAAGGAAAACATTTGTTTTCCGTTAACAGGCTGGGACAAACTCCACCTTCAGCTCTCCCGCCCGGCCCCAGCGATGCCACGAGCGACGCAGACGCGTGTCTCAGAGCTGCGACTTCAGCCCACCCTGCTCGAGAAGGAAATAACCACGAGAGCAGCCCTGCATCTCGCTTATCCCAACTGCTCCGACGCAGCAGAGCCACCACGGGACATCACTGCCGCATCCCGCACCTCCTTAGTGGTTTTCCTTAAGGAAAAAGCTGAGCCTGTCCCACCAGCGGCACCAAAACTCACGCTAAGGAGTTAACGAAGAAGAAAAAGCAAGTTCCAGATTAAACAGACGCTCTGGTTACGGTGGTTAGAAACTGAACAACTGGAGCAGCCAAAGGCATGGTGGTCGGAGAAAGTTCCTCTCTCTCCGTGGTTTAGAAAGCGCAGGATAGATGAAATCTTGAAGCAAAAAAATACCAGCATTGAACAATGTCTTTACAGGCTGAACCGGGTGGGCCCAGGGACGGCCCCGGCCTCCGGCATCTGCGGCACCGCAGGGCTCCCCCGGCCCCGGCCCCGGCCCCGGGCTGCCCGGGGCACGTGAGCTGTGGCCTGCGTCGGAGGAAGCCGCTCCCTCTTGTTCACACGAGGTTCTGATTTTGAAACGGGGAGAAAGATGAGCCAGGGCAGGACGTTTCCCTCCTGCCACCCCCACCCCGAGGTAATAAAAGTTGAAGGCTTTTCTTGGTCTGTAACTTCCATCTCTGAGAAGCCAGAAAAGCTGTTACCAAAGGAGCCGGGTTGCAGGTCCTTAAGGAAAACAGCAGCAAACAGAAAGCTCAAAGGTGTTCGGGGAGGGAGGGGTGGATCACCCCAGGGCCCTCCACCAGCACCCGGACTGGGGCTCCTCTCCCTGCCCAGGGCCTGGCCGGAGCTGGGGCACACAGGCAGAGCCGCTGTGTCACAAGAAACGCGTCTGCTTATCTCCTGTGCTGCTTTTGAAATCCGGGACCAACCTACAGCCCAAATACTTCCTTTGGGATGGCACGATAAGGACCTGCCGGCTGGTCCACGATGCCTCATCGGTGCCGAACGGCAGCGGAGCTCCGCCGTGCCGCCCAGCTCTGCCCAGGAGTCACGGTTCCTCACCCTCGACGGTGTTTGAGCACCCAAACGGCCGACTAGATTGTATTGCAAGGCTCCAGTACGGAGCTTTGGTGGAAATCTGGCCTTGAAACAACAGCGAGCGTCTGCGGCAGGACCGGAGCGCCCGAGCCCCGGCGTGAGCAAGGCACGTGGCTGAGCTCGCCCTGCAAACCGCCGGGGCCGGTTACTCAGCCCTGCGCCCGCCGCAGCCCGGATCGTGGGGCTCCCGTGGGTGCCCGTGGGCCGGATCTGCGCGCAGGAGCTGCCCTGCCCACAGAGCGGCCACGCTGGGCATTGCTCAAACCCGCAGGGGCTTTGAGCAACAGGTACCGGGCAGAGGAAGCGACCGCGCGCTGGCGTTCCGCCGGCGTGCATTAACATCACGGCGTGGGGAAGGAGCCGGTGTCACCATGCTGTGGCTCCGAGCTCGTTCAGGAGATACGATCTTGTGGCAGAGGCGGCCGTGCAGGGCCCCCCCTCCGCCGGCAGCGCAGGAGGTGCTGCCGGGTGCCTCACCGCAAAACGCTTGTGATGTTCTTCAGGTGGCCCTTCCTTCAGCAGTAACGTCTCAAACCACAGGACCAGCTACTTACCGTCATCTGTCTTAACTTCTACGCCTTTTTCTTCTGCGCAGCAATTACTGGTGATTGGCATGAAGAGCTCTCCGTGCCCTGTTGTGGCTGGTTCTCAGGAGCGCAGCTGAAGGCAGGAGCTCAGGCGGTGACTCCCCACCCTCGGAGCAGATGTCTTCAGCTCCAGCTGGGAACAAACAGCTGGAACAGGCAGAGGTTTAGAAATCAAATTCTGCCGCTGTACAAACACTTTCGGTAATGAAAATAAACAAAGACATGGGAGTAACGCGCTTCCTCCTGCTACTATGCTTCCTAGGAGGAGACGAGCCGTAAGAGAGCAGAGGACCCGCGCAAGGCCCAAGCAGGTGACGGCTCACACGAAGCTGTTCCTTTCCAGAGGCCGCACGACGTGTCCAGCCTTGCAGGACGGCCAGCGGACATTGCCGAGGCAGAGAACGCTGCCCAGCAGTGGTCCCTCGGGGGAGAGGAGAGCCACAGCATCTCTCCGACTCGCGGCCCCTGGTGCCAGCTCCTCAGCTGATTCCCATGGGGATCCACGGCTCCGTGGGAAGCTCCACGTTGGCACTTTCTGTGCCGGTCGGGGCAGGACCTCATGCTGCCGTACTTCGGTGCCGAGTGAGCTGCGTGTCCTGCAGTGAGGCTGACAAAGCTGGCACAGCACAGCTGAAACCTGGAGGAAATATATTTAAAATGCTGTTTTTCTGTTCGGGGCAGTATGGAAGCGCACGCTCTGGGTCAGCGGTTAACCCCTGCTCTGCTGGTTGGGAACTGTGCGGTGCCTCCGGCGTTACCGCATCCCAACGCTGTTGGTGTTTCTCCTCCTCTCCCTGCCTCCCAAGGCAGCAGGGGCTGGCAGCCCCAGCCGTGCGGTTTGCTGCCCGCTCTGGGGGCAGGACGGGGGACACCCCTGTTCCTTCCCACTGAGCCCCAGGGAGGGGGAGAATTCACCACCCCTTTGGGGGAGACACCGCGCACGTCGGGCACAGGCAATTTACCTTCTAGCTCCTCTGCCAGGAGAGGTCTCAAAGCAAAGCCCACGTTGCCAGGGAATCTGCTCGAAAAGCCTGGGATGGATCCCACCAGGATTTGAACTTGTGGTTCTTCAACTGTCAAAGCTGGAAAACGCCGATTCCAGTAGAGCAGCATCGCCAGCGAGCACCAGCAACACTTTCCAAAGACCCGAGAACCGGTGGTATTTAGATTTGCCTGTAGCAATAGCAAAGATGATGTTATTGTACACAGGCAAGACAGAAGGGCCACACAGTCGGTGTGCGGAGCCTGTAACGGCTCCTGTAGCCCATGAAAAAAATGAGGAGATGGCTGGAACAGAACGTGCATGCTGCAGCACACAGACAGAGGCGTTGCTTTCAGCACAAACACCGACTCAGAAGACGTGTGTATCTCCAGGGTGCATGCTCGTTTTTAACTCCAGCTACAAGGCCACTATTTTTTAATGACAAATGTTTTAAGTCACGTTTGCAGAGAGAGAAGAAAGCAGCAGCAGTTCAGCAGTTCAGGAGCTCTGTGCATTTGTGCAGCCAACAGCGACACAGCGAGCTGCTTCCCACCCCGTGGGTCCAGAAATCGTCCTGCGGTTACTCTGCACTAAGCCGCACAGAACACGATCATCTCCTCTTCTGCAGACCCCCCGGTAATCACGCAAGGGATGAAAGACGCTGTGGTACTCGGATGCCTATGGCTTGCTTCCCTGCCTTTGCCTAGGCAAAAGGGAATTAGCTTTCCCCTTTGTTTCAGGAAAATAAAGGGAATTACAGAAAAGGAGTAACAATACATTAAAAATATTGGCTAGCAAGTGCTATATCCCACTCTAGCTGGAGAGTTAAAAAAGAAATCGGTTCTGGGCATTAACATCAGCGTTTTCTGGATGCTGCAGTGATTGTACTGCTGAATTTACTGCTAACGTAATCGCTGGCCAAACACCCACACAGAGACACGGATCACCGGTTCACCTCGCACACCCCCCCTCAGCAGGACACCTCACGATCGTCTGCTCTGGTAACGCAGAATTCTCTTGTCCTCCCCTCAGGCGCACTCAGGGAGCCGAGTCCCAGCCCAGGAAACGCCGCAGGAGATCGGACCGTCCGTTTAAAGCAGTGGTGCACGAGCGTGCATCGCCGCGACCCCGCAGCGGAGCCTCCTGCCGCTCCTGCGGCACCGGCCAAGGCTGAGCATCTCCTGCCGTGGATTCTGCTGGAAGCCCAGGCTCCGTGCTGCCCGCTCCACACCTCCCGTGCTGCTGTGGGATGGCAGGCTCTGCCTTTTGGATCCATCACGGCACAGGAACGCCAGGCCAAGCAATAAACCCCTATGTTATAAATTATTAAACGATAATTGATTCTCTATCCATTGTTTTTACATTGCCCCACTGTTGTGGTTTAACCCCAGCCAGCGACTCAGCACCACGCAGCCGCTTCTCCCTCCCTCCTCCCAGTGGGGTGGGGAGGAGGAAAAAAAAGTAAAACTCGTGGGTTGAGATAAGAACAGTTTAATAACTGAATAAAATACACTACTACTACTAATATAATAATAATTGTAATGAAAAGGAATATAACAAAAAAGAAATAACACCCAAGAAAAGACAACTGATGCACAATGCAATTGCTCACCACCCGCTGACCGATGCCCGAGCAGCGATCCACCCCTCCCGGCCAACTCCCCCCATTTATACACTGGGCATGACGTTCCATAGTATGGAATAGCCCTTTGGCTAGTTGGGGTCAGCTCTCCTGGCCGTGCTCCCTCCCAGCTCCTTGCACACCTGCTTGCTGGCAGAGCATGGGAAACTGGAAAGTCCTTCACTTAAGATAAGCGCTACTTAGCAACAACTAAAACATCAGGGTGTTATCAACAGTATTCTCACACTAAATCCAAAACACAGCACTGTACCAGCGACTAAGAAGAGAATTAACTCTATCCCAGCCGAAACCAGGACACCCACCCACAGGGAGCATTAAGCCATTTGATACCACGCTACTTGGGATGGGAACCGAGAACGCAGAGTCTGAGCAATTCCTCCATTCCCTGCTCGCAGGGAAAGCTCACGGTGGTGTCAGGACCAGTTTAAACACCTGCGAGTCTGCCGTTACGGCCTTCGTTCCTCCTAGACATGAAACAAAACAGTCAGGTAACAGGTATTTTTTTACCAGGCAGGACTTGGCAGGTGCAAGCAGAAACCCTAGAAAGCCCCACTCCCCGCTGCCTCGCTGTGCTGCCCATCGGATCCGCGGAGCCTCCTGCCCGGCGAGGGCACCCGGGGAAGGTAGGGACCAGGAAAGGAAACCACGAGAAAGCTTAGCCAAACCAGAGGATGCAGCTACTTCGGGCAAAGGTCTCCATCTTCTGCCAATTATTTATTCCCTCTTCAAGAATACCGGACCCGTATTAATCTGAGTGCTGTAAAAGCCATCGTATGTATGCTCTGCTACATCTCCCAGCTTAATTCTTTTCTCCTGCTGTATGATTAGTACTTCCCGTTTCTTGCCAGCGCTGTATCGTAATTTGAACTTATATTTGATAAAACCTTACGAAGACTTCTCAATAACCTTTATTCCTGTGCAGCAGCCCAGAGAGACAGAAAAGGGACTGTAACTGGGCAGATGGGCACAGATACGGTAACTTGTAGGAGAGGAATTACAAACACTCTACGAGTGTGACAGACTGCTTTGCAGGTGAATTTGGGAATGGACGTACGGAGCAGTGCGAAGACCGTGGCTTTCTGCACATGCTTGTTCTCCTCGTGCAAAGTCAAGCACCAGTACAGACGGTCAGCACCACCGCCCCGTCTTGCTATCGCTTTTTTGGGCCAACGACATTCACAGCTAACGGGGCAGCAAGTTCAAACACGAACTCCTGTTTGCACTGACTAATCCGTTCAGAGACCCCAAATGCAACGGCTGCAGCACCTCCGGAGCACTAGGCAGCACGCTGCGAAAGGGACGTGTGATAGGAGACGGACAGATGTCAAGCTTGAGATGGCTGTAGTTTATACTCACCAACACTCTTGTACTACAAGGATAAAAAATGGACACAAAAAATGGACCAGAAGTAAATTGACATACTGTATTTATTGCACAAATTTCCCCTAAAATTGGGAATGGTTATTATAATACAAGTGCACATCTTGGGAAATATATACAAAAACAGAAGAGATAACAAGTATGTACATTTTACCCAGCATTTTACAAGTACCACCATCTAAATAATTTAGAGAAAGCAAAAAATTGTCATAAAACATCTATAACAACTAATAGGGAAAACATATGCAAGGTGTAAAATCCTTTCTTTTAAATATTTTTTGTTCTTAGCAGCCCAGTGTTTGCCAATTGCAACAAAACCCAATTTGCTAATTTGTGTGCCTAGTACACTTAGTTTTCAGCCAGAAAATTAAGACATGTTAATGGAGACTGGTAATAGTGGAAAAAAAGAAATCAAACATTAGTTTTCTATTCACATAAAACAATCGCGATATACTTTTTAAAAGTCGATGCTATAGTCCTGTAAAAGATCCCTTTTTGGATTATTTAACAATGAGACATACGTACCACATTGTTCACGTACCCTAAAAGTTAGCTTACAGAAAAACTTCCCGTCACACGAGGGTTTTGGTTGCGTTTTCACCCCAATACTGCTCGAGAGGGTGCCACCGCGCCGAGGGCCGCCGCTCGGCCCCGGGGGCTCCGCGGGGAGCGGGACCGGCGGGCGGAGGAGGAGGAAGCCGCATCCGCGGCCGCTTCGGCTGGGAGTGACCGAACACATCGTTACGACGACGTTAACGGGTTGCGTTAGGCAGACGACAGCAGAGACGGACGCCACCGAACAACCACCTTTTTCTCCTTCTCCAGGTAACGCTAATTTCAAGCTCTGCAAGGGCCTTTCTCGAGAGCCAAATCCGTTTCAAAGCAATACCAAGGATTCGCCTAATAATGGTTAAATGGAGGAGAACATCGCATTTTCCTGTAAGGATGCATTATAAGCAGAGTCCCGGGAGGTGCCGGGATTACGGTGCGGCGCTGCTCAGCTATTTGGGCACGTGCTGCGGATGAACCCACGTAAGGAACCTCCCCGGAGGCAAGGGCAGGAGCGCATCCTCGGGGTTCCTCAACCAGGAGCACCACGCCAGCACCCGGCAGCACCGAGCCCAGCAGCACGAACATCATCAGGCTGCAACTGCAAATCTATGTACAGTGTTCAGAATCGTAACTATTGGCTATATAACGTATCATAGCAAAGAGTTAAAAATTCATATTCTGAGCTCAATCCTATATTTCATTAAAAATGTGTTTACACAACTGGGCCCCTATGTTTTGTGCTCATTCCAAAAGCCAGATGTAATACAACTGTGTGGTGAAGAAAGGACATTTGAAGAACAGGGGAGAAACATATCCTTAGATCGCATATTAAACACAAGTTTCTTCCCTGCAGCAGTCAGCGTTAGAGTTTATATACAAAAGAGTTTCAAATGACACTGCCCATATTAACGTTTGGCTTGCTTACTAGCGTAGACTCAGTCCTACATGGAAAGGGGTGTGGGTTTGCCATGTAGATCTTCCCTGGAACAGAGGCTTAAGTTACAGATTTTAAATATTACTGAAAAACCACTCTGGGTGAAATCCTGGCCCCAGCGAAGGAAGGGAGGAGAGTTTTGTCATGGACAGCGGTGGGGCAGGGATCTCTCCTATTGTTTTTATCAAATGGTTAAAATAGATCTGTATTTAAAATAACTCTGCAAACAACAATAGCAGGCGTGCTATGCTATTGAAAAGATGGTTACAGAATGACATATTTATAGAACTGTTTATAAAGTTTAGTGACCAAGTGAACACGCATCTCCTACTTCTGTGGATAATCCATGGATTTCAATGTACTGAACGTAACTGATGAAAACAGAACCTAAAATCAGCAACATTAATTGGCTGCTAGGACAAATACGCAAAGAAAAGCCTATAATGAAGCGTCCAGTTAAACTGAGGTAGTAGAGCCTTTGAAAACATAATCCACCTACCACTGTATATTTACATTACTTACACCAGATTGGGTCCATCAGCTATTCGTACAACTATTGTATATACAATGACAAAACAGTGATGGCTGAGTAAAGGAGAAATGCCGAGAATAAAATAAACAACATTTTCCGCTGGTAATTACACAAGTGAGTAGAAAAGGGATCGGAGTCATCTGCATCAAGGGTGTATTTGTCAAAAAATAATTTTGATATTACTATACTATGGTGTAATCAATGTTCATTTTTTGTAGAACAGTTTTAAAAAATATATCAATTCATTACCTGAGCCATTAAGGGTAATAGTCTATCCGTTTTTGCCCCAATGCTTTGGTACAATTGTTTCTAGTTCATTATTTCAATAGCTGACTGACTGCAGTAAAAAGAGTATGATGTTGCAAAGAACATTATAGACCATAAAAAAGTTAGAGGTAATAGTCATGTCATTCTGGGGACCCCACGGGGAAATTTCAGCCAACGTTCTCTTTAGATTTTTTTTTTTTTTTTTTAACATTTTGATTACATTGTGGAAGAAAAGCATCACTTAGTATAAAGCAACATTTAAACATTATAAACATTTAATACTGGTTACAACATTCGGCCAAGAAAGAGAATCTCCATCACCAGTTTGTCTGTTGGCCTCCTCCTCCCTGTCCCCGCTACGTCCCCCGCTATTCCCTCTCCCCAGGAAAAAGCTCATAAATAAATTTTGGAGCTGAGTGTCATTAATAAGCTTTTTACAAAACAACCCAACCCACCCCCCGCAACCCCTGTTCTTCCTCTGGGAAGTATCCAGGATTTGACTATGACATGAAAAAGTAGAAGTTGTTTACAAATCATTGCAGCTTGAGAATTACAGATCTTAACGAGATCCTAATCAGTAGAAGCCAGTCTTCTCTTGTTAAGTTTATAATTGGCAATAGCATCAGATATTTCTCAAAGCAGTTCTTCCTTGCATTCCCCAGTATAAATTACAGTTACAGAAACTGATAAAAAATGCAGATCTTCAGCTTTTGCTAAAATCTTTGCTTTTCTGTGGCTGAAATCTCGGGCTTACTCTTTTTTTTTTTTTTTCCTTTCTTTATCCTTTCTTATAAATGACCAAGTGGGAGAGGAAAAGTCTCCAACTGTTTGCATAACGTGCAGTCATATATGGAGGTGCTGCAGCAGCTCAACGAACAGTTTGTTTTAGTTGCTTCAAAGAGAAAGGAGCCAGAACAAGTTGTCTTCCACTTTATTTCCAGAGGGGGAAAAAAGTCAACGTCTGCGGCCTCTGGCATTTTAAAGCAGTATCTGGGCAACATACGGAGAGTGAGTGCTTGCTACAGCTGCCAGTAAAGGGAGGTCGCTGGATTCAATCCTAAAAGGAAGCAGAAGAGTCACATTTAATCTGACCCGAAACATAGCTGGGCTGAACACGTGCGTTAGTAACCGCATTGCCTGCTCAAGCCCACGTGTTTGTGCTTGGGCCGTGAGCGTATACAGCTCCGATCGGCAGGACATTCTTCAAGTAAAATTGAAGCCAATTGTGCTTCTCTGCTAACGCAGCACTGCCAGCTGGGTTACACACTCCAGCCACCAGATTGTTTCTAACATCCCCTCCAGACGTGCCTGCTCACACTGATGGGCGACAGCGCCGCACCGTCAACGCTGCCTCCAGCTCCTCCCTGCCTGGTTGGTTTTTTGTTTTTTTTTTTCCACAGGGCCAACAAACTGGTGAGAAAGCAGATGGAAGGAGGAAAAACAGCAGATTCCTTTCCTACCCTCAAAGTAAAGGGAGCAATGGTTGGGGAAAAAGCACAGGAGCAGAGGACTAGGCTAAATTACTTCTAGAGCTACCAAGGAAGCCCTGGCACCGTGCTGCAGCTCACCCCGCTGCAGCTGCTCCCCCATCTCCAGCTCCACACATACTCCGTGTGCCTTCCTGCTCACCCTGTACTCCTCTGCATAAAAAGATATGCAGAGCCTTCCTATAAACACCCCTTAAATAGCTTCTCTGCCTGTGCCCCACACCCACAGAGAGGTATTATGTGCCTTACATGACACAGAGAGTGTTTTCTGCCATGTAGGGAAAGTCAACCTGGAGGAATCAGGTGCCCCACGTTGTTCAGTGATGACTGACCAACTAAGGAAGGAGTCTGATAAGCTCTGGAGTGCTGAGCCCATCTTCCTGCCCGGAGGGAAAAGAGAAAGGCTGGGGGATCCTCGGGATCAAGCAATGGCTAAGGAGAAGCCTGCAGCCATGGGTGATTTATGCCACGCTACGGTTTCAGTCCCACTTAGGAATCCATTTTGCTGTGCTTAGGACAAGCCCAGGCGGAGGATTTGGCACCAGGAAACCCAGGGCAGCACTGCTCGGAGGAAGTTTGTGATCGTACCCCAGCACCACGCCCAGCTCCTTGACGTGAACTCTCATCTGGCCCTTGAGATACTCGGACAGCATCTTGCTTTTGAAATAGAGCTCCTGCAGCCGATCTTCCAGGTGCATAACACACTAGAAAGCAAAGGGAGTTGTGTCAGGGAGAAGACAACGCTATATCCAAACCGCACCCGGCCTCAGAGCAAAACAGCACGGACCTCATACGTCTATTGCCTTTTCCGTGGCCGTGTCTAGGTGAATAATTAGTAAGATATTCACTGGCAAGACTCTTACTTTTGAGTAGAAGCCTTTGACTGCATGTTACATCAGAATTAATGAGACAGCTGTCTTGATCACAGAGCAGCGTTTAAATGGACAGCTCGAACAGCTACATCAGGGCATGCACTGGATACTAAAATTGTGACTACAGATAAATAAACTAGGCAGAACCTTACACCCTCTTTAACCAACAAAGTGAAAGGATGCTTTAAAAAAACATCACCCTCTCAATTGTCGTTCATACTCACAAAGTTTGGAGATAAATTATGCTTGTAAAGCTGAAGAGTGGAATGAAGCAGGTTGGAGACAAGACTCGAGACTAACACTTCTTTTCCCAGCTTATTATCAATCATTCGTCTCTGGCTACTGGCCACTTGCACCGTCCATTTGTCCGTGTCTGCAATAATGCAGACAGCTTCTGCAATCGGTTCATCCAGAACAGGATGCTAGAAACAAAAAATGAATAGCAGAACCCTGAGAATGACAAATGACAACAGTCTTTTCACAAAACATCGCCATCCTGGAAAGCAGGGAGAGCATCCCAGACACTGCTTCATCTAAAATACAGTAACATGTGCTAACATTGCATTCCATCTATTAAAAACAGAGCTTTATTGTAAGCAAGGCACAGTCTTAGAAGGATAGTCGCTATTTTACATTTTCTTCCAGGCTTGAAAGTGTGTCACTGGCTGACAATTACATCTTTTTATATTTGATATAAAAGAATTCTGACATACCTAAAGGATATTTTAAACCCCTAAAACTTAAAGTACCAAAAATCCAACTTGCTGGTCAACATGGCTGTGTTAACGTGGTTGGTTTTATTCCCAGTTGTCACTGGTTTCTCTTTATGGGAGGGCCAGCAGAGGGAGTCAGGGACCAAGCCTGCGCCCAGCTCCTCCATTCCTTCCAAGTAGCATTCCACCTCTCTAAAGCCACGGAGGTTTTAAAAAGGCAATATTTGGAACCCCACGGTCCTTCCCCAATACATTTTTTTGGGCTGGACTGTTAGGAAGCATCTCCTTCCAGAGTCTCACAGGGACTTCACGCAGGGCTAGGATGCAGTTACTATTTTACTGGAAGATAAGCATATAAAATCTTGCTCGGTCCTTTTGCATCCTCTCAATCTTTGACTTTTGCAATTGAAGTTTAAGTCTGCTGATGGACATGCGCCGCTATTAGGTTATATTTCAGATAAATCTGTTTCATAGCAGTAGCTACCTCACACTGCTGCCTCTGTTGTCTGAAGTTCAATTACACTTCACAAATGGCTTAAACATTTGACCTAAACCACAATGGCTTAAAACAGCGCCTAGAACGGCGGCGCAGGGAGCGAAACTCACCGCCTGCAGGGCTGGGCACAAGGAAAGGGGACAGTAACGCGGGCAGTGGCCGCGGGAAGGGTAGCTGTGCCATCTGTGTAAGGTGTGATGTGCGTCGTTAACTCGAGAGGTGTGGAAGAAGGGGACATTTCAGAGGCTCCCAGGGGAGCGCTCAGAGAAGCAGACCGCCTGCTCTCCAGTCTGTGCGCGGGTCTTTCCCCATTCCCTTGGGAATAAACTAGAGGGGAGCAGAATCACATTTTTCAGTGACAGCCTGCTTTTCACTCCTCTCCTGGTGACTATAAAAGGAGCAGGAAATACCACGCTTCCCAGTCATGCCCCAGTTCATCTAGGGAAAAGCTTTTGTGGAGAAGAGATGATTTCCAGCACACATGAGAAGTGTGAGTTCCCTTAGGACAGGTTTCTCCTTTTCCGACGAAGCCGGCACTATCGAACACTTTGACTACAATCCTAAAAAAGGAGTAATGTCCCCAAAATACTGAGCGTTCCTAATGGCTTCACTGCAGAGAACACGTTCTGCTCCACAAGCAGCAGCACGTTGGTTAGACGTGCACGGAAAGAGGAGGGAGCGAAGGGAGCTTCTGCACAACCACTGCAGCAAGACTCTGTGCCCGGGAAGAGATGCACAGCAACCTCGGCGTTTGGTTGTGTTTAACATCATTCCATCCTGCGGGCATGCAACCATCAGCAGGCTGCCATGCCTACAGGAGACAATGATTTCTCTACGGCTCAGCACAGAGATCCATCTTCCCAAGGGCATGAGCCTCTCGGCTGGCTTCAGTGGGAGTCTAAGTTTCTGTGCTCCAGATTTCCAGTGAAATACCCACATTTTTCAGATACATTAATTGAGAGAGGAGAAAAAATTGGTGACCTGGGACTGGAGAAACCTGAAGAGAGCTGCAACAGTAAATATTTCCACTTCCAGCAGGTTTGTACATTCAAAAACATTTGCCTTTCCCTACTGTGACAAATACATTTACCAAATATAGCTTAATTACCTGCACAGCATGAGACAAATCTGACACCAAACAGTGCCTCAGCTTTTCATCACTTCCTATTCCTTGCAAAACAAAGTCAGGGACATAAGATGAACAGTAGCCACCTAGTAAGGATCTTCCAAAATTGGCAATACTGGGCTGGACAGAGTTCACTTCAACTAATTTTGACCTGCAAGAAAGGCATATCAAAGAGATGTACAATAGTAAACAACAAATTCAGCTTACAGAGAGGTTGCATTTTCACATTTATCATCTCTAACTTCCATTCAAGCACCTTTTAAAAAGAAAGAGTTTCAAGTCAGCTTTTGCAGCCAGCCCACTGTGGAAGAAAAGGATACGAGCCAAGATCGCAATGCACAATTAATATTTTTTTCCAGACCACTGATATCTCTATATTCTTTTACAACCAGCGAGCTCAAGAGACACATTTCCAACCACTGATGCCAAGTTAGGCTACAGTCCTCCAAACATGTGACCTGAGAAGAGACTCTATCTTTTTTAGGCTCTATTACTGCTGAACAATACTTACCCAGGAAAAGGAATCTCATATTCTTCTGCCCAATCTTCTTGCTCTCCTCCATAATAGTTACCGCTTGGTCTAGTTAGATCATGACCTGTATCCTCACTTTCACTGTCACCCAGGGCACTATCTGAACTCTCATTTCTTGGAATGTCCCAATCAATTCCCGGGGTGACTTTTTTCTCTACGTTTTCTCTGTCCCCATGGGGGACGCGAATAGAGATTTTCTCTCTTTGGTCCTGCTCATTAAAGCAGTTTTTGTAGGTCTCTTGTCGAACAGAGTCCATAAATCTACAAAACTCGCTAGCTGGTTTGCTAGTCTTTGTACAGAGCTTTTTAGAAAACTCTAAACTACTGTTGTGAGCAAGAAGGTCTGTAGCTGCTTGCCCTGGAATATCATCAATAGTCCGGGTTTCAATTGAACTGTCATCAGTAAAATATTCGTCAAACAGACTCATGCTCTCAGCGTTGTACGGATTTGGATTCCAGCTCTGATGCTCAGCAGCAACTTGAGGAAAGGGTTCGGCCGTCCCACAGTCTCTGTTTTGGTCCTCAACAGTTTGTTTAGCTCCACAGTTCTGATCAGCAGACACTCCTTCCTCTGTTGCTGGTGGGCTGTGATGCCTAGCAATTTGTTCCACTACTGCCTGACTTCTAAGTTCGATGTCTGAATCGGGCGACATGGAATCGCCGATGAGGAAAGTCACCTTTGTCTGAGCTTCGGCAGCACTGCAAGGAAAGGCATCGCAGAAGAGCTTATCCGGCGGCTTCTTCTCCACAGCAATACCGGGTGACCTCGTTACACTGACCGCCTGGTTGCCCGATTCCAGTGAGTCTTCGCTCCTCCACACGTTTGCTGTTGGCTCCAAACCAGATTCCGTCACTGCACGTTTTTCTGGTGAAGCTGACCCTGTGCACACCACGGTCTCTAGTTTTGTGTCCAGGCAGGGTCTCGGTTGCTTAACATCAACAGCATCTTCCTGGCAATCGTCGGGAACAATAGTTCTGTTCTCATCTGAAGAAGATTCCAGCTCTACCTTAGGAGTGTTTTGTGCGTCTTCTCTCTCTTGCTGTGAAACACCTTCTATGTTTTGTGCAAGGGAAATCGGACATTTGCAATATTTACAGCTACAGTTAGGAGTTCTCATTTCTTCAGACTCCGTCGGTAGCAAGTTGCCCCTGTTCTTGTGCATTGTGACAAGCACATACTCAGATTCTTCTACTTCTCCTTTCTCCAGCGTGGTAGTTATAACAGTTCCAGGCATGACAATGGCTTCATCTTCCCCATTTTCTAGAAGATGCGTCTCTTGAAGTTCAGAGCATCTGATGAAGTAAGTAAGGAAATAAAGCAATCTCTGTACCAGGTCATGCCTTTTGCCAACCACAACTGTTTTCGCTAATCTCACAGGTGATCCAATAGCCCCATACAGGTCACCTAGAATAGGAAATAAAACAAGACAATTATTTTGCATCTTTAAAATGAATTAATTCTCGTAACAGACAGTTGTTGTGGCCAATTTTCAAAAGCCAGGTCTACAATAGAAAAATACTAAAGCAGAAGAGTGAGGACAGCTATGCTAGTATTTTGATTTCAATACAGAGAATCCCAAAGATGCTGTTGGTATCGTATGTAAGGTGACACGCTGGTCAGGGAGACATCTGATCTCACATATTAGGGAGTATTCGCACCACCTAACTTCAGTGCTTTGGAGGCTCGTCTCCTGGGTTCCTTATATAGCCATGGGAGAGAGGAGGCATCTGCTCTGAATTACCCTGGATAGTCTGGAAACTGGGCTCAACTTTTAACCACCAAGAGAAAGCTGTAAGGAGAAACAAACCTATGTGAAGAACGAGGGCAAAAAGTGACAGTGGCGGGTGCACAGCTGAAGCCAACCTTCTTCTCTTCCCTCCCCTTGAGCTCTACTATGGGTTGGATGGGTTGTTTTGACTGTACTCCAGATTCACCTGGGGAAGTGCCTGTGCACGTGTTGTTCTGGAGGTATTAGGGCACTGCATGAATGCAGGGATGAGGGGACAAGGGATCCAAGAGGCCTCGAAGGCCCACCTAACCACAGTGGATCCCTTGAGTCCCATGAGCTCTGAAATCAAGTCTTCTCACCAACTCCCTGGCCATTCCTGCCTATAGCAGAATGGGGCAACCTCGCAAAACTTTCCTTTCCCTTCCCTAACCAAATTCCATGAGTTTGCGTACAGAGCAGGACAATCTGACCAGAGAGCAGGATGCTCACCTCCTCTTCTCTACTCAGCAATTAGAAGACAGTATGACTAGCTACTCAGTCGACTAGGCTTTGAGACCTTACCCAGGGGGTTGCCTAGTCATAATTTCCTGTACTGCGTCGCTCCTTTGCCTGTTGTATTAAGAGTATGTTAATTTCTTATCAAAAGATGGATTTCCTTGATTTGCTCTTTCCAGAACCGGGCTTATTGATAGCAGCATCCCAAAAAATAAAAATTGATCTTCCTTATAGGGGGAGGACCAGAGGAGCACTTGAATCCTCCATCATCACTAGGGCAGGTGACCTTAAGAGACCTGCCATAGATGACTACAGAGGGCTTTACTTTTTGCCTGCCATTTTATAATTGATAATGCCTTACGAAATTACAGCACACACACAAAAAAATACAGTGACCACCTCTAAAGCTTGAAATACACACTTTTGTCTCGTTTTGAGTAAAAAAAAAATTTACCTTGGCGGGGAAGTAACAAGCATCCATAAACACCACCACACACATACCCATTGATGTAAAGCTGTTGGATGGTTTAGAGATGTTTGCCACATACCGAGCTGTGCCCACAGTGGGTTGTACGGATGAGTTTTGGCCAGCATGTCCACGCTCTGGGAAGAATGCTTTTCCAGGAAGATTCTTATAGGCGGCTGGCCATTCGGCATGACGGTAGGGACCCAGGCCAAGTGGTTAGTCAGGACTGCAGTCAGTAAAGCTGGTAAAAACCTGAAAGCAAAACGTTCAACATCGGTTTTTTCCAGGTACACACTCAGGATGTTAAACTGACAGCAGTTCTACAATCTATACGGATCAAGGATTGCACAAACAACCTAAGAAAGTTGGCAGAGATCATCCGCTTCGGTCTTGGTTCTTTGGGGAGAGAAGGGAGGGCTCTACCCTCCCTCCCACCCCTGCAAAGCTCTTTTTTAGAACACATTTAAAGTAAAAGGAGATATTTTAAACTTGTGGCATCTCAGTTCCTCTGTTTGGCAATAATTATGAGACTTCCTATTTTGCAAGCTTTATGTTGTAAAACATCTCAAAACCAACTTACTTTGTTCACTGTAAGAAAACAGTGGCACTGTGTGGCCTCTGTACTCCAAGGAGATGCCAAACCCTTAAGATCTGTGACTATTGATGAGAAGGAAGGCTATTGCTACCAAACCTGTAAAATAGCTAGGTGCTGTGTTCTTTCATCTAACTGTTATGCAATTTCAGCATATATGGCTGCTCCTTTTCAAAAATAAACCCCCCCAAAGTTCTGTAGCTCAGCCAGAAAGGCTTTGTCCTCACACTGGCAAAACAGTTTTCACTAGCTAAGCAAATAAGGTGAAAAACCTTTCTGAAAAATGTTAACTACCTGATTTATTGTAACGATAGAGCGTAGCTTCTGCTCCGCAGAGGGAAGCCTTTCCTTCCCAGTCCCCCTCCCTGGCAGGAGGAGCGTGCAGAAGCGCAGCCCAAGAGCCTCCCGCACGCCGACAGATGGTGCTGGCGGCTGCCGCAGCGGCTCAGGTGCCGGGGGAGGAAAACAGTCAAACGCCACTGAGCCTCAAAATAACGCTTATTTGAATAGTTTACAAGCATCAGGAACCCTACAGCTTAAATTTAGCCGTTTCCTCACTGGAGACAGCCGAAGGAGGAAAGGAGATTTAAAACTGGATTGAAAAGGGTATGGGGCTTGATTTTCCTCTTGCTTCCATCAGTGTAAATCTTACTATATGTAAAATAAAGCAAGCAAACAAACCCAAACAAATGACCATTTAAAAGTAACCAAGATGTATAAGGCTCAGAATGGCAGGGACCAAAGGGGCTAATCCCAGAAAAAAGCTTCCACTGCAGCGGGAACTGCTTTTAAGAAAATACATTTGAACCCCTCACAACTCCCTACGGTTTCTCCAATTGCACTGAGGCAGGAGAAGGTGGACCGCGCTGACCCTCCCATCTGGGGCAGAGAAAAGATGACAAAGTTGGTGGCAAAGCTGGAAGATGGGGAGCAGCAGCCCCTTCCCCACCCGGCAGAGAGCAGCTTCCCCGGCGCTAACAGCTGGTCTTTCAGTGCCATTCCCACTCAAACTTCACATGTTTGTGCTCGTTTTAGGACTTCAATGGAGCCAAACGCTTTAAAAACTTCCCCTATTCATGCCCTGGGGAAAGAGGATGAAGTGTTGACAAAAGAGTAAATTTATCAGATTCTCCCAAGTTTATCAAGAACATTCTCCTTCTCAATTTTTAACAACCGCTCACGGCTTTGTCCTGAGGGCAGAAAGGTGAGTACTAATGAAGCACACAATTTCTTCAGTGGCATTTTACAGAAGTCAGGTTTAAGAGCAATTTGCGGTCAGACAGTATTACAGACACGGCTCTTACTGAATGTCTAAACCTTGCTCATCATATGATAACTGATTTTTGAAAGGTAGATTAATGCATTTCATAAGGTATGTTCACCCCCTTCCAGACATACACACCCATCACGCGCTTCCTATGGACACGTTTCAAATGTTTAGCCTCTACCAAGATTTAGAGAATTGTGGGAAAGCAGGCATTTAATAAGATACTTTCTTGTTTCTTTTTTGTTTTAAAACAAAGGTATTTATGGATGGCCTTTTGATTCTTTGATTACCAGGATTTAAAAAAACCTCATTCAAAAATTGGTTTGAAATAAAAAGGCATAAACACATATGTAATTTAAAAACTAAAATCCACCGTACTGGTTTTTAGAAGCATTTTCCATCAAGAAAGTGAATTCCTTCATGAAGCGATGGCAAAGCTGGTTCTTTTCAGGTGTCCCCGACATCATAGTAAGCCAGACAGGCTCCCCAATCCGTGGCATCGTGTAGAGATTGCAGATAGTCGTTCTAGAAAACAAACCCAAAAAATCCAGAAGACTAAACAAAAAAACCCGAAAGGCAGAGATCCCAACTCAAAGAATTTACTGCAACATTTAGTGCCAGCTGTCATTTCTATCAGAAACAAAATTTCTCTCATCAACCGTTATCCAAACCATGTTGTTCATTAAATAGTATGAATTCACCCTTCCACCTCAGAGAGTTAAGCCTCACAGGTTCTTCATGTATCTACCTACACTGATCCCAAACACAGTAACATTCACTGTCAAAAGTCAAGAGCTGCCCGTTCTGAATGAAGAAGAAATTAATGATTTTTTGTTGTTGTTATCTCCCTGCTATCTCTCAACTTCATTCAAAACATGTAAATCCTCCATAGTTCTGCTTGAGTTATGACTAGGGCAAGTTTATGTGTATCTGACTTGTAAAAATACCTTAACTTCCTCCTTGCTTTAAAAAATTGCTATATCTCCAGGCCAAACCCACCAAAGTGTGGATGTGCAGAGCAGGGGACCAGC